>NW_027316500.1:31579009-31821509 GCF_026437365.1 Eucyclogobius newberryi | reverse complement strand
CTACTACTACTACTACTACTACTACTTGTACTAATGTTACTACTGATACTACTACTACTACTACTACTACTACTACTACTACTACTACTACTACTACTACTACTACTACTACTGCTATTACTACTACTACTACTACTACTGCTATTACTACTTCTACTACTACTACTAATACTACTACTACTACTACTACTACTACTACTACTACTGCTATTACTACTACTACTACTACTACTGCTATTACTACTTCTACTACTACTACTAATACTACTTGTACTAATGTTACTACTGATACTACTACTACTACTACTACTACTACTACTACTTGTACTAATGTTACTACTGATACTACTACTACTACTACTACTACTACTACTACTACTACTACTACTACTACTACTACTACTACTACTACTACTACTAATACTAATACTACTACTACCACAGCTAGTACTATACTACTACTACTACTACTTCTACTGCTACTGCTACTACTTCTACTGTTACTACTACTACTACTACTTATACTACAACAACTACTACTACTACTACCAATAATAATAATAAAAATATAGCCGCAAGCGGCAATGATCGGCCCTCGCCACGATTGCGCCCCAATTGTCCTTTTATTACGCCTACTGCTGAATCTGTGACGCTGTCACATCTTCTCCCCTTTGTTTTACCATCAAAAAGCTATTTTATTTTGAATTCTTGGCAAAATGTGCAGCTTTGCCGCACAGACACCGTGACTCTTTGAATAAAAATGTGGATAACTTTTGATGGTCCTGAAGATGAGTCTCACCAAATTTCAGGTTAATATGGCTGAAGCCCTGAGGGGGAGGAGTTTGTGAAAGTCTAAAGTGTAAACATGTTCTGGCGATTTCCCCATTGGAATAACATGGGAGGTTTCGGTCATCGTTACGGCAACGCCATAACAATTATGACATGGGTCTCATTGACTTTTTTGATGGGGATGCCAAAATTGAGTTGTGTGTCAAATTTCATAAAATTTCTGTAGGGGGCGCTGTGGCGCCAAATGAATTTATTTCACTTCAAGTAGGTTTAGGGCAAAGAGTTTAACAACTGATTCTAATTTGACGCAATTCGGACTTTATCTGCGCAAACGGCAGAAATTTTAAATATGGGAGATTTCTGAAATTCTAGCTACAGTTTGCGGCTTCGCCGCACCGAGACCGTGAGAGGTATCAATGTAATTTGGATAACTTTTGATGTCCCACTCCTCAGTAGCATTTTCACCAAATTTCAGCTTTTTAGGGCCAACGCCCTGGGAGGAGTTCGTAAAAGTACGACGTTTGGAAAAACTCCGAAGTCATGTTTAGCCATTTTTGAAGCAATATGGCCGACATTTGGTTGGGCGGACGGCATTGCCGTAATAATATTTTTTACTTCTCTTGTCACCATCTACCTCGGCGCCAAATTTCATGATTCTACGATCAGATTTTTTTTGGGTCATTTCCCATCTCTCAATGCATTTTTGGTACATTTGGGGGCGCTGACGCGCCAATTTTTTTAATTTTAGAAAAGGGAAATAGCCAGAATGTAGAGAGGCACGATTTTTAGAGGCGTGCAAATTTATGTGACTTTTCGTCAATGTTCACTGGGTGAAAAATAGGGGGGTTGGTCCCGAGAAGAAGAAGAAGAAGAAGAAAGAAAGAAAGAATAATATTCCGATGCGAAAACAATGTTTCCCATTTTTCAAATATCATAAACTATACATTTTCGGAAAGCGCTCGCGCTTTCCTACCTCATGGTGTGGGTCCCTGGTCACTGACGGGTACTTTCGTTAATTTTGAGTGGGCTCCGCCCACTTTGTGTTTTTGGCCCTCTATACAGTAATAATGTTCAATTTTTGCCTTACATGCTTATATGCACGGAACATGCAAGAGATGGGGAACGTATTCGTGAGCTACTTAGCGCAAATGAGTGCTTTATATGGGGATGATGACCGCTTCGCGGTCGTCATCTCAATGTAAAGTGCTCGTTTAGTGCGAACTTTTGCACGGGCTTCGCCCGTTTACAACGGTAATGTTCCATTTTCCTACTACTAATTAGTATGCACGGGGCGTGCATGAGTGAAGGAGTGCGTTAGTGAGTGTTTGGAAGTGGGCGAGCGCTTCGCGCTCGATTTCGTGCGCACTATGTGCGCACTATGTGCGCACTTTCGCAGCCGTGCTTCGCACGGCCTTACGAGATTAATAGGCCTCTCGCCAGCTTGTGGCGCTCAGGCCTAATAATAATAAAATAAATAAATAGGGTTATTGTTAGATTGAACAAACAATGAATGAAAGAGCTGCAGTGTGTTTATTTGTCCAGCAGAAGGCGCCATTTCACCTCATACACGACTTTTTAACCTTTTAAATTCCTGGTTTCTTTTACTATTACTACTGCTACTACTACTACTACTTCTACTAATGTTACTACTGATACTACTACTACTACTACTACTACTACTACTACTACTACTACTACTACCACCACTGCTACTACCACTACCACTACTACTAACAATACTACTAATGCTAATATTAATACTACTACTGATTACAACTACAAATACTACAAATACTACTACTACTACTACTACTACTACTACTACTACTACTACTACTGTTACTATTACTACTAATACTAATACTACAACTTCAACTACTACTACTACTACTACTACTGCTATTACTACTACTACTACTACTACTACTACTACTACTACTACTACTACTACTACTAATAATAATAATAATAAAATAAATAGGGTTATTGTTAGATTGAACAAACAATGAATGATCGAGCTGCAGTGTGTTTCTTTGTCCAGCAGACGGCGCCATTTCACCTCATACACGACTTTTTAACCTTTTAAATGCCTGGTTTCTTTTACTATTACTACTGCTATTAATACTACTACTTCTACTAATGTTACTACTGATACTACTACTACTACTACTACTACTACTACTACTACTACTACTACTACTACTACTCATACTATTACTTCTACTACTACTACTGATACTACTACTACTACTACTACTACTACTACTTCTACTACTACTACTACTACTACTACTGATACTAATACTAATACTACTACTCATACTATTACTTCTACTACTACTACTGATACTACTACTACTTCTACTACTACTGCTACTACTACTTCTACTACTAATACTACTAATACTACTACTGTTACTACTACTACTACTACTACTACTACTACTACTCATACTATTACTTCTACCACTACTACTGATACAACTACTACTACTTCTACTACTACTGCTACTACTACTTCTACTACTAATACTACTAATACTACTACTGTTACTACTACTACTACTACTACTACTAATACTACTCCTGCTACTATTACTACTACTTCTAAAACTGCTACTACTACTACTACTAAAATAAATAGGGTTAGAATGAACGAACAATGAATGAACGAGCTGCAGTGTGTTTGTTTGTCCAGCAGATGACGCCATTACACCTCAGACATGACTTTTTAACCTTTTAAATGCCTGGTTTCTTTTACTACTACTACTACTACTACTACTACTACTACTACTACTACTACTTCTACTAATGTTACTACTGATACTACTACTAATACTACTACTACTACTACTACTACGTCTACTACTACTACTACTACTGATACTAATACTAATACTAATACTCATACTACTACTTCTACTACTATTAAGATAAGATAAGATAAGATAAGATATTCCTTTATTGTCCCACATGGGGAAATTTCATTGGTGCAACGCAGGAAGATACAGCGGTAGATACAGAAGAACAGATCACTTATAGGAAGTCTGAAAAACACTTTCAGTAGAAGATCTCCTATAAATAAATAAAAACTCCCATAGACAAATAAATAAATAAATAAATACATAAATACATAAATACCATTGCATGTGATCCCGACAGTAATTGCACATGAATATGTGTCACGACAGCACATAGATTGCACATGAATTTCACAGTAATTGCACATATGACAAAATTGCACATCAGTATTAGGTTAGGTCAGTATTGCGAGTGTTCAGGACTAACAGTTTTTGTTATAAAGTCTGACAGCAGCAGGAAGGAAAGACCTACGGAACCTTTCCTTCACACAGCGAGGGTGGATCAGTCTCTCACTGAAGCTGCTCTCCAGAGCGGACAGAGTGTCCTGCAGGGGACAGAGTGTCCTGCAGGGGGTGAGACTCATGGTCCAGCATAGATGTGAATCTAGCCAGGACCCTTCTGTCCCCCACCTCCTGCACCGAGTCCAGAGCACAGCCCAGGACGGAGCTGGACTTCTTGATGACTCTGTCCAGCCTCTTCCTCTCCCTCTCTGTGATGCTGCTGCTCCATTACTGATACTACTACTAATACTACTACTGCTACTAATATTACTACTGTTACTATTACTACTACTACTAATACTAATACTAATACTACAACTTCAACTACTACTACTAATACTACAACTTCAACTACTACTACTACTACTACTACTGCTACTAGTAATACTACTACCAATGCTGCTACTATACTACTACTACTACTACTACCACTACTTCCACTACTACTACTACTACTACTACTACTACCACTACTACTAACAATACTACTAATGCTAATATTAATACTACTACTGATTACAACTACAAATACTACAAATACTACTACTACTACTACTACTACTACTACTACTAATAATACTAATACTAATACTAATACTAATACTAATACTAATACTAATACTAATACTGAAACTGCTTCTACTACCACTACTACTACAACTAATAATAAAATAAATAGGGTTTGAATGAACAATGAATTAATGAGCTGCAGTGTGTTTGTTTGTCCAGCAGAAGGCGCAATTTCACCTCAGACATGACCTTTTAACCTTTTAAAAACCCTGTTTCTTTTACTACTGCAACTAATACTACTACTACTGCTGCTGCTGCTGCTACTGCTATTACTAATACTACTACTACTACTACTACTGCTGCTGCTAATACTACTACTACTACTACTACTACTGCTGCTGCTACTGCTACTGCTGCTACTACTACTACTACTACAACTGCTACTACTACTTCTACTAATACTACTACTGATACAACCCTACTACTAATACTACAGTTCGCCTCAGTCGGTCCCTCTTCTGCCTGAAGAGTAGGTCCAGCTCCAGTCTCCTCGTGTCCGTCTGTCCGTCTGTGAGAGTCAGATCTCTCCTTCACTGGAACTCCTCCAGGTTTCTACGCTTTTTTCCCAAAGAGGTTTTTTTTTGTAGTTTTTCCTGGCCGAGAAGGAGAGTCTAAGGACAGAGGACCCTGGGACATCGTCCATCGCCACCACAGACATTGTTGATTCATTTCTCCCTGTGGCCCTCAGAGGCAACTGTTGTTGTGATTTTGGGCCTTATAAAAATAAATTGATTTGATTTGATTTGATTTGATACTACTACTGCTGCTATTACTACAACTACAAAAATTGTTGCCACTACTACCACTAATACTACTATCACTACTCCTACTACTACTTCTACTACTGCTACTATTACTACTACTACTACTACTACTACTACTGCTACTGCTACTTAAGATAAGATAAGATAAGATAAGATATTCCTTTATTGTCCCACATGGGGAAATTTCATTGGTGCAACGCAGGTAGATACAGAGGTAGATCCAGAAGAACAGATCACTTATAGGAAGTCTGAAAAACACTTTCAGTAGAAGATCTCCTATAAATAAAACCTCCCATAGACAAATAAATAAATAAATACCATTGCATGTGATCCCGACAGTAATTGCACATGAATATGTGTCACGACAGCACATAGATTGCACATGAATTGCACATGAATTCCAACAGCAATTGCACATACGACAGAATTGCACATCAGTATTAGGTTAGGTCAGTATTGCGCCGGGATAACGTGACGATCTCCGGGTAAGACGACTGTTCTCCGCAGTTTCATGAGTTCCTCCTTTGTGGAAACGCGGTACGGCGCCGGCCGGGGGGCGGGGCCGGAGCCGGGGGGCGGGGCCGGAGCCGGGGGGCGGGGCCAAGACACATCGCAACGACACGACGAAAACACTCAATCCAGCCGAATAAAGTCAAAACAAGTTAATTTAAAGCGATTCCAGTGCGTGTCCCGATCGTTCGTGAAGTTCCTCTTTCATATAAACGTGTATATAAACGTGTACCGACGACACGCCGTACTTTAGCGCGGCCGGAGGGCGCGGGGGGGGGGGGGGGGGGCTGGTGGGCTAGTTCGGAGCTAGCTCACGTCACAACAACACAACGAACGCAACGAAAAACGCTCAAATCCAGCCGAAAAAAGTCAAAAACAGTTGAATTAAAAAACTATTCCAGCGCGTGTCCCTATCGTACAGTAAAATAGAAAAAATATACTAACTATATTTACAAAATATAGGAGATAAAGCACAATAAGTGTGAGAAAGAAGAGAGAGCGTTTACACCGGGCTGCCAGCTGTACCAGCGCCTTATGACGTATGAGTATACTTCTACTACTTCTACTGTTACTACTACTACTACTACTGGTACTACTTATACTACAACTACTACTACTACTACTACTACTACTAATAATAATAATAATAATAATAATAATAATAATAATATAACAAAAAAATAGGGTTAGAATGAACGAACAATGAATGAATGAATTAGCTGCAGTGTGTTTGTTTGTCCAGCAGATGACGCCATTTCAGCTCAGACATGACTTTTTAACCTTTTAAATGCCTGGTTTCTTTTACTATTACTACTGTTTCTAATACTACTACTTCTACTAATGTTACTACTGATTCTACTACTACTACTACTACTACTACTACTACTACTACTACTACTACTACTACTGATACTACTACTACTAATACTAATACCTCTACTGCTACTATTACTACTATTACTACTACTACTACTAGTAATACTACTACTACAACTGCAACTACTACTACTACTACTACTACTACTGATACTACTACTGATACTACTACTACTACTACTGCCAGAGTCAGGACTAAACATGGACCGGCCTCCTGCTGGTGCCAGAGTTGTTATTGTATTTCTGTTTTTGAAATGTCTTTTTTATCAAATTAGTTTCCCTCAAAAATGCATTTTTCTGTGGCATGTTTCCACGACGAATAAAAGTAACTAACGCCTCTCAAATAATTACCATCACTTTTTATTTGCAGATTAAAAAACACTGATTCACAGTCGTATAATAATTGTATATGAAAAACAATAAAAAATCCGGACAGCGTTTGCGACTGTCGAAGAGAAAGGACCAGAGAACTTTTAAAACTTAAAAAAACATTTTTAATGTAAAGGATTCAAAACCAGTGACATAAAATAAAACCACCACATTCAGAACAGTAAATATAATGTCTGAAATTAAACATGGTCCCGTTTATAATAAGTGATTATTCAGGACAAAAAAAGAGCATAAACCGGACCATTTTAGAGTCAAAAATAAGGCATTTCAGCTCAATATCTCATCTAAACAGTAACTCTGAAAGTCAAACTCTTTTTACCCGTCACTGGAAACTTACATTCTTAAAAAAGCACAAATCAAGATAAAAAACATGGAATTCAATCACTTTTTGACTTCGAGTATATTTTGCAGACGGTTCTCATTTACTCGATAATCATGTCGTCCTCCTCCTTAGATCATGTCGTCCTCCTCCTCCTCGCCTCCTCCTTGGATCATGTCGTCGTCCTCCTCCTCGCCTCCTCCTTAGATCATGTTGTCCTCCTCCTCCTTGCCTCCTCCTCGCCTCCTCCTTAGATCATGTCGTCGTCCTCCTCCTCGCCTCCTCCTCGCCTCCTCCTTAGATCATGTCGTCGTCCTCCTCCTCGCCTCCTCCTTGGATCATGTTGTCCTCCTCCTCCTTGCCTCCTCCTCGCCTCCTCCTTAGATCATGCCGTCCTCCTCCTCCTCGCCTCCTCCTTAGATCATGTTGTCCTCCTCCTCCTTGCCTCCTCCTCGCCTCCTCCTTAGATCATGTCGTCCTCCTCCTCCTCGCCTCCTCCTTGGATCATGTCGTCATCGTCGTTGCTTCCTCCGAACATGTCGGCGAGCTTCTTGAAGCGCGGGCCCCACTCGTGCAGGTAGTGGAAGTCCTGGTCGCCGGAGCTGGACGAGTTGAGCGACGAGAGCGAGCCGACATCCGAGCCATCGCCCTCGTCGTTGAACACCAGCAGCAAGTCGTTGGGCGTCACCGTCAAGTCGTTGTCCGCCACCTTCAGCTTCTACAGGGACAGAGCGAGATCGTTAGTGTTCTGTAAACCTGCTCCTGAGGGACTTTAGTTTGGCAGCTCGAGTTTAAGATGCGGGAGGAGATGGAGGAGATGGAGGAGATGGAAGAGATGGAGGAGATGGAAGAGATGGAAGAGATGGAGGAGATGGAGAAGATGGAAGAGATGGAGAAGATGGAAGAGATGGAGGAGATGGAAGAGATGGAAGAGATGGAGGAGATGGAAGAGATGGAGGAGATGGAGAAGATGGAAGAGATGGAGAAGATGGAGGAGATGGAGGAAATGGAGGAAATGTATCTTTGCCGTTTCCCAGGAGACTGCCAGAGTTTTCGCTTCATCTACTGGCTTCAGAGGGAATTACACAGATTAATAATAATGTTCATTTGACTTTCGACCACCTTAAAAATTAAACACTGACCATTGAACTGACGACTAAAATGTTGTGCGAGTGAGAGTAATGATTCATATTTTGATGCATTTCTGACGTTTTCCTTTCGATACTTTTCTGTGGATGAAACGGTGGTTTAACAAACGAGGATGTGTCGTGACTGAACGTTTGTGCGTCTTACTTCATCGATGAAGTTCCCGATCTCGTCGTGATTGGCTGGTCGAGGGCGAAACTGCAGAGCGGGCAAGAAGTTCGGAACCACGTAGTTTCTGAAGACTTCAGGTCTGTTTTCCAGGGCGCGGTGGAGAATGCTCAGGTCCAAAGTCTGAGGGAGACAATCGCGTTTAGACCAGACGCACAGTAGGACCAGAGGGGAGAGATAAGGGAGGTGTAGGAGGTGTAGGAGATGTAGTGTGAATAGTAGTGGTTTCAGCACCTGCTCGTCTTCTCCTCCGCCCTGCTTGTTGTAGTAGTAGATAATGTCTCTGTCGTCTTCTTGAAGCACAGGTTCTATCTGATCCTCTCGTTTGCGTCGAGCGAAGAGCAGCCGAGCCATCACTGAAACCAAAAGTCAGGTAAATATGGACCAGAACCATCACTGAAACTAACACTAAAGTGAAGCTGCAGTAACTCTGAACCATCTGAACTGACATGTCGAAGTTCACTTTATGTCACGGACGATCCTAAAGCAGGATATATAATATGATAATATATAGTAATGTAGATCATTAGCTCCGCCCTGTTCACCCGACGCCGGCCCCTGTCCAGGGTGAACCCGCCTCAGGCCCAAAGTCCCTGGTGGTAGAACATGGATGAGTGTAAAGTGAACTCACTGAGCAGGAGCATGATCCCAGCCAGCACCCCCAGGATGATGGTTCCTCCTGCAGCTCGGCCTTCACACATCACGTCTGGACCTTTGCAGGAGCAGACCTGGGCCTTGACCGTGGACAGTTGGTTCTCACCCTCAGCGTCATACACCTGCAGCTGCACGTCGTAGAAGCCCGGGTCCAGGTCTGTGGTCAGGAGCAGGACGATCCCAGAGTCTGAGGAGGAACGGGTTTATCAGACTATTACAAGTTTATTGCTCTGCTGTCATTCATGCGTGTGTGTGTGTGTGTTGTGTGTTGTGTGTTGTGTGTTGTGTGTTGTGTGTTGTGTGTTGTGTGTTGTGTGTTGTGTGTTGTGTGTCACTCACTGCTGTCAGTCATGTGTGCGGTCCAGTTGGCCGTGGACGATCCTTGCAGTTCGACTCTGAACGGGGCAGAAAAGCCCGGCCCGTCTTTGTCGGTGACGCTCAGCAGGTGAGGCACTGGTTCTTTGTTACACACCTGAGCAGAGACAACACACAGGAAACACACAGGAGAAACACAGGAAACACTTTAGAGCGACTGAAGCTGCTACGTCCAAACATTTGCATTTAGTCTGGGACAATAGAAGTTGAAAGCCTTTTTAAGGACTGACAGTAAACAAAGAGGCTTGTTTGAAAGAAAACAAAGAGGTTTAGTTTCTGTTGATGCCAACAACATTTTCATCAGGAGGTCCCGCCAGGTGGGCAGGGCCTACCCAGAGCAGGATAAATATCTGAGTTCCCGCTCCTGATTCGCAAAATGACTCTTGGATGAGAATTGAAACGTCCAGATAAAACAACTGAATATTTTTCTACAATGGACCCCTCCTGGACGAATGAGGGATTACACCCACAAACACAGTTCAAACGACCGAGTCAGACGAGCTTCAGAAACAAAAAAAACATTTCAATTTGATTAAACACGCCACAAATGAAGGGAAAGCCATATTTTATGCGTGGATTCAAATCTGCATCACCTGCACGCCAATCAAGGTAACAGATTGTAAAGGAAGTGTCTTTAAATTCACAATTCAACGCCCGAAATCACAGGCTTATTCTCTGGACCGAGGGTTATGAAATAATAATCAGTTTGTGCTGACCTTGATGTCGCGGTCATCGACGGCCGGGGCGTTGTCGCTCACGTCCTCCAGCTTTATCTGCAGAGTTCCTGTTCCTGTGGCTGGAACCTCGTCTGGAGAAAAGAGGAGGAGGGACAACAATTTAAGACTTTATCCAGAAACGCTCCAGTTCACATCAAGGGAAACAGGATTAGAAAATGATCTAATACTTTTTACATAGTTTTGTCCGGGGTGCGACTTATACTCCAGAGCAACTTATACGTGATATTATTCGTTATTTTCACACTGACAACCACAAGAGGGCGCTCTAGACTCTAAGCGACGCAGAAGAAGAATCTGCACTTCCTCTTCCTCTGGAGTTTGTGGAGTTGTTTAGAAGTGACACAGAGAAAGAAGAATTCAGTGGATTTAGTGATTTGGGGTAAAACTGATGCTTTGCTAAACTTGTTAGCATGTTCTTTATGCTATAGTTATCTGAATAACTGTTCATATGCTACGTTAACATACCAGACACTTACCACAGTTCTGTCTGTACCTCATGTAGCTGAAGGTGTCAGCGTTAGCATACGTCATGTAGCTGAAGGTGTTAGCGTTAGCATACGTCATGTAGCTGAAGGTGTTAGCGTTAGCATACGTCATGTAGCTGAAGGTGTTAGCGTTAGCATATGTCATGTAGCTGAAGGTGTTAGCGTTAGCATACGTACACCTATTCACCATGTTCTCTAATCTGTTATTATTTAAACTGCATTTTAAGATGAAATGTCTGTTCTTGGTCTTGGATTTTATAAAATAAATTTCCCCCAAAAATGCGACTTATATATGTTTTTTTCTTCTCTATTATGCATTTTTTGGCTGGTGCGACTTATAGTCCGGAAAATACGGTAGTTTCAGACTATGATAGTAATATTATCAAATGTACAAAGATCATGGTCTAGAGAAGCTTGTAATATAAAGCCCACAATATTATTGATGTTGTCATGACGATATTTTGGTTGTTGTTGAAGCTGCCGTGACGATGCTGTAAAAGCTGCAGGAGGAGTGATTATTAGCGTGGTTTGTACCGTTGTCGTAGGCGCCGATCAGAGCTGTATAAATGTCGTTCTTCACAAACAAAGACTCTCGGTCCATCGGCGACTTCACTGTGACCAGTCCAGTGTCTTTGGCCACGTTGAGCCAGCCGGCCGGGTCGCTCACGATACGATACCTGAGACACAAACATGAGGGATCACCTGACACGCCTCCCGCAAACCCCTCCCACAAACCCCTCCTACAAACCCCTCCCATAAACCCCTCCCGAGACGCCTCCCACAAACCCCTCCCACAAACCCCTCCCACAAACCCCTCCCGCAAACCCCTCCCACAAACCCCTCCCACAAACCCCTCCTACAAACCCCTCCCATAAACCCCTCCCGAGACGCCTCCCACAAACCCCTCCCACAAACCAATCCCACAAACCCCTCCCACAAACCCCTCCTACAAACCCCTCCCATAAACCCCTCCCGAGACGCCTCCCGCAAACCCCTCCCACAAACCCCTCCCACAAACCCCTCCCACAAACCCCTCCCGAGACTGCTTCCCGGGACACTCACATGACTTTCTGGTTGCGGGCCGTGTCGGGGTCGTAGGCCGTGTACTGGACCACCTCAGATTCCAAATCCAGGTCCTCGCGTTTGGAGACCTGCTTTACGGTGGGTTTGAAGATGGGTGCTTCGTTTACATCCGCAACTGTGACAACGACGGTTGCCGTGGCGGTGGGCAGCTTGATGGCGAAGGGCACCTCATTCTCCACGGCGACCAGCAGAGTGTGAGTCTGACTCTCCTCGAAGTCCAGGCCCTGGGACGGAGCGAGGCACAGGTTTATTTAAGTCAGGAAAAGACAAATCTGATGCTTTGTATCAGTCGTCTTTAAAAATACTCCAATGACACTACTTTGGCATCTCATGTTTTAGAACGTAAGAAAAGTGTTAAAAAGCGTTAAATGACTACGGCGTGTATGGAGGTGCAGCCAGTAGAGGGACAAAAGTCAACTCCTGACAAGGGAGTGTGAATTCTATAGACGAGTAAAAAAGCTAGCTTTCCTCTGACATGCTAATGTGGCCATGTTTGTGGATCAGAGCCACTCAGTAGTGATGAGCCAAACGAGTTGAGCTCTGAAAGTGACGCTTGTGTCGGGCTGTGTCACTCTGTGTGTCACAGTCACGTGACCAACACATCTGTGTCATGTGGTGTCGCTCGTGTCAGAAGCTGAAGCTGCAGCGCGAGACTCAAGTCTGTTTTGTGCTTCACTGGGATAAATATTTGCCAGTTCCTCTTTGAGGGAAAATGGTGATCACGTCATTAAAGGGAACACTTCATGTTAAGCCAATTATTACTCCCTGTGTAAATTATGATAAATCACCACAGGTACTATCCCATCAAAGAGGTTGGATTTTTTTTAAATACAGGAAGTAGTGCTGAGTAAATTGTTAAAGTCTGACATGTTGGTCCAAAACTGCTCAAAGTGAAGAAGCGGCTCCTACAGATTCAAACATTTTCATGTGTCTGTTTTGGTTTTCTTGGGGGATTTTTTACTTTTTGGTTTTTGAAAAATGTAGCACAAAGTAAAATGTTGGCGTCCTGATCAAACGGAGCCAATGAGGCCCTGGCTACACACACCAGATAGATTTATACAGACCTAACAAATCTCTTCCTTGGGCATTTGTTCCAGCTCAAATTAGGTGAAACTTGTATAAAGAAGAGGGGCAGAACATTTTAACCAAGTATGGGTTGGAATATTGTTAGGTCTGAAGTCTTCTAGAGGGAAATATTGATGAAATCCACCGTTTATTCTTTAATATTTTGGCCTTTTTGTTTGTACAATCCACAGAACGATTACCATCACCACAATATGAGTCTTTTGTACCTTTGCAGTGGAGATGATTCCCTCCTGTTTGTTGGGGCCGGTTTCCACGAAGAACAGCCCATTTACGTCGCCGTCGACGATGGTGAATTTGGCGTTCCAGGCCGGCGTGTGGGCGTCGTCCTTGTCCGTCACCAGCATCTTCACCACCATAGTGTCTTTCTTATTCTCAGCGACTGTGGCCGTGTACTGAAGAAATGGAGAGAATAAGACCAGGACCGAACCAAAAACACAAACCAGGACTGAACCAGGTCTAAACCCCGCCCTCACCTGCGTTTGCTCGTAGGCCGGGGCGTTGTTGTTGCTGTCGGTTACGGTCAGAATGACTTTAGTTTTCCCGGTGAGTCCATTTCCTTCCATGTCGGCCGCCTGGATCTCCAGAGTGTACTTTGTGTTCTTCTGTAACAGACCAGATCCACAGACTTGAGGCCACAGCCACAGGGCAGACGCGGCAGAGTAAAGCAAGTGAGACCTTTAGATTGAAACACACCTCTTTGTCCAGGCCTTGAGCGTTCACTCGGATGAAGCCGTTGACGGGGTTGATGGTGAACATGTCGGATGAGGGAGTCTTTGGCTCCTGGTCCAGGATCTTGAACTGAATAAGAGTGTTAGTCGTCCCCTCCTCATCTGCGTCGGTCGCTGTCACCTGCAGGATGTTATAATCTAAAGAAGAAAATGCAGAGTAAAATGTATTTATCTATTTGTATTTATTCATATTTTATGTTTATTTTATTTTAATTGTATGTTTTTTAATTTAATTAAAATTTAATTCTAATTTAATTCTAATTTTAAGTTTATTTATTCTATTTTATTTTTAATTGTATTTTTTATTTATTTTTTAGGGTTAGGGATAGGCTTTTATTTAAAAAAGAAAAAGGTTTACAAGTAAATGTGGACCAGTGAATTGGCCCAGACGGATCAGTGTTTGGATGTAAAACCCGCACACAGAAAAAGCCATGGACCGGACAGGCAGCAGATCCCAACAGTCATTATTCTTGTAAAATATGAAAACTGGACACATGTCAATCACACGTCACTCTCAATTTCAGAACTATGCATTTGGAACTCAAAACTCCGATCATGGACACAATCAATGGATACCTTTGGAATATATTGCTGGGAGCAGGGAAAACACAATCACAAACAATAGATGACACAAACTGGACCGACATCACTGGCAAACGGAAAATGGACCAATTTGAGCGACTCTGGAGTAAATGGGAGGATTATTTAGACCTGGTGTGCATTAGTATCATTTGGAAGTGTCTTTTATTTGCCATGTTGTGTGGAGTTGAATGAGCTGCGTGTGCGTTACATAAAGGTGCATAATGAACAGAGGTGATCATTACTGAGAGGTGACGACTCTGCCACTTCGCCAAAGTACGTGTCGTTGGTAAAGACCGGCCGGTTGTCGTTCATGTCGTCCACAATTAATTTAATCTCCGTGAGTTCTTCATCCTGACCGGAGCCTTCAGCAACAGCATGAACCATGAGCTGAGAAAAGGACAAAGTGTTAATACTAAACATGAAAGGAAAGTCAACTCTTCCACATGAGCCATTTCCAAAAAGCATTCTAAAGTCTGTACTTCAGGAAAGGTTTGAGTGGAACATAATGTCATTTCACTGGAGAAACTGGGATTAACCTCAGAATTTCACAAAACATGAAAACCACAGAATGAAGTCAACACTTTGAGTCATTTGGCCTCAATTTAAAGTGTTTAAATCAATGATTTAGTCATACAAAATATTGGGGTTAATTACAACAGTCAAATATAAATAATTAAATGTAATTGTCATTTGACCCCATTAGATCCACGACTCTGGAAAAAAGGGTGAGGCAGGGGTGTGCTTGGTCCTCCCTCTTGTTCACTTAGTACTTGGAAACCTTGTTTATTATACCAAAAATCTACTTTCAAATTGAGCAACAAAACATTTCAATTTATTTTAAAACCATCATCAGACTATTTGATATACAATATAATTAACTGATACACTTTGGAAAATAACTTGACCTATAATAATACTGTTTAAGTATATGTTATGATAGGTCTTGTGAAGATGTTCTCAAAGTGAAGCTCAGTGAGAGTTATTGACCCCTGTAGTGACCCCTGTACTTGACTTGGACTCACAGTGTAGTGGTCAGTGGCTTCTCTGTCCAGAGGCTGCGTCACATAAATCATCCCAGAGGTCGTGTCTATAGTGAAGAGTCCCTCAGGAGGCTGATCGGCCCCGGGGCCCGTGATGCTGTAGCGAACCACATGAGCTTTGCCGTCACTGGAACGGATACGGATCTAAAAACACATGGGAGTGGACTGGAGTAAAAGGGGTGTGGTCTATGCAAATATAAGTGACCCCATCTGTGGCCCCCAAGGTTAGGCCCCCAAGGTTAGGCCCCCAAGGTTAGGCCCACAAGGTTAGTTCCCCAAGGTTAGGCCCCCATGGTTAGGCCCCCATGGTTAGGCCCCCAAGGTTAGTTCCCCAAGGTTAGTCCCCCATGGTTAGACCCCCATGGTTAGGGCCCCTGCAGCGCCACAGGACACTTACAACGCTGCAGTTGATTCTAATGCATCACAAGTTTGAACTCTGACAATGGGTTAGGCTCCAAATTAAACAGAATATGATCTAAAGGTCGATATATTACCCACGTCTACATTTGACACAATCATAAGACTTGAGAGTGGAATACGGACCTAAAAGAAGCAGTCTTCAGCTTTGGGGCCGTTCCTGGTGTTTTAGTGCCATTTAAGTTCATTTCTACACATTACGTTCCACTGTAGTTTCATAAAAATGGCGACCGGCGTTGATGAGCAAAACTGTTCACCTGACGCCGCGCCGAACCCGAGAATGTAACATTTCACCTGGTTTTAGATGTTACGCAAAAATTTGCCATGAATCGTTATGAAAGACCCACTTTATGTAATAAATGTTATAGTTTATTTATTTGTTCGTTCTCGTCTTGTGCATTGTATTTGCTTAATGTAAATCACTTTAAATAAATGTGCAATACAAATGTAAGAGATGTTATTGCTCTTAGGACTGCAACTAACAACTGTTTTAGTGGTTTCTGTTGTACATTGACACTTTTTAAATGCATTTTTAATTAAATAAAGATGATAATACTGGGCCAAATATGGAGACTGAAGGTTTCTAGATGGAGAATATTCATAAATAAAGCGTATAATTCATGAAAATCAGAAATGGTTTATTATCTTTTGACATTTTGAGAAGTGTCTTTGATATAAAAAAAAGGTGTTTTCAATCGTGTCTTAGAGTCTGTAAAGTCACGATTATCAAAACATGATCCATTCTTTTAATAGTGACGAATGTTGGCTTTATCCAAAATGGCTGCCGCTTTGAGCCGTCCCTGCACAGTTTCTCACCTGAGTCACTTTCTTCGGGAAAGGCCCTCTGTTGTTTTCAGGCAAGTTGATGTCGGGGATCACCCACTCCATATCCCTCTTCCTCCTCTTCAGGCCTTTAGTCGCTCCACCTAGCACCGCCTCGTCCTCCTCCATCTGAAACACGTTAAAACATGTTAAACAAAACAAACAAACAAACAAACGATTCAAATTGTGTGTATTTAACACGCTTCTTACAGTTTGGCGTTTCAGGCGGCTGTGAACCTCTTCAACAGGGACAGAAGCAGCCATCAGACTCTAAAAAGAACAGCGTACGTGAGGAAAAGAACAACTTTCAAGACCATTCACATATAGACACTTTTGTACAGTTTTTATGACAAAACGAGACACATCTTTACAATATAGACTAATAATAGTTAGTTTTAGTTTACTATAATAGGCCAAAATGAAATATGAATGTGTTTAGATGTTTAAAAATTCAGCACTACGTAATTTGTTTTAATTTCACAACAAACTAAATCTTTTGAATATAGCTTTGTAATAAGGGTCATTTTGTGATGTTAATTCATCACACTGACATTTGATATTGTGACATTCATACAAAAGAGTTAGTGTTGTTAAATGTAAAAGAATCCAGGTAAAATCCCCGTTTAAACGTCGCATTATTTCACTTAAACGTGTGAAAAGTGAACCCGTGGCGCCGGTGGCAGAAGTCTGACCTTTGACCCCGTGAAAGAAACTCAAACCGCACAGAAACCATGTTCAATCGCCGCCATTTCGGGGTCAGCGGCGCCGAAACCCACCGGTGCGTCACTGCACACGCAACACCTGCCGCCGCTGCGTCATGACGTCATCAGCGGCACGACGCCCCAGTTCAACCCAAAAGTGATTTCACGAGCATTTTTAGCTCAAACTGAGCATTGTATTGACTTTTAACTCGATTTACCAACACGTTTATAAGTCGAGCCCCAAAACGTCGCCTTGAGTCGTTCTAAACACGTGAAAACACCAACAAAAGCTGTACACACACAAGGGCCAAAAATGGCGCTATCAAAGTGCATTTAGCTCAAACTATTCACTTTAAAGACTAAAGTTATACATATTTTATCAAGTGGACGACAAGTAAAAGCTCCTTGGTGTCACTTTAAATTGTTCTAAACACTTAAAATACAAACAAAAGCTGCTTAAACACTCGAACCATGATCGATATCGACTTTGGCACCTGTTACCGGACAATTACGATACGCCAAGCCCAAAAACGTAACTTTTAATGCTCGAAAGACTTGAAAACATAATCAAAAGTCACTCAATAGATCAACGCAGCTGAGCTAAAAATAGCCATGTGAAGTCACCGCGGCATCAGCGAGTACCCGGAAATAAGACAATGAAAACTGCTATACCATCAAATCCCATTGGAAACAGGGCAAACAACAACGCTCAAATCGGATTATTTTGTGGAGTATTTCAGATAAGATAAGATAAGATAAGATATTCCTTTATTGTCCCACATGGGGAAATTTCATTGATGCAAAGCAGACAGATAAAGAAGTAGACACAGAAGAAAAGAATTTAGACCTGGTTTACACCTCCGAATGTATCACGTTTATCGTGTTCCGCTCACGCTGTAGAATTAACATGAGTTTTATTTAGGCGCGTAGACACTTACAAATGCCATGTCATAATGTTCAAAACTCTGACTTGTTGTGAACCGAGGAGAGAGAGAAGAGTCTAGATCAGGGGTGTCCAAACTTTTTTCACCGAGGGCCGCATTTTGAAACTTGTATGGAACACAAACAACCCAATCGAATTTGAAAGTGAATCCTTCAGAATTTTGCATTTGACATAGTTTCGATGATTCTCCACACCTTTAATACTACTTGGGACACTAATAATAGGCTGTTATAACATCAAAATGCTTGGACCAAGCTGGAGGGCCGCCAAAAATTGGTCTGAGGGCCGCTTTTGGCCCGTGAGCCGTAGTTTGGGCATGCCTGGTCTAGATGAAGACGCTGAAAGCCCGGACGTACCTTTCTACAAGTTCAGCCTTCTTTCTGCTAATACGACGTCCTCTGCACCGTAAACATCGCTTCAACTAATACAGAATGTTCTTCTACTTTATGCTGTTTCAGCTTCACTCCTGGGACGTCATCTTCCATCAATTTGATGTAGTCGTAGTCGCATATGTAATATGAAAGTGTTTGACTAACATACAGGACATTTGTAGTGCTCATTAATATTCTGAGGTCACGCCCGCGCAGCACTATTACATGAAAACTTCAGCTAACTCGAGTCGGAACCGCATTTTGATGCAGTAATTAGCCATTTAGCTCCGGGACTTGATGAGAAGTCACACAAACCAGAGGAAAAAGCTCTCATCGTGTAGAAATACGAGCAAATTGATATTTCTTGAGGGACAAATTATTTCGCTAAATTTGGCAAAAGCACAATCAAAAAAGTCCAGGAAATTGAACATTCCAATTGTTGAGAGTTGTAATTAATTAATTGAATGAAACAAAGAAAAATCAAGCATTTTTTCTACTCTTGTACCCTTTGTTGACACAACAACGTAAAATGTACATAATGTCGCAATATACAATTATTTGTTGGGCAGGATCAATGAAACTTTAGAATTTTAATCTTTAAATAAATAAATGGTCACATTTATATAGCGCTTTTCTACCGTCAAGGTACTCAAAGCGCTTTACATCAAGGAACCAGTCACCCATTCACACACACATTCACACCCCAGATGTACGCAGACACTGGGGGGCAAGTTGGGTTAAGTGTCTTGCCCAAGGACACAACGGCAGTATTCACATGAGGCAGCTGCAATCGCACCACCAACCTGCGGGCCAGTGGATCTGACCGCTCTGGGAGCGGGGAGTCGAACCGCCGACCTTTGGATCAGAAGACGAGCACTCTACCACTGAGCTACGCCGCCCCACAGACTTCCTGAAGTTGATTTACCACGGGTTTCACGAGACACCACGTGTCATTTGACACAAAATCAATGACAGTTCGCAGTGAATCCACTTCACCGGGTGTTTTACTGACTAAAGAAGAATACAACTACGACAGAGTCTGAGGACTACGACAAAGTCTGAGGAATAAAGTCTGGCGGTAATGCAACACTTGGATGCCAACCGCCATAAAACAACAACAACAACAACAACAGGAAGCGTCCGACTCAAACAAACTAATCTCACCTGTAACACGATGAGCAAAGCGCCCAACGCTGCAAACGTGGCCGTCCCCATCGGAGTCGTCTTCTTCTTTGGTGTTTTATGGTGTAATCCTCAGATAAAACTGTTGAATTATCCTTTTCTTCTTCTTCTTTGGTGTTTCATGGCGGCTGGTATCAAAGCGTTGCAGACTTATTCTTTAGACTTTATTATTTTTCTTTAGACTTCATTCTTTAGGCTTTCAGCTTTATTCTTTCGACTTTATTCTTTCGACTTTATTCTTTAGGCTTTATTCTTTAGACTTTATTCTTTAGACTTTATTCTTTAGGCTTTATTCTTTTGACTTTATTCTTTAGGCTTTATTCTTTAGACTTTATTCTTTAGACTTTATTCTTTAGGCTTTATTCTTTTGACTTTATTCTTTAGGCTTTATTCTTTTGACTTTATTCTTTAGGCTTTATTCTTTAGACTTTATTCTTTCGACTTTATTCTTTAGGCTTTATTCTTTCGACTTTATTCTTTAGGCTTTGTTACTTCCGTTGTTGTCATTGTGCATCTACTGTGGACAGATCAAATCAATTTATTTTTGTAAGGCCCAAAATCACAACAACAGTTGCCTCTGAGGGCCACAGGGAGAAATGAATCAACAATGTCTGTGGTGGCGATGGAGTCAGACAATGTCTGTGGTGGCGAGGGACGATGTCCCAGGGTCCTCTGTCCTTAGACTCTCCTTCTCGGCCAGGAAAAACTACAAAAAAAACCTCTTTGGGAAAAAAGCGTAGAAACCTGGAGGAGTTCCAGTGAAGGAGAGATCCGACTCTCACAGACGGACAGACGGACACGAGGAGACTGGAGCTGGACCCACTCTTCAGGCAGATGAGGGACCGACTGAGTCGAGCTGGAGCCACTCTTCAGGCAGATGAGGGACCGTCCACATGGGGCAGGGACCACTTCACCAGGAGAGGGACATCTGGGTCCACAGGTCCTCAGGAGTGAGAGAAAGAAAAAGAAGGCGGTGAACAGTTTGCAAGTGGAATTAAAAAATAAATATTGTTTGATAGCATAAGTAGTCAGAAGAAGAGGATAGTGCTCAAGCTGTCATACTTCCCCCAGCACAGTTACTCCTAGGGCAGCGTAGCTGAAGCTGTGGGTTTATCTTTCTGTTCCTAACTACTCTGACCATAAGCGATTTCAAAGAGGAACGTTTTAAGCCTGGACTTAAATGAAGAGACTGTGTCAGCATATTTAACATGGGTCGGGAGCTGATTCCATAACACAGGGGCTTGGTAGCTAAACGCTCTACCTCCTACAGTACTTTTAGAGACTCTTGGCACCACCAGAAGGCCGGCATTCTGAGAGCGAAGAGCTCTGTTTGGATGATATGGTTCTATAGCATCTTTGAGGTAGGATGGGGCCATGTCATTTATGGCTTTGTAGGTCAAGAGTAGAATTTTGAATTTGATTCTGGACTCGACGGGGAGCCAGTGAAGAGACTTCAGCACTGGCGTAATGTGCTCTCTTCTTTTTGTTCCTGTTAGTAATCTTGCTGCTGCATTTTGAACCAGTTGAAAGCTTTTTATGGAGCTTTTAGGACACGCTGCAAGCAGGGAGTTACAGTAGTCTAATCTAGTCGTTACAAATGCATGGATAAGTTTTTCGGCATCACTTTTAGGCAGGATTCTTCTGATTTTGGCGATGTTGCGCAAATGGAAATAGGCTGTTTTACAAGCTTGATTTATATGAGCTTTAAATGAGAGCTCCTGGTCAAATAAGACTCCAAGGTTTCTTACAGTAGAACTGGAGGCTACACTGACATTGTCCAGTGTGACTATCTGCTCAGATAGAGCGTCTCGTAGATGCTTAGGGCCAAGCACAATGACCTCGGTTTTTTCAGGGTTAAGAAGCAGGTAGTTTAGTGTCATCCAGGTTTTTATCTCCTTCACACAAGTACTAAGTCTGTCTACTTGATCGCTCTGATCAGGTTTCATTGATAAATACAGCTGAGTGTCATCTGCATAGCAGTGGAAGTTAATGTCATGCTTTCTGATAATGTTGCCTAATGGCAGCATATAAAGAGTAAACAGAATTGGACCGAGTACCGAACCCTGTGGCACACCGTGAATTACTTTAGAGCTTGGTGAGGAGCTCTGGTTTACATTAACAAATTGGAACCTATCAGATAGATAGGATTTAAACCAGCTGAGGGCTGTTCCTCCAACACCTACATCACATTCTAACCTCTGCAGTAGAATGTTGTGGTCGATGGTGTCAAACGCTGCGCTGAGGTCCAACAGAACCAGGATTGAGACCAGTCCATCGTCAGCGGCTAATAACAAATCATTTGTGACTTTAACTAGTGCAGTTTCAGTGCTGTGGTGGGCTCTGAACCCTGACTGGAAAACTTCAAATAAGTTATTGTCCTGCAGGTGGCGACAAAGCTGTTTTACTACAACTTTTTCAAGGATTTTAGAGACGAAGGGAAGGGCGACAGGAGACCAGCGACGCCCCTTCCTCCATTTCTTTACTCTGATTACTCTGATTCTCCAAAAGTTCTTCAGGTTTCGCATAGCCCCGCCCATAGCACGTGCTTCTCAATATCGGTGATCCAATCAAAAGACGTGCACGTGATGCACCTGCTGCTGGCTCCTGTGTAACAGCTGCAGATGTACAAGAGCCAACTCTGAAGCTGATTGGTTGACACATCATTTTCATTTCCATTCACTTTTAGCTACAAGCACCAGCTCTGTTGAGTCTGAAGGCCTCGGCAGATTTTAGAACCCTGGCAACACATGATGGCTGAATATGATTGGATAAAGATCTAAAATAAAGACCAGCCTCCAAATCTCTGTGGATGAAGTTAAGGAGAATTTGACTGGAGTTACGGTGGTGGACGCTAGGCGTTTGAAGGTGACCCGGTCTGGGGTAAGATGTGACAGCTTGTCGGTAATGGTAACACTTGAAGGGAGGTGCCTGCCTAGTAAGGTGTTCATTGGGTTCATGTGCCATGACGTCAGGCCATATGTTCCACCGCCCCTGCGTTGCTTTAAGTGCCAGCGCTTTGGGCATATTGCAGCGGTCTGTAGAGGGAGGCAAAGATGTGGTAAATGTGCAGGAGATCACGAGTATGGGAAGTGTGACGTGGGAGCAAAACTGAAGTGCTGTAACTGTGGGGAAGAACATAGCTCTGCCTACGGGGGATGCAGGTTTAGCAAAAGAGCTGCTGAGGTGCAGAAAATAAAGGTCTCTCAAGGTATATCCTATGCAGATGCAGTCAAGAAAGTTTCAAGTAACGAGTTTAGAGTGAATACAGAGAGAGGAGCCAGCGCTGCTCCCAGCCAGGGCGAAATGAGAAAGACAGCGTGGCTCCCAAGAAGTGTGAAGGTTTCAAGAGTGGAGGTCCCAAGTGTGCAGGTTCCAGAATTAATGAGAATACCCTGGTTGTGGATAGAGAGGATTTTGTACTCTTTATGGTGGATGTTGTGAACTGTGCTGCTCAGACTCAAAGCAGAACTGAAAGGATCAGGATCCTATAAGTGATCTGTTCTTCTGTATCTACCTCTGTATCTACCTGCGTTGCATCAATGAAATTTCCCCATGTGGGACAATAAAGGAATATCTTATCTTATCATTGCTAAAGCTGCAGGGAGATTCCTTGGAACAAAGGAGCTTGATTGGGCAGATATAGAAAACAGGCTAAAGGCGCTAAATGGGAGTCGGAGTGATGGGGGTCTGCTTGTGGGGAGTCAGAGTGATCAGAGTGACGAGATGGGGGTGGGGGTGGTCTCCTGTCCTCGCCCAGTCTCGTAGACGCACGGCTACCAAGCGGCGACATCAGTGGACATATTAAAGCCTATAGAATGAAGCCTGAAGAATAAAGCTGTACGGTGGAAGCACCGAACGTCAAAGAAGGAGAGGAAGATGAAGAAGAGTCTCCCTGGAATAGAGCCGGTTGGTCTCTGAAACAACAACTATTCTAGTCACAAAGACATATCATAACCTCATGGGCTTTGTAACACCAAAGCAATGGAAGGAGTACTTGTTGTTGTTGTTGTTGTTGTTTTATGGCGGTTGACATCCGAGTGTTGCATTACCGCCAGACTTTATTCCTTAGACTTTGTCGTAGTCCTAAAAGTTCTTCTTCCAGTGCCTTGACTTCCAGTGCTTTGTCCTCTTACGGACTACGACAAAGTCTGAGGAATAAAGTCTGGCGGTAATGCAACAATTGGATGCCAACCGCCATAAAACAACAACAACAACAACAACAACATCAACCTGGGGCAGAAGCAGTGCAACAAGAGGAAAGCCATGAAATGAAGAGTATAACTCTTTCTCTGGGGAATAATGTAATAAATGTTGGTGGGAAAATATATATTTTTTAAAATCATATTCTGATTATGTTTAGGCTAGCAGAGAAGGCCTTGCTGGCCCTGACGGCCCACCACTGGATGGTAATATGAGGTGGATTCATTCGGGTGGGACTGTGTATGACCTCACTGAAGGCTCAAGCCCCAGACCAACGGCCCGACACTGGTAGTAGTTGTAACAATAGTAGCAGCAGCAGTAGTAGAATTAAAAGAAACGAGGCATTTAAAAAGGGTTAAAAAGTTGTGAGGTGAAACGGCGCCATCTGCTGGACAAACACACTGCAGCTCGTTCATTCATGTTTTTATTTATTACATATTTAAGTCTGTGGTTTGTGACTGAGAAGGAACAAAAACACAATCAAAGTTCAATTTGTCTAAAACTAAAATGGCAATTGGTGATTTTTATATCGTTACAATCAAAGTTACGTATTCATAATTAATAAACAGTTTAAAATACTTAAGTTTGGCGGAACGTTCCAAAGCGAATGATTATTTTAGAAGTCAATGAGTCAAACGAGGAGTTCTGCCACAATTTAAGGATTAAACTGTGACTAAACCGACAAAGTCAATTTACAAAGTACAATTTTTGGACAAAACCGAGACTCCGTCCAGAGGGAGGCGCTGTGTTCTCTGGGCATCGGGAGTAAAAGGCGAGTTCAAAATGCAGGAACCAGAAGCGGACGTCGGCTTCAGAGGCTGATCCACATGCAGTTTATTTTACAGCTTTAACTCCCGACGTAGCCGCGTTCAAAAAGTGCAAATCCTTCCGTTTCCGTGGCGACGATCCGTACGATTTCGCCTGAGCGTTCACGTTGACTTGATCTGAGCGAAACGCATTTTGGACCTGCAGGAGAAACATAATGAACAATCACAATTGTTAAAATGAGTCAAAAAGTCTTGAAACATCGTCATGGGTTTAATCTGGGGCTGCAACAGTCACAGTTCACTTCCGCCTCGCCCGGGTCAAATGCAGATGAGTGGGTGGAGCGGGGGGTGGGGCTAATGGGTAACAGGCGCGGCGGCGGGTTGCAGCCCCAGTTTGAGCCTGAACGTGCGGCGGGTCTGACCTGGGCGTCTTCTCGGGCGTCGGCCGCTGCTGGAGAGAGCTTCTGAACTGAGCCTCGAGTCTGGAGTAGATTCCTCCTGACGGCTGTAGCCATGACGACGACAACGCCAACACAATAAGAACAACGACAACACGTTTACTCAGGATCGCACACAAACATGAAGCTTTTGTCAAACCAACAAGACCCAGTTTATAAAGATTCTGCACCATGTTTGGGATAGATTTTAAAAAATATATCCCAGAATAGCACATTTTTTAAGTTTATAATTTCACTTCCTGTTTGTAATTGATGACATTACACAATGAAATTACCTAGAAAACGCTGGGCCAAAACTCATCTAATGTCACTATTTTTATTTGCCAAATAAAATTACATGAGTTAAAAAAGTTGTTTCTTTGTGTAAATACTGCATAAACTTTGACTGGAATGAGTGTCATTTATTTGTACAACAGGTATAAAACACACCAAATAAAGTCAGAATTAGAACATCGTAACAACCCGTCACTGTAAACAAAGCTGTAAATAACAAAACACGATATATCGAACTGTGTAAATCGAGATCGGCCGATATTCAGGACGGAGTTCGACTTTAAACACGCGTCTGATTTGTGAAAAGTCTGAATTGCGTGTCAAACCTCGTGGCGGTCTTTGGCTCGGTTCTGCTCCTCGTCTCCAAACCTCATTTTAGTCAAATGTACCACGATCTCCGCCATCCGCCGCTGGTCTGAGGAACAAAAGTCACGTTAAAACACAAACGCACGGGAGTCTCTCAAACAGGAAGTACCAAAGACAATAGGCCAGTTCCATCACAATAAGAATGTTTTACCTTCTTCTCGCTGTGCGTCCTGGTTGTACCGCAAAGACCGGCTCGAGTCCCATTTGCTCTTCTGAACACTGACGCTGTAATGCAAAGGAAATGTAAAGGAAACGCCAAATAAACGCCAACAAAACGCGAAATGAAAAGCAAATGAAATGGCAAAAAAAACGGCAATGAAACATCAACAAAACCCCAAAGGAAAAACAAAGAAAACGGCAACGAAACACAAAGGAAACAAAAAGGAAACACAAAGGAATCGCCGAAAAAATGTCAACTAAACGTGAAACTAAAAACAAGGCGGCTTTACTCACGTGAACGGAGTGCTGTATTTCATCTGAGCCTGACGACAGAAAACACACGTGAAACACACAAACCTCCATTAAGTGTTTTTATGTCGAATCTGTGACGACTTTGGATCATTTATTTCACATTTTGGACATTTTAAATCTCATTATTGACCTAAAACTAGTGTAAAAACTGGAAACTACTACTACAATACGGTGCATACAGAATAAAATTTGTTTTCGCCCTTTTCCCATCTCCAAATAAAACCTGTTACTGAGAAATACCACAAAAAATAAACACACAAAATAAAGTAATTCAGGTTTGGTCTTAGTTTTTTGTTTTAGTCCAATCATTCTTTTTAGATTTAGTCGACGAAAATGTCACGTTCATTTAGTCGACCAGAAAAGTCGCACTGGAGCATAAGTCACATTTTTGGGGAAATTTATTTTATAAAATCCAAGACCAAGATCAGACATTTGATCTTGAAATGCAGTTTAAAATATTAAGAGATGAGAGAACATGGTGAATAGGTGTACGTATGCTAACGCTAACACCTTCAGCTACATGACGTATGCTAACGCTAACACCTTCAGCTACATGAGGCAGACAGAACTGTGGTAAGTGTCTGGTATGTTAACGTAACATTTTAACAGTTATTCAGATAACTATAGCATAAAGAAAATGCTAACAAGTTTACCAAAGCATCAGTTTTACCCCAAATCACTAAATCCATTGAATTCTTCTTCCTCTGTGTCACTTCTAAACAACTCCACAAACTCCAGAGGTAGAGGAAGTGCAGATTCTTCTTCTGCGTCACATAAAGCCTAGAGCGCCCTCTTGTGGTTGTCAGTGTGGAAATAACAAATAATATCACATATAAGTCGCTCTGGAGTATAAGTCGCACCCCGGCCAAAACTATGAAAAAAGGTGCAACTTTAGTCCGGAAAATACCGTACGTTTGTTTTAACAATGATGAATTGTGTTGCTTCATAAACTTGTACAGCTTTTTATTATTGGATTAAAATATGAGTACATTAGTGGACAAACATCTGTACTTTTAGTCGTGTTTTGGTCTTTACAATCACTTTTTTTTTTTCAGATTTAGTCATGAAAAATGTATGAAAACTGTCTCGGAACAGAGAGATCATGTGTTTTTACGAGCTCTAATATAAAGCAGAACTTTCTTATCTTTATTACTTTGTCAGAACTGCATTTGGTCCAGTTTGTTGTTTTCTTGACACAGTTTTTGTCTGTTTTTTTGACCCGGTTTTGTCTGCGTTTGACCTACTTTGTCGCTCTTCTCTCTGCGGCTGAAGTTGGGGGACGACAGCTGCTTCTTCAGAGGACGCGGCGTCTTCTTGGCCTTTTTCGCAGCTGGACACAAACGAGAGAGAGTGAGCGTTCTGGAGACACCTGCTGCACAACGCGAGTGAGAGACACCTGCTGGACAACGTGCGTAACTGAGAGACACCTGCTGGACAACGTGCGTAACTGAGAGACACCTGCTGGACAACGTGCGTAACTGAGAGACACCTGCTGGACAACACGCGTAACTGAAAGACACCTGCTGGACAACGCATTGAAAGACACCTGCTGGACAACGCGGGTGAGAGACACCTGCTGGACAACGCGCGTGAGAGACACCTGCTGGACAACGCGCATGAGAGACACCTGATGGACAACGTGCGTGAGAAACACCTGCTGGACATTGCGCGTGAAAGACACCTGCTGGACAACTTGCGTGTAAGGGACACCTGCTGGACGTCGAGCGTAACTGAGAGACACCTGCTGGACATCGAGCGTAACTGAGAGACACCTGCTGGACATTGCGCGTAATTGAGAGACACCTGCTGGACAACACGCGTAATTGAGAGACACCTGCTGGACAACGCGCGTAATTGAGAGACACCTGCTGGACATCGAGCATAACTGAGAGACACCTGCTGGACATTGCGCGTAACTGAGAGACACCTGCTGGACATTGCGCGTAACTGAGTGACACCTGCTGGACAACGCGCGTAATTGAGAGACACCTGCTGGACATCGAGCGTAACTGAGAGACACCTGCTGGACATTGCGCGTAACTGAGAGACACCTGCTGGACATTGCGCGTAACTGAGAGACACCTGCTGGACAACACGCGTAATTGAGAGACACCTGCTGGACAACACGCGTAATTGAGAGACACCTGCTGGACAACGCGCGTAATTGAGAGACACCTGCTGGACATCGAGCATAACTGAGAGACACCTGCTGGACATTGCGCGTAACTGAGTGACACCTGCTGGACAACGCGCGTAATTGAGAGACACCTGCTGGACATCGAGCGTAACTGAGAGACACCTGCTGGACATTGCGCGTAACTGAGAGACACCTGCTGGACATTGCGCGTAACTGAGAGACACCTGCTGGACAACACGCGTAATTGAGAGACACCTGCTGGACAACGCGCGTAAGAGCTCGACTCTCGCCGCTCAAACCGCCGCACGTGCTAATCACAATCCGCACCTTGCTTCTTGTTGAGCTCCTCCTCGTCTCCGACCTCGTCCTCGGTGACCTCTGACCCCGTGGTGCACTCCTCGTCCTCGGACAGAAGACACTGATGCTTCTGGAACAGGAAACACACTGTTACATCGAGTCCATCATCTGCTGAAGGTGAAAGAAACGCTCGTACCAGCTGAAGGCTCCAGTTCTTCAGGAGAGAAAACTAAAACACAGAGAAAAGCAGTTAAACCGGTATAAAAGTAAATATAGTTTTACTCAGAGTCATTTGTAACTCCTCTAAAGGTCACTACATGTTTAGACCTGTTTTAGACCTGTTTTAGACCTGTTTTAGTCCAGTTTTAGTCCAGGTTATAGTTATAGTCCCCATTTAAGACCTGTTTTAGAGCTGCTTTAGTCCATCTTTAGTCCCGGTCCAGTCCCGGTTCAGACCCGGTCCAGTCCCGGTCCAGTCCCGGTTCAGACCCGGTCCAGTCCCGGTCCAGACCCGGTCTAGTCCAGTCCCGGTTCAGACTCACCGTTGGTCCGTCGGCTCGGCTGGGTCCCACCAGAGTTGGCTCCAGCTGAACCTCACAGTCCTGGAGTTTCTCTGTGTTTTCCTCCAGACTGAAACACACACGAAATGAACGAGCGAGACACAAGAGCAGAGGGCCCGCCCCGGTGCAGAGGGGCGTGCCCGCCCCGGTGCGGTGCAGAGGGGCGTGCCCGCCCGGTGCAGAGGGACGTGCCCTCCGGTGTAGAGGGACGTGCCCTCCGGTGTAGAGGGACGTGTGGAGGAGGTCATATTCATGTGCAATACACACGAAAGATAAGATAATCCTTTATTGTCCCACATGGGAAAATAACATGGGAAATTCTCCGTCCATAAAACTGCTGTAAATAAGAGGGTTACTTTTGTTACTATTATTATTATTTATTTATTTTTAACTTTTTATTCAGAACATAAGAGCTTTTCGATTAAGAAATTATTTTTTTTTTTTAAAAGCTTTCTATCAGTCATCTGTTCTTTTACTTCTGTACCTACTTGTGTTGCAACACTGAGATTTCTCCATTGTGGTACAAATAAAGGCTATCTTAAATGTCCACAAACGTTTCAACCCTTTTACTTTCTAGTTTGATGCTCTGTTTTTCGTCACTTTCATGACATCGAGAGGCGACGGTCTTCAACATGTGGCATCAAATAAGTCACGTGACTCACACCCATGAATATTTGCAGCGTGTACTTTTACCTGTCAGCGTTGTTCGGGACAGAAACACACACGGCGTCTCGATGGAGCAGGAGGTCGTTCAGGACTCTGGTCTGAGCCTCGTCTGCGTCGTCAGGGAGACTCACGATGTGGTCCCTCATCCTACAGCCCTGAACCAGAAGAACAAGCACGTGTCATTCATCTGCGTCGTCAGGGAGACTCACGATGTGGTCCCTCATCCTACAGCCCTGAACCAGAAGAACAAGCATGTGTCTTTCATCTGCGTCGTCAGGAAGACTCACGATGTGGTCCCTCATCCTACAACCCTGAATCAGCAGAACAAGCATGTGTCATTCATCTGCGTCGTCAGGGAGACTCACGATGTGGTCCCTCATCCTACAGCCCTGAACCAGAAGAACAAGCACGTGTCATTCATCTGCGTCGTCAGAGAGACTCACGATGTGGTCCCTCATCCTACAGCCCTGAACCAGCAGAACAAGCACGTGTAATTCATCTGCGTCGTCAGGGAGACTCACGATGTGGTCCCTCATCCTACAGCCCTGAACCAGCAGAACAAGCATGTGTCTTTCATCTGCGTCGTCAGGGAGACTCATGATGTGGTCCCTCATCCTACAGCCCTGAACCAGAAGAACAAGCATGTGTCATTCATCTGCGTCGTTAGGGAGACTCACGATGTGGTCCCTCATCCTACAACCCTGAATCAGCAGAACAAGCATGTGTCTTTCATCTGCGTCGTCAGGAAGACTCACGATGTGGTCCCTCATCCTACAGCCCTGAACCAGAAGAACAAGCACGTGTCATTCATCTGCGTCGTCAGGAAGACTCACGATGTGGTCCCTCATCCTACAACCCTGAATCAGCAGAACAAGCATGTGTCATTCATCTGCGTCGTCAGGGAGACTCACGATGTGGTCCCTCATCCTACAGCCCTGAACCAGAAGAACAAGCACGTGTCATTCATCTGCGTCGTCAGAGAGACTCACGATGTGGTCCCTCATCCTACAGCCCTGAACCAGCAGAACAAGCACGTGTCATTCATCTGCGTCGTCAGGGAGACTCACGATGTGGTCCCTCATCCTACAGCCCTGAACCAGAAGAACAAGCATGTGTCATTCATCTGCGTCGTCAGGGAGACTCACGATGTGGTCCCTCATCCTACAGCCCTGAACCAGCAGAACAAGCATGCGTCATTCGTCTGCGTCGTCAGGGAGACTCACGATGTGGTCCCTCATCCTACAGCCCTGAACCAGAAGAACAAGCACGTGTAATTCATCTGCGTCGTCAGGGAGACTCACGATGTGGTCCCTCATCCTACAGCCCTGAACCAGCAGAACAAGCATGTGTCTTTCATCTGCGTCGTCAGGGAGACTCATGATGTGGTCCCTCATCCTACAGCCCTGAACCAGCAGAACAAGCATGTGTCATTCGTCTGCGTCGTCAGGAAGACTCACGATGTGGTCCCTCATCCTACAGCCCTGAACCAGCAGAACAAGCATGTGTCATTCATCTGCGTCGTCAGGGAGACTCACGATATGGTCCCTCATCCTACAACCCTGAATCAGCAGAACAAGCATGTGTCATTCATCTGCATCGTCGGAGAGACTCACAATGTGGTCCCTCATCCTACAGCCCTGAACCAGAAGAACAAGCATGTTTCATTCATCTGCGTCGTCAGGGAGACTCACGATGTGGTCCCTCATCCTACAGCCCTGAACCAGCAGAACAAGCATGTGTCATTCATCTGCGTCGTTAGGGAGACTCACGATGTGGTCCCTCATCCTACAGCCCTGAACCAGCAGAACAAGCACGTGTCATTCATCTGCGTCGTTAGGGAGACTCACGATGTGGTCCCTCATCCTACAGCCCTGAACCAGAAGAACAAGCACGTGTCATTCATCTGCGTCGTCAGGGAGACTCACGATGTGGTCCCTCATCCTACAGCCCTGAACCAGCAGAACAAGCATGTGTCATTCATCTGCGTCGTCAGGGAGACTCACGATGTGGTCCCTCATCCTACAGCCCTGAACCAGAAGAACAAGCATGTGTCATTCATCTGCGTCGTTAGGGAGACTCACGATGTGGTCCCTCATCCTACAACCCTGAATCAGCAGAACAAGCATGTGTCTTTCATCTGCGTCGTCAGGAAGACTCACGATGTGGTCCCTCATCCTACAACCCTGAACCAGAAGAACAAGCACGTGTCATTCATCTGCGTCGTCAGAGAGACTCACGATGTGGTCCCTCATCCTACAGCTCTGAACCAGAAGAACAAGCACGTGTCATTCATCTGCGTCGTCAGAGAGACTCACGATGTGGTCCCTCATCCTACAGCCCTGAACCAGAAGAACAAGCACGTGTCATTCATCTGCGTCGTCAGAGAGACTCACGATGTGGTCCCTCATCCTACAGCTCTGAACCAGTAGAACAAGCATGTGTCATTCATCTGCGTCGTCAGGGAGACTCACGATGTGGTCCCTCATCCTACAGCCCTGAACCAGAAGAACAAGCACGTGTCATTCATCTGCGTCGTCAGGGAGACTCACGATGTGGTCCCTCATCCTACAGCCCTGAACCAGCAGAACAAGCATGCGTTATTCATCTGCGTCGTCAGGGAGACTCACGATGTGGTCCCTCATCCTACAGCCCTGAACCAGCAGAACAAGCATGTGTCATTCATCTGCGTCGTCAGGGAGACTCACGATGTGGTCCCTCATCCTACAGCCCTGAACCAGCAGAACAAGCATGCGTCATTCGTCTGCGTCGTCAGGGAGACTCACGATGTGGTCCCTCATCCTACAGCCCTGAACCAGCAGAACAAGCATGTGTCATTCGTCTGCGTCGTCAGGAAGACTCACGATGTGGTCCCTCATCCTACAGCCCTGAACCAGCAGAACAAGCATGCGTCATTCGTCTGCGTCGTCAGGGAGACTCACGATGTGGTCCCTCATCCTACAGCCCTGAACCAGCAGAACAAGCATGCGTCATTCGTCTGCGTCGTCAGGAAGACTCACGATGTGGTCCCTCATCCTACAGCCCTGAACCAGCAGAACAAGCATGTGTCATTCATCTGCGTCGTCAGGGAGACTCACGATGTGGTCCCTCATCCTACAGCCCTGAACCAGCAGAACAAGCATGCGTCATTCGTCTGCGTCGTCAGGGAGACTCACGATGTGGTCCCTCATCCTACAGCCCTGAACCAGCAGAACAAGCATGTGTCATTCATCTGCGTCGTCAGGGAGACTCACGATGTGGTCCCTCATCCTACAGCCCTGAACCAGCAGAACAAGCATGCGTCATTCGTCTGCGTCGTCAGGAAGACTCACGATGTGGTCCCTCATCCTACAGCCCTGAACCAGCAGAACAAGCATGTGTCATTCATCTGCGTCGTCAGGGAGACTCACGATGTGGTCCCTCATCCTACAGCCCTGAACCAGCAGAACAAGCATGTGTCATTCATCTGCGTCGTCAGGGAGACTCACGATGTGGTCCCTCATCCTACAGCCCTGAACCAGCAGAACAAGCATGCGTCATTCGTCTGCGTCGTCAGGGAGACTCACGATGTGGTCCCTCATCCTACAGCCCTGAACCAGCAGAACAAGCATGTGTCATTCGTCTGCGTCGTCAGGGAGACTCACGATGTGGTCCCTCATCCTACAGCCCTGAACCAGCAGAACAAGCATGTGTCATTCGTCTGCGTCGTCAGGGAGACTCACGATGTGGTCCCTCATCCTACAGCCCTGAACCAGCAGAACAAGCATGTGTCATGGACCAGAGGAGGAGTGAAACACAGTACAAGAGGAAAGGATGTCAAATACAGATAGTTTTTGGGATTTATACTTTCATTTAGTACATTAACAGTGGACACGTTTTACTTTTACTTCACAACAATGATAGCAGATATTTGTACTTTTGAGTCCAGTTAAAAGGAGCGGTGGAGCAGAAAGCACAGATATGTTGTTATACTATTTTACCGTTGGTTTGTCTGTGAATCCGTTCCTGCCGTTGAGCCTCTGCAGACGTTAATGCTACGTGATGGGCTGTTCAAAGGGATCTCTTCTGTCACGCCCCCAAAGACCCCTGTGGTCAGGAGGGACCAGTGGACTTACAGAGATCTGTTTGTTTCAGGTCGTTAGCAGCTAATGCTCATGCTAATGGCTATGCTAATAAACGTTAGCCTACTTCAGACAGTTTTAAGGAGCCTCATGTCCAACTGGGTGTTATATTTTAGTTTTGAGGGCGTGTCCGGTGCAGGGGGCGTGTCCGGTGCAGAGGGTGTGTCCAGTGCAGAGGGCGTGTCCGGTGCAGAGGGCGTGTCCGGTGCAGGGAGCGTGTCCGGTGCAGAGGGCGTGTCCGGTGCAGAGGGCGTGTCCGGTGCAGAGGGCGTGTCCGGTGCAGAGGGCGTGCCCGGTGCAGAGGGCGTGCCCGGTGCAGAGGGAGTGTCCGGTGCAGAGGGAGTGTCCGTGCAGCGGGCGTGTCAGATGCAGAGGGCGTGTCAGATGCAGAGGGCGTGTCCGGTGCAGAAGGCGTGTCCGGTGCAGAGGGGCGTGTCCAGTGCGTGTCCGGTGCAGAGGGCGTGTCAGATGCAGAGGGCGTGTCCGGTGCAGAAGGCGTGTCCGGTGCAGAGGGGCGTGTCCAGTGCGTGTCCGGTGCAGAGGGCGTGTCCGGTGCAGAGGGCGTGTCCGGTGCAGAGGGCGTGTCCAGTGCATGTCCGGTGCAGAGGGCGTGTCCGGTGCAGAGGGCATGTCCGGTGCAGAGGGCATGTCCGGTGCAGAGGGCATGTCCGGTGCAGAGGGCGTGTCCGGTGCAGAGGGCGTGTCCAGTGCGTGTCCGGTGCAGAGGGCGTGTCCGGTGCAGAGGGCGTGTCCAGTGCATGTCCGGTGCAGAGGGCGTGTCCGGTGCAGAGGGCATGTCCGGTGCAGAGGGCATGTCCGGTGCAGAGGGCATGTCCGGTGCAGAGGGCGTGTCCGGTGCAGAGGGCGTGTCCAGTGCGTGTCCGGTGCAGAGGGCGTGTCCGGTGCAGAGGGCGTGTCCGGTGCAGAGGGCGTGTCCAGTGCAGAGGGCGTGTCCAGTGCGTGTCCGGTGCAGAGGGCGTGTCCGGTGCAAAGGGCGTGTCCGGTGCAGAGGGCGTGTCCAGTGCATGTCCGGTGCAGAGGGCGTGTCCGGTGCAGAGGGCATGTCCGGTGCAGAGGGCATGTCCGGTGCAGAGGGCGTGTCCGGTGCAGAGGGCGTGTCCAGTGCGTGTCCGGTGCAGAGGGCGTGTCCGGTGCAGAGGGCGTGTCCGGTGCAGAGGGCGTGTCCAGTGCAGAGGGCGTGTCCAGTGCGTGTCCGGTGCAGAGGGCGTGTCCGGTGCAGAGGGCGTGTCCGGTGCAGAGGGCGTGTCCAGTGCATGTCCGGTGCAGAGGGCGTGTCCGGTGCAGAGGGCATGTCCGGTGCAGAGGGCATGTCCGGTGCAGAGGGCGTGTCCGGTGCAGAGGGCGTGTCCAGTGCGTGTCCGGTGCAGAGGGCGTGTCCGGTGCAGAGGGCGTGTCCGGTGCAGAGGGCGTGTCCAGTGCAGAGGGCGTGTCCAGTGCAGAGGGCGTGTCCGGTGCAGAGGGAGTGTCCGTGCAGCGGGCGTGTCAGATGCAGAGGGCGTGTCAGATGCAGAGGGCGTGTCCGGTGCAGAAGGCGTGTCCGGTGCAGAGGGGCGTGTCCAGTGCGTGTCCGGTGCAGAGGGCGTGTCCGGTGCAGAGGGCGTGTCCGGTGCAGAGGGCGTGTCCAGTGCATGTCCGGTGCAGAGGGCGTGTCCGGTGCAGAGGGCGTGTCCGGTGCAGAGGGCGTGTCCAGTGCATGTCCGGTGCAGAGGGCGTGTCCGGTGCAGAGGGCGTGTCCGGTGCATGTCCGGTGCAGAGGGCATGTCCGGTGCAGAGGGCATGTCCGGTGCAGAGGGCGTGTCCGGTGCAGAGGGCGTGTCCAGTGCGTGTCCGGTGCAGAGGGCGTGTCCGGTGCAGAGGGCGTGTCCGGTGAAGAGGGCGTGTCCGGTGCAGAGGGCGTGTCCGGTGCAGAGGGCGTGTCCGGTGCAGAGGGCGTGTCCGGTGCAGAGGGCGTGTCCAGTGCGTGTCCGGTGCAGAGGGCGTGTCCGGTGCAGAGGGCGTGTCCGGTGAAGAGGGCGTGTCCGGTGCAGAGGGCGTGTCCGGTGCAGAGGGCGTGTCCAGTGCGTGTCTGGTGCTTGGACTTGCACGTTCCTGGTTTGTGTCACTTGTTTCGAGTCGTAGATGTCACAAACTGTAACTTGCTCCCGATCCTTTTTCAACTTGACAACCAGAAAACTCTTGAGAAAACTCCTCCCCAAACGCGAGCGCAGCATTTATAAACCACAAACCGGAGGAGGGCGGTTTACCATTACGCCATTACCGTTCATCGTGACCGCGCACACACTCGGCCGCATGCGTTCGACCCACGTCACCCCGTCTCTCCCGCGGGCGTACCTTGGGCATGCCGGTGGGGTCGAACCTCAGGACCCTCTGGTTGCAGCACGGGTAAACGCCAGCTCCGTGCCCGCCTTTCTCCGCCGCGCCCGGATACTGCACGCTGTCGGGGTGATACCGGCACTGGGTCAGCTCCGAGCACATGAACACCTGAGAAAACACGGGACATGACGTAGGCGTAGGCGTAGCTCTAAAATGGACTCGCCGGGCACACAAAGACCCTCATCCTCGCGTAATGGTTTGACCGGTCCAGTCGCTCACCTGTTGGCAGCGCGAGCAGGTCAAGTGGTTGATGGTTCCCCAGAGTCTCCAGTAAACCAGGACCCAGGACTTCAGCTCCTCAAACTGGTCTGACAGGAACTCGTTGACGTCCCAGCTCTTCTGTCTGAAACACGAGTTACAGCAAACGATTCCTCTACTGTGACGTTCATGTTTTAATGATAAGATTCTGTTCAAAGCTCACGTTATAACGACAAAAAGACTGGAACAAACTCATGAAAAGAAAGACTCACATGTGTTTCTGAGCGTGTTTTATACAGGTCTAAACTAGTGTTATCTTATGCAGAATTAGACAGGATATTTGGTTGTTTGTGGAGGAAGTTATGACTTAAATTTGCAGCTTTTGCCATTTGATGATTGTGTCCGTGAAAATTGCGTTTCAACTCATTGCAATTCAACTCGAGAGCAGAACTTCTGATTTCTTCGAGTATCAACCCTTTTCATGTTTACTTTGATTCTGTTTTCCCTGACTCGCAGCGAGAAGCATGTGACGTCTGCGACACGTGACCACACATACAGTAGGTCACGTGACTCAAACATTGATATGATGTTTATTTCGGTTGGGTAAAACAAATTACTTCATACATTTCTTTCCATAAAACAAAATCAAGCGAAAAGGTGTCGGCTGAAGCCACAAGACAGACTTCATAAATACATGATTGACTCTCCTTATATATTCTTAATATTCTTAATAAATTATTGACTTAAGTCGACCGCTTGGACAGAAAAACTATTATTTCTTACATTGTTCACATTACATCGGGTGTAGATGATGTCATGATTTAGAGTTAACCTCATGTGGGTGTAGATGATGTCATGATTTAGAGTTAACCTGATGTGGGTGTAGATGATGTCATGATTTAGAGTTAACCTGATGTGGGTGTAGATGATGTCATGATTTAGAGTTAACCTGATGTGGGTGTAGATGATGTCATGATTTAGAGTTAACCTGATGTGGGTGTAGATGATGTCATGATTTAGAGTTAACCTGATGTGGGTGTAGATGATGTCATGATTTAGAGTTAACCTGATGTGGGTGTAGATGATGTCATGATTTAGAGTTAACCTGATGTGGGTGTAGATGATGTCATGATTTAGAGTTAACCTCATGTGGGTGTAGATGATGTCATGATTTAGAGTTAACCTCATGTGGGTGTAGATGATGTCATGATTTAGACTTAACCTGATGTGGGTGTAGATGATGTCATGATTTAGAGTTAACCTCATGTGGGTGTAGATGATGTCATGATTTAGACTTAACCTGATGTGGGTGTAGATGATGTCATGATTTAGAGTTAACCTCATGTGGGTGTAGATGATGTCATGATTTAGAGTTAACCTGATGTGGGTGTAGATGATGTCATGATTTAGAGTTAACCTGATGTGGGTGTAGATGATGTCATGATTTAGACTTAACCTGATGTGGGTGTAGATGATGTCATGATTTAGAGTTAACCTCATGTGGGTGTAGATGATGTCATGATTTAGAGTTAACCTGATGTGGGTGTAGATGATGTCATGATTTAGAGTTAACCTGATGTGGGTGTAGATGATGTCATGATTTAGAGTTAACCTGATGTGGGTGTAGATGATGTCATGATTTAGACTTAACCTGATGTGGGTGTAGATGATGTCATGATTTAGAGTTAACCTCATGTGGGTGTAGATGATGTCATGATTTAGACTTAACCTGATGTGGGTGTAGATGATGTCATGATTTAGACTTAACCTGATGTGGGTGTAGATGATGTCATGATTTAGACTTAACCTGATGTGGGTGTAGATGATGTCATGATTTAGACTTAACCTGATGTGGGTGTAGATGATGTCATGATTTAGACTTAACCTGATGTGGGTGTAGATGATGTCATGATTTAGACTTAACCTGATGTGGGTGTAGATGATGTCATGATTTAGACTTAACCTGATGTGGGTGTAGATGATGTCATGATTTAGACTTAACCTGATGTGGGTGTAGATGATGTCATGATTTAGACTTAACCTGATGTGGGTGTAGATGATGTCATGATTTAGACTTAACCTGATGTGGGTGTAGATGATGTCATGATTTAGAGTTAACCTGATGTGGGTGTAGATGATGTCATGATTTAGAGTTAACCTGATGTGGGTGTAGATGATGTCATGATTTAGACTTAACCTGATGTGGGTGTAGATGATGTCATGATTTAGACTTAACCTGATGTGGGTGTAGATGATGTCATGATTTAGAGTTAACCTGATGTGGGTGTAGATGATGTCATGATTTAGAGTTAACCTGATGTGGGTGTAGATGATGTCATGATTTAGAGTTAACCTGATGTGGGTGTAGATGATGTCATGATTTAGAGTTAACCTGATGTGGGTGTAGATGATGTCTCCTCGTTGGTCCACGTTGATCTTCCCGAGGACACAGGAAATCTTCCTCTCAGTCTCTCTGGTGAGCAGCTTCAGGCAAAGGCCACACCTGAGAAAGACACAAGTCAACACTGCAGAGACCAGAGACCACCGAGACCACCGAGATCACAGAGACCCCGGGGGGGTCTCGGGGGGGGGGGTCTCAGTGGACCAGGCACTTTCAATCTCAGGAGTTTATCTGACTTACACAGTCCAACACGGCTGTGAATTTAGAATAAGGAATGTGGAAAAATATGCACATCCTCAGCTAACTGACTGATCTAATTATTCTTATTTCTATATAATCATTATTAGGCCCAAGCATCACAAGCTGGCGAGTGGCCTATTAGTTCCGTAAGGCCGGAACTAATAGGCCACTTCCAAACACTCACTAACGCACTCCTTCACTCATGCACGCCCCGTGCATACTAATTAGTAGAAGGAAAATGGAACATTACCGTTGTAAACGGGCGAAGCCCGTGCAAAAGTGCAGAAGTGCTAAAAAAAATGTATTGTTTATGATATTTGAAAAAATGGAAACATTGTTTTCGCATCGGAATATTCTTCTTATTTCTTTCTTTCTTCTCGGGACCAACCCCCCCCATTTTTCACCCAGTGAATATTGACGAAAAGAAGTCAAAATAAAATTGCTTTTTGATGGTAAAAAAAGGGGAGAAGATTTGACAGCGTCACAGATTCAGCAGTAGATGTAATAAAAGGACAATTGGGGCGCGTTAGCGCCCCCTCCTCTTGCGGCGTGGCGAGGGCCGATGATTGCCGCTTGCGGCTATTATTAGGCCCGAGCGCCACAAGCTGGCGAGAGGCCTATTAATCTCGTAAGGCCGTGCGAAGCACGGCTGCGAAAGTGCGCACGTAGTGCGCACGAAATCGAGCGCGAAGCGCTCGCCCACTTCCAAACACTCACTAACGCACTCCTCCACTCATGCACGCCCCGTGCATACTAATTAGTTGTAGGAAAATGGAACATTACCGTTGTAAACGGGCGAAGCCCGTGCAAAAGTTCGCACTAAACGAGCACTTTACATTGGGATGACGACCGCGAAGCGGTCGTCATCCCCATATAAAGCACTCATTTGCGCTAAGTAGCTCACGAATACGTTCCCCATCTCTTGCATGTTCCGTGCATATAAGCATGTAATGCAAAAATTGAACATTATTACTGTATAGAGGGCCAAAAACACAAAGTGGGCGGAGCCCACTCAAAATTATCGAAAGTACCCGTCAGTGACCAGGGACCCACACCATGAGGTAGGAAAGCGCGAGCGCTTTCCGAAAATGTATAGTTTATGATATTTGAAAAATGGGAAACATTGTTTTCGCATCGGAATATTATTCTTTCTTTCTTTCTTTCTTTCTTTCTTCTTCTCGGGACCAACCCCCCTATTTTTCACCCAGTGAACATTGACGAAAAGTCACAAAAATTTGCACACCTCTAAAAATCGTGCCTCTCTACATTCTGGCTATTTCCCTTTTCTAAAATAAAAAAAATTGGCGCGTCAGCGCCACCAAATGTACCAAAAATGCATTGAGAGATGGGAAATGACCCAAAAAAAATCTGATCGTAGAATCATGAAATTTGGCGCAGAGGTAGATGGTGACAAGAGAAGTAAAAAATATTATTACGGCAACGCCGTCCCCCCAACCAAATGTCGGCCATATTGCTTCAAAAATGGCTAAACATGACTTCGGAGTTTTTCCAAACGTCGTACTTTTACGAACTCCTCCCAGGGCGTTGGCCCTAAAAAGCTGAAATTTGGTGAAAATGCTACTGAGGAGTGGGACATCAAAAGTTATCCAAATTACATTGATACCTCTCACGGTCTCTGTGCGGCGAAGCCGCAAACTGTAACTAAAATTTCAGAAATCTCCCATATTTAAAATTTCTGCCGTTTGCGCAGATAAAGTCCGAATTGCATCAAATTAGAATCAGTTGTTAAACTCTTTGCCCTAAACCTACTTGAAGTGAAATTAATTAATTTGGCGCGACAGCGCCCCCTATAGATTTTATATGGAGGTTAAATGTTTAGTTTTGCGAAATTATCTGAAATTTGACACACAACTCAATTTTAGCATCCCCATCAAAAAAGTCAATGAGACCCATGTCATAATTGTTATGGCGTTGCCGTAACGATGACCCAAACCTTTCATGTTATTCCAATGGGGAAATCGCCAGAACATGTTTACACTTTAGACTTTCACAAACTCCTCCCCCTCAGGGCGTCAGCCCTATTAACCTGAAATTTAGTGAGACTCATCTTCAGGACCATCAAAAGTTATCCACATTTTCATTCAAAGAGTCACGGTGTCTGTGCGGCAAAGCCGCACATTTTGCCAAGAATTCAAAATAAAATAGCTTTTTGATGGTAAAACAAAGGGGAGAAGATGTGACAGCGTCACAGATTCAGCAGTAGGCGTAATAAAAGGACAATTGGGGCGCGTTAGCGCCCCCTCCTCTTGCGGCGTGGCGGCGGTGTGGCGGCGGCGTGGCGAGGGCCGATCATTGCCGCTTGCGGCTATATTTATTCTTATTTCTATTATTATAATCATTATTAGGCCCAAGCATCACAAGTTGGCGAGAGGTCTATTAGTTCCATAAGGCCGTAGTCCAAACACTCACTAACGCGCTCCTCCACTCATGCACACCCCGTGCATACTAATTAGTAGTAGGAAAATTAACCTTAACCTAATTTTTAAAAATTACTGCCGCATCATCATCATGATGATGATGATCATGATCATCATCATCATCATCATCATCATCATCATCATTTTCATCTCATTGATTTATTTTTATTTTATGGATTTATAAATGAATTTATAGATGTATTCACCTATTTTATTTATCTATATATTTTTTTGATCCTTAATTTATGTATTTCATTATTTTCTTAATCACCATCTTTGTTTGTAATTATTCAATGTATTTTAATTTATTTGAGTGTATTTAAATGTTATTTTAGTGATTGATTTTTCTGGTTTTAGGAACAGGGGGATATAAAGGTAAATATCCAATTACAGTTCATTTCTAGATGTATATTTTGACGTGGCCAAACATTTTAACTAAAAACACTTTAAATAAAATAAAAGATGTCGGCTGGAAGCCACTGGGGGCGCTCTAACATGTATGAAATGCGGTCCCTCACCTGGACAGAGTGTCTAAAGTGTGGGTCCCTCACCTGTACAGAGTGTCTAAAGTGTGGGTCCCTCACCTGTACAGAGTGTCTAAAGTGTGGGTCCCTCACCTGTACAGAGTGTCTAAAGTGTGGGTCCCTCACCTGTACAGAGTGTCTAAAGTGTGGGTCCCTCACCTGTACAGAGTGTCTAAAGTGTGGGTCCCTCACCTGTACAGAGTGTCTAAAGTGTGGGTCCCTCACCTGTACAGAGTGTCTAAAGTGTGGGTCCCTCACCTGTACAGAGTGTCTAAAGTGTGGGTCCCTCACCTGTACAGAGTGTCTAAAGTGTGGGTCCCTCACCTGTACAGCGTGTCTAAAGTGTGGGTCCCTCACCTGTACAGAGTGTCTAAAGTGTGGGTCCCTCACCTGTACAGAGTGTCTAAAGTGTGGGTCCCTCACCTGTACAGCGTGTCTAAAGTGTGGGTCCCTCACCTGTACAGAGTGTCTAAAGTGTGGGTCCCTCACCTGTACAGAGTGTCTAAAGTGTGGGTCCCTCACCTGTACAGAGTGTCTAAAGTGTGGGTCCCTCACCTGTACAGCGTGTCTAAAGTGTGGGTCCCTCACCTGTACAGAGTGTCTAAAGTGTGGGTCCCTCACCTGTACAGAGTGTCTAAAGTGTGGGTCCCTCACCTGTACAGCGTGTCTAAAGTGTGGGTCCCTCACCTGTACAGAGTGTCTAAAGTGTGGGTCCCTCACCTGTACAGAGTGTCTAAAGTGTGGGTCCCTCACCTGTACAGAGTGTCTAAAGTGTGGGTCCCTCACCTGTACAGAGTGTCTAAAGTGTGGGTCCCTCACCTGTACAGCCTGGAGGCGTTTCCAGGTGAGTCTCTGTTTTTACAAAGTGGATCAAACAGACGCTCGATCTTCTTTTGGAACAGCTTACTGCAATCACGACAAAGCAACACGTTTAGTTCACGTGCGATCACATCACGTGCGATCACATCACACGCGATCACATTACGTCACGTGCGATCATATCATGTGCGATCACGTCACGTGCGATCACATCACGTCACGTGCGATCACATCACGTGCGATCACGTCACGTGCGATCACATCACGTCACGTGCGATCACATCACGTGCGATCACGTCACGTGCGATCACGTCACGTGCGATCACGTCACGTCACGTGCGATCACATCACGTGCGATCACGTCACGTGCGATCACATCACGTCACGTGCGATCACATCACGTGCGATCGCATCACGTGCGATCACATCACGTGCGATCACATCACGTGCGATCACATCACGTCACGTGCGATCACGTCACGTGCGATCACATCACGTCACGTGCGATCACGTCACGTGCGATCACGTCACGTGCGATCACGTCACGTGCGATCACTTCACGTGCGATCACTTCACGTGCGATCACTTCACGTGCGATCACGTCACGTGCGATCACTTCACGTGCGATCACTTCACGTGCGATCACTTCACGTGCGATCACTTCACGTGCGATCACGTCACGTCACGTGCGATCACATCATGTCACGCGATCACATCATGTCACGTGCGATCACATCACGTCACGTGCGATCACATCACGTGCGATCACATCACGTGCGATCACATCACGTCACGTGCGATCACATCACGTGCGATCACGTCACGTGCGATCACGTCACGTGCGATCACGTCACGTGCGATCACGTCACGTCACGTGCGATCACATCACGTGCGATCACGTCACGTGCGATCACGTCACGTCACGTGCGATCACATCATGTCACGCGATCACATCATGTCACGTGCGATCACATCACGTCACGTGCGATCACATCACGTGCGATCACATCACGTGCGATCACATCACGTCACGTGCGATCACATCACGTGCGATCACGTCACGTGCGATCACGTCACGTGCGATCACGTCACGTGCGATCACGTCACGTCACGTGCGATCACATCACGTGCGATCACGTCACGTGCGATCACATCACGTCACGTGCGATCACATCACGTGCGATCGCATCACGTGCGATCGCATCACGTGCGATCACATCACGTGCGATCACATCACGTGCGATCACATCACGTCACGTGCGATCACGTCACGTGCGATCACATCACGTCACGTGCGATCACGTCACGTGCGATCACGTCACGTGCGATCACTTCACGTGCGATCACTTCACGTGCGATCACGTCACGTGCGATCACGTCACGTGCGATCACTTCACGTGCGATCACTTCACGTGCGATCACTTCACGTGCGATCACGTCACGTGCGATCACATCATGTCACGTGCGATCACATCACGTCACGTGCGATCACATCACGTCACGTGCGATCACATCACGTGCGATCACATCACGTGCGATCACATCACGTGCGATCACATCACGTGCAATCACATCACGTGCGATCACATCACGTGCAATCACATCACGTGCAATCACATCACGTGCGATCACATCACGTGCAATCACATCACGTGCGATCACATCACGTGCAATCACATCACGTGCAATCACATCACGTGCAATCACATCACGTGCGATCACTTCACGTGCGTTCACGTCACGTGCGTTCACGTCACGTGCGTTCACGTCACGTGCGATCACATCACGTCACGTGCGATCACATCACGTCACGTGCAATCACATCACGTGCAATCACATCACGTGCGATCACTTCACGTGCGATCACTTCACGTGCGTTCACGTCACGTGCGATCACATCACGTCACGTGCGATCACATCACGTCACGTGCGATCACATCACGTGCGATCACATCACGTGCGATCACATCACGTGCAATCACATCACGTGCAATCACATCACGTGCGATCACATCACGTGCGATCACATCACGTGCGATCACATCACGTGCGATCACATCACGTGCAATCACATCACGTGCGATCACATCACGTGTGATCACATCGGAGCTTTCCTGACCTCTTGAACTTGTCCTTCTTGTCACGGATGTCGTCGGCCTCGTTGTGGCTGAACTGATCGGACACGCGCGAGGCCAAGTTACTGTTGATGCAGTTCATGTTGCAGGGCGTCGCCACGATGGCGCTCATGTGTTTGTGACAGTACTGGATGCACTCCTCCACCTGCCGCACACAAGGACGCAAACTTAGACACGCACTTCTGAAGGACGCGCACTTCTGAAGGACGCGCACTTCTGAAGGACGCGCACTTCTGAAGGACGCGCACTTGAGTTGTGATTTAAATATTTAAGATTTAAAGATGAACCACGGGACTCACCAAAGTCTCCATCTTCAGGAACTCAGACGAGATTAGGATGGAGATCACGTTACTGGGTTCTGCAACAGACAAACACCAGGAGTGTGACCCCCACACACAGAAGAAGTATGTGAAGCTCATATTTATGCCTAACATAAAGTAAGAAGACGACATACGCATTAAAATCTGGACCTGAACACTCTAAACTAAATACAGTATAATTTTTATTACACATGTTCAGTCATTTTAGATTTATTAGACATTATTAAGTATTGATATTGGCTGACGCAATAATCAACAAGCCGAATTTATCGCAATAAGAAATGTACTGTTTTTAAGAATTTAAACATTACAAAGGTTTTATCAAGGCTTGGACATATTTGTTTTACTATAATTGAAGTTATTGTGTCAGAAAGGATGTCCCAACTGCAGCACTCAACAGACATTGCCGCAAAAATGTCCAATATTTGGCAGTGTTAAATATCAGGTAAGTGACAATATGGATGTTAAGTTTATTAATTTAATCAATAATCGTAACAATATTATTGTAAGTAACGATTGTGACAATTCTAGAAGCTAAACATAATTGTAACATATTGTCCAAAAAATAAACTTAAATTTAAATAACCTTATTGATCTGGCTGTTTTTGTCACATTTATTTAGTCTTTCAGGAAGTTCAAAATAGAGGAATGAAAGAAAATGAAAGATTTCACAGTTTCTTTGGTCACAGTCTCAATAATAATCACGAATAATCGTTCAATCGTGATGTCTTTTCTCATTGTAAATCATGACATCCCTGTTGACAAACTGCAGTGACTTCCTTTCACAGAAGAAGGTCACGTAAAAACACAAACGGTCGTGCTTTCGTACCCAGGCGTGGCTTGTCTTTGGCCCCTTCGCCGCCCGAGTTCCGCCGCACGTAGTTCATGAGCCAGTCGAAGATCTGGATGTCGCAGTGCACGGAGATGTCCACCTCGTCCCAGCGCTGCGCGTCCACCGACAGGTACTCTGAGAAGTACCGCATCTCCTTCACCAGTAGCTCCCGCGGGCACGTGAAGTCCTGCTTCAGGCTCTTGGTCTCGTCGCACACGTGGATCACCATGTTCGGACTGGCAACGAGAGAGCTTTACGTCACACACTACGGCTGGACTGGCAACGAAAGCTTTACGTCACACACTACGGCTGGACTGGCAACTAAAGCTTTACGTCACACACTACGGCTGGACTGGCATCGAAAGCTTTACGTCACACACTACGGCTGGACTGGCAACTAAAGCTTTACGTCACACACTACGGCTGGACTGGCATCGAAAGCTTTACGTCACACACTACGGCTGGACTGGCATCGAAAGCTTTACGTCACACACTACGGCTGGACTGGCAACTAAAGCTTTACGTCTAGGGATGCATACCTAAACCCACGTTCAGGTTCAAGTCCGGATTCGAATCCAGAGGTTTAGGTTCAGGTCCGGACCTAATGAGTCCGGACCTAAACCATGCCATATTTGCATAATGTTGTAACAGCATAACACAAGCTACTTGGCTAAATTAAGTTGAAGACACTTGAACAAGGACGACTATCAAACACATGGCTTAACTGTAGATTGAAATAAACTCAACTTGTCTGCTTTATTCACAGTTTTTAACAGAAGTTACAACTTACAAATCACAAGCTACTAACTAGCAGCTAAACTATAGCTTAAGAGTTAACACACATTCATGTGTTTTACTTGAGGAACAACTCAAGACTCAACTCAACAACAAGAGCATGTTGAGTTTTGTTGACAGGGTCAGTCTGGGTCAAGGGTCAAAGCAGCTGTTTCATCTGATACTATGTTTTGCCTTTAGACACATTTCCACTCTTTAATGTTACAGATTCATTGGCATCAAAAGTCAGGTAAAAACCTTCAAACAGACAATACACCAGTGTAAATAATTAAGTCACAGTGTAAAATAACAGTTACAAAAACTAGCATAAAAGTCAACTTGAATCACTATAAAGTGAACTATCAACTTTTGCAACATTACTTTGACTTAGTATTTACTTAATGCCAAATACATCACACCACAACATAACACTTAAGTTATTTCATTCATATTTACACCCAGACCAAAGCACAACCCAGACAAGACCACGCTGACCCAGCCCCTTTAACACGCGACGACGCACGCAATCCATAAACAACAACAGTTCAAATAAAGCCAGCGATCTTACCGGCTTCACTTGTTGTTCAATGTTCACATGTGGATACATGGTTCCGCGCTGTCTCTCGTATCTTTAAACTTATTTCGCCGGCTTCACTTCTGCCCGGAAGATGCGTGCGTCGCTAATTAGGGTCCGTGTGCGCTATTGACAGCGGCGCATGGCAGTGTTTACGTCTTTTCCAGCGCAAATTTCGCGATCAATGGAAGGTTTAAGATGGTCTAGATTCTAGAACAAAAAGGATATAGTATTTGAGTGCTACATTTTATATGAATCCAGAACCGAATCACCGGGGTTTCGTTTTTTTTGGACCTGAACCGAAACGTTTTTACAAGTCCAGATCCGGTCCGTCGTAGCGGTACGCATCCCTATTTACGTCACACACTACGGCTGGACTGGCAACGAAAGCTTTACGTCACACACTACGGCTGGACTAGCAACGAAAGCTTTACGTCACACACTACGGCTGGACTAGCAACGAAAGCTTTACGTCACACACTACGGCTGGACTAGCAACGAAAGCTTTACGTCACACACTACGGCTGGACTAGCAACGAAAGCTTTACGTCACACACTACGGCTGGACTAGCAACGAAAGCTTTACGTCACACACTACGGCTGGACTAGCAACGAAAGCTTTACGTCACACACTACGGCTGGACTAGCAACAAAAGCTTTACGTCACACACTACGGCTGGACTAGCAACAAAAGCTTTACGTCACACACTACGGCTGGACAGGCATCGGGAAAACTCATAAAAATGTCACAATTTAACAAAAAAGTTGTTTTATTGTGTAAATTGTTCATAAACTTTGACTGGAATGAATGTCCCTGGTGTGATGTCACTTCCTGCCCCTGGTGTGATGTCACTTCCTGTCATTTTATACAGATTTTTCAATGTTTTTTCCACAAATACCTGCTCAATTGGTGTAAAAGTATCATTTATATGTACAACAGGTATAAATACACCAAATAAAGTCAAAATTAGAAAATCGTAAAAACTTGTCAACGGCACTTTAAGTTTAGTATGACAGATTTTTATGATTTTCCAATTTTTACTTTAGTGTATTTATACCAGTATAAATATAACTAATCCAAGCAAAATTATGTAATTGTGTCTGTTAGTATCACAATAACTTTTGCATTCAGAACGTTTAATTTCATTAAGATGGTCACAAACGAATGTATTAGACATTTGTTTTGTGCTAATAATGGTTAATAATTGTGATATTGTGATGTTTTGTCCTACAATAATCGTATAACACTCCAATTTAATATTGTGGTAATCAATATTGACAGAAATTAACGTCTTGATATATTTTTTAAGTCTCAGGTCGATCCAACAGTGTCTTTAAACCTTTTTTATTTGAAATGAACTCTTTCTCTAGTATTTTTTTACTGTAAAGGGATAAACTTGATATTCAAATTTTGTACAATTTCCCTCTAAAACTGGACAGACGGTGGTTTTCTGCGTTTCTCTCTGTGTAGAAAACAAAGGCACTCACTCTTTTGGCCTCTGTGGCTTCCCGTCCTCCTCGATCGTGACCCGTTTCTCCTTCTTCTCGGCGGCGCAGACTCGGCCGGAAAGCGACGCTTTACGTCCCGCTGTCGTGTGGCACGGGACAGAATTACACCAAGTTTTAAGTTAATTTCCATCGAAAACGAACACACTCACGGCGAAATAAAAACTCAACCGAGACAAAATGGAGTCTAAATCAAGCGAAATGTTCAGTTTGTTGCTTTGTCGGTTGTTGCAGGAGGGTGTTCTCTATGGAGACGCCGCTGAATGTTTCGCAGTCCGGCATTAAAGGCATTAAACTCCCGATACAAACTTTGACACACTGTGGTCTCGTTCCAGGTTCGATAGAATTCAAAATAGTTACAAAAAATGTTCAGGAAAGGTCACATTTTGTTCTGTCTGTGGGATTATTTCAGAGTATCGAAGAGGCACGAGCGATATGGCCGATACCGATATCTCTGACGATATATAACAGTGTGCCAGGCTTTTATTTTATTAGGTTTATTAGGTTTTATTAGTGTATTAAGGAGACATTTGCTGTTATTCTGCCTCTTAAAGCGCCCCCTACAGGTTGGACAACTCACTGAAGTCAAGATCAATGCATTTTGAATTTTGCTAAAAATTATTAAAAATATGATCACATTATTAGCACATTTTTAGGTTTATAATTTCACTTCCTGTTTGTATTTGATGACATCACAGTAGGAAATTACCCAGCAAACACTGGGCCAAAACTCATCTAATATCACATAAGAGAAATTTTATTTTGGAGAATTAATGTTTAAAGAGTAAAAAGTTGTTACTTTGAGTAAATTCTGCATGAACTTTGATTTATATGTCTTCTTAAAACATGCAGGAGTAAAGTAATAAGAGTGAAGTAATAAAAGTATTGTAATAAAATATACTTTGGTATCGCTTAAGAAAAAGAGAGAAAGCATTTATAAAGGTTTATTAATCATTGACAAAGAAGCTAATCATTTAATTATCATTTACGAGGATAATTAAATGATTAATTAATAACTTTATTTTTGCTGATTAATTTGTTATTAAACGTGTATAAACGCTCTGTATCTAAGCCGATACTTTTAAATACAAAAATATGCAGACAGATAATGCCATACTGCGAATCATTCGAGCCAGAACGAAAGCATCTCCATGGAGACGAGCACAGTAAAAGCATATCCATGGAGACAAGCAGAGTAAAAGCACGAGCAGAGTAAAAGCATCTCCATGGAGACGGGCAGAGCAAAAGCATCTCCATGGAGACGAGCAGAAAAGACACGCAGTCGCCTTTAAACAATGTCGAAAGTCACGTTCATTTCACCAAAGATTCACCTGTGTTCCTGCTCTGGTCCTCGGCTCCGCCCGATGTTGTCACGGCGTCGGTGGGCGGAGCCGTGCCCTCGGCCGCGACGTCGCGCTCATTGTCCAGATGTGGGAACGTCTTCAGCTCCTCGAACCTCGAAGCGCACTGAGGGAAATGAGAAGGTCTGGAGTAAGTTTCCTGAAATGTTCTGTATTTATGAAGGCAGAATAAAAGGATTCACAAAAATGCTCTGTCTTTATACATAAATAACTAGCTTGACATAAAGTTTTTCTGCAGTGCGGTTGTAGTTTTTTTTATTGCAGTTTGCGTCATTTACATAAAGATATTTGTTAGTTGTTGGATTTAATTAAAAAAAAGTCTTAATTTAGTTTCAGTCGCCACATTTCAATCTTTATTTGGTTAAACACGTAAAAAAAAAATACAATGTGCAATACAAATGATCTAAAACAAATAACTGCTGATCTAGTTGTGTCAAAGTTTTTACAGCAAAAACAAATGATGGAAATTCAATCAAACAAAACCAAAAAGTGAAGAAAAATGCAACAAAATCTCAAACTAAACTGGAGTAAAAAGTGACACAAAAAGATCGAAACGAACCAGAACAAGGTCTAAATTTTAGGAATAAAATTTTAACTGCAAAATTAGTTTCAGAACGATAAGAAAATGTGTTCAACAAAAAATGTATCTTTTAAGACACATTTGAGAGGGTTTGTTTGACCTTCTGGAGACTGTGTTTGACCTTCTGGAGACCACATTTGACCTTCTAAAGACCACGTTTGACCTTCTAGAGACCACGTTTGACCTTCTAGAGACCGTGTTTGATCTTCTAGAGACACGTGTGCGATTCAAGCGTAGTTACCTCCTTTGGTGTGAACCCGGGCACCAGTTTGGAAACGTTGTCCCAGTTGACGGGCTGAGGAACTCCCCACAGAGACCCCAGAACCATGTCCAACACCAGAACGTTGTTGTCGTACGGGAAGTTGTTGTTGTCGGCGCTGAAGCGGCTCATTTCTGCAACGCAAACAAAACCGCATTCATGTATCCGGGAAATTACACCAAAAATTAATCACCAAAATGAGTATCACAATATATTGATATTTCGATAATTCACCCCATCCCCAGTAAATAAATTCAAAATTAAAGTCCATAAGTCGTTAAAACTGTTGATTATCCAGATATTCTCAAAACCTAAAAATCTACAGATCAGAACATTTTATCCCAGAAATATAACAATGCAACAATTATTTGGGAAGTCGACCAGTCAAACTATTATCAGTTGTACTTTATAAACATTACAAACCAAATAAAGGTGTAACCATGGCAACTGAAGGCTTCTAGAGCGAGAATATTCACTAGTAAATTGTATTATTAATGAAAATCGGAAATGTCTTTATCATACACAGTTTGTCCAGTCAGAAATAATGATAAAACAAGCTAGTGATGATTAGTTATTGCTGCCGTTATTAATAATGTCCAATCAATTCTCCAGATATTTAAACTAAAAATATGTAGAGCAACATTTTACCCGAAAAAAAGACCACATGATGTCACCTGGAATAGAAAAGAATAGAATAAACTAGAATAGAATAAAACAAAAAATAGAACGTAATAGAATAAAATTAAATAGAATAAGAAATATTTCACAATAAATAATAATAGTGCTTATTTTATTAGTGCCTATTTTCACAATTATTATTTTAAGTTTGGCAATGATTACACCTTTTGAAATTTAAGTTTAGTTCATTACGTGCTAAATGTATTATTTTCTTATTCATTGGTAAATGTTTAATGACAGGTGGTCGGCTGGAGGTCACGCACAGACGCGACCACCCAGACAGTCCCAACAAACACTCCGACAGTCCAGACAAACACCCCGCACAAGTCACAAACACAAATGTCCCGCAACAATCCGCGGGCGCTGACGCAGAGGCAGGCCGAGTCATGGAGCCCCCATCCCGGGCAGATCCTGCGCCATGCCCAGCTGCAGTGCCCCGCTACACCTGCTGCTTTAGGGGGAAATTATTTGAAAACGTGTGAAAAAGTGCGTGATATTCGCGGACGTACTTCCCGTGAGCCTGGGGTGCTGTTCCTCTAGCGTCCCGCGGAGTTTGGGGTCATTTTGCGGCGTGATAGATGAAGGCGATGCGGCTGGTGCTGATGCTAATGCTAATGCTAACAGCTGCAGCTAACTTTGCGGGACGGGCGCTGCCGCGTTCGAGGGCAACGCGGAAAGCGCAGGGATGTCATTCATATCACAGTTTAAGATGGAAACAACATTTTACATTTGAGAATCTGAGTGTCAAAGGGAAAGGCAAACAGATGAGTAAAATATATTTGTGTTTAATAAGTGTTGTTACGCAAAGAAATGCACAGAAAAGATTGACGTTTGAGTATTCCATAGCGAGTGTGGAATTTACACATTTTTGGGGAAAATGTCGAGGGCAACAAAAAATAAACCACGGGAAATACAGTTTAATAAATAATATATTACTTATAGAATGTCAACGTTTATGTTATAAGGATCAAATAAACATAGTAAGTGAAACAAATCAAATTGATATTTCGTCGTGTTTGTGCCGCAGAGTCCCGTTGCCAAGCATCATAATGCGTCATCTGCTCAAACTTCCGCCTCAACAAAAAAGATCACACTTCAGGCACAATAAACATAATATAAAAGTGTATAGCAATGATAATTTTAAGTATAGGTCGAACTACAAATAAATGTTTCATTTTAATGTCGTTTTCAGACGGTCCAGAAAACACTTGACACGAGGAAAGATCAGACTTTACCTGAAAATAACATAAACCAAACTATGTTCTTCTTATGGTATTTATATTCAAGAAAAGAAAAATGACAGAAGGAGACCAAGGATAACATCTTAAATACTTTTTATTCTCAAAATATATTGTTACTATTTACAAATTTTCTTAACCGTTTATGTTTTAGCAATCGAAATTCAACCAAAACTATTGCATAAAATAGAATAAATCAACAAAATTGCTGTAAAGGATGGAATTTAAGAGTAATTCTTTCAAAGCAAATGAAAATAAGACTAACGACAGAAACGTCTCAGATCAAACATTTATGATTCACATTTTAAATATTTGTATCACATCACCCATGTGGGACAATAAAGGAATATCTTATCTTATCTTTATTCAACCGTTGACATTGTGTGTATAACGCCTCGTCTGTATTGTCTCATTTTAAAAGGTGCACTGTGTAAAGGTCTGAGGTCAAAGGTCACATTTGTAGAATCCGACACACTTATATTAATGGCATAAACGTTGTCATAATGTTAGGCCTGATTTTGTGTGTTCACAGATTCATCCTCGTCATAACTCGTCCTTTTCGTTTATTACAGTGAGGCTGGAGTCAGGCGCCGCTCCGTAGACCTCGTCCAGCAGCTGCAGTGTTGGTTGGACTTGGATCGGGGTCGGACCTGGATTTAGGCTTGTGAAGGGGGCAGCGGAGGGGACGGGCGGGGTCGAAGAGTTCATCTGCTGCGGAGCGTTCACCTGCTGCTGAGCCTCCATCTCGGCCCGTCTGCGTCCTCTGCGCTTGCCCAGGACCGTGACGTAGTTGGCGGGAACGAGCCCCGTAGTCTGACCGCCCGAACTCGCCAACAACCAGCCGCGCACCCGGGGCTGGAGCTCTGCAAATGGAGGGAAAGATCCTTCAGTTACATCAGTGCAGAGCTCGAGACATTTGATTACACGACAACGAAGCGATGCGTTTGACCTCTACCTTTGGGCGCAAGGTTGAGCATGTCTCCCGCTCTCACAGAGATTTCCTCCGACGACGACGCGGCGAAGTCGAACTCCGCCCTCGCCACCACGTGGTCGTCGTCGCCACTCGCCCAGTCCGTTTCTAAACAAAAAAAAGGAACAGAACTATCACGACCCGCGACAGCCGGCTCGGATCCTTCGCAGTAACCGACAGAACCGTACCTGTCGGCGCGGTGTCGGCTGCAGAGCTCAGCAGTTTCCAGATGAGGTACGGCCCTCCCAGAACCACCGCGAAAAACAAGAAAATGGGCCAAGACTTGACCGACTGCTCCTCCGCGGAGCCTCTAGAGGTCACCAGCGTGTCGCTCGCACTTTCCACCCAGAGATCGTCGACCTCGGAGTCCGTTCTCCTTCCCAAAATGCGCTGTAGCCGTCGATACAGGTACCTCAGAGTCCTCACCAGCGCGAACGCCGACAGAACCCGCGTGAGGTGCGCGCGCAGCCGGGTGAAGTGGTTCGCCACGTCCAGAACGGCCCGGAAGCTGTTGTAGACGGCCGAGAACGTGGCGTCCAGCATCATGCTGACAGAGGCGAAAGCATGGACGATGCTCTCAATGGACTGGAACGCCCCCCGGCTGCTCTCCTCCGCCTGCTGGACAAAGCGGCTCGGCCCGACTTCGTCAGAGTGCGGAAGAATTCGCCCGTGTCCATATCCGCCGACGCCGTATCTGCCGACGCCGTAGCCCGAGCCGTAGCCCGAGCCGTAGCCCGAGCCGTAGGGCGAGTAGCCGGGCGCATAGAGGGAGCTGGAGGCATAGGGGGCGCCGTAGGAGGAGTTGAAGGAGGAGTACGGCGGGCGGTAGGTCTGCTGAACGGGTCGCGGCGGCAGAGGGGGAGCAACGCGTGCGAGGACGGGCGGTCCGGGCGGTCTGGGTGGTCCGGGCGTGGAGGACGAGGGCGGAGACGCTGCGAAGTCTGTAGATCTGAGAAGAAGACAAATATGTCATGTTATAGAACTATTCAAAGTATTCAAGTGGGGCAAAAAGCTGAAACTGAGCCGCGAATGCCTGAAAAATGACACGTAAAAAATGTAAATTCAATGTATTTGATGAAAACACGTTTGTTCATAAACGTGCAGCACCGGGTTCAGCTTCATCCGAGTCAAATGCAGTTAAAATCCTCTGCGTTCTAAACAACATTAACACTTTTTACCATCTCAGCCTTAATTCTCCACCAGCACAGGAAGATGTTATGTTTGGACCGACCTTCTGGCTGTATAAATATAAAGAATGGGAACAACGGGAACAGAACGTGATGATGACACAGCCGTCTTCTGGGATTGTGATTAAACATGTGCCAGTTTGTAGTTCAAATGAAATGACATGAATTGGGGGAAAATGATCCAAATCTGACCTAAAAGAATCTATTTTTCTGGATTCTTAATCAGTATCGGCCATGGAAAAGCAATAAACCTATCGCCCAATCTCTTGGGCTCGTGATCAAACAAAGAACGGGGGAAAAAACAAGTTTACTTAAGGTGTAGCTTTGTCAAAAGTATCGGAAATCAGATACTAATTGATACCGAAGCTGGTATAAAAAAACTAGAATTGATACAGAAAAAAAGGACAAAACGTGACCTTTTCTGGACAGTTTTAAAATGATCTTCATATCGAGATCGAGCGTGAACACTATTAAAGCTGCTCTATGTCACTTTTCACCTGCGACGATTTGAATAACGATGAGAATAATCGTGACTGGTCGAATATTAAAATAACCGTATCATTTATTAAGTCAAAATGTCGGTCAATGTTATATTTTCATCATTAATACAATAAATACATAAATATTCTCTACCTAGAAGCCTCCAGTCTCCGTAATTCAATTTGATTTAAAACATTCTGCGGTTAAATGAATCGATTGACAGCTCACTTATCGACTAATCGTTAGTAGCAGCCCTAGGAGATTTTATGCATTTCCCTGGAAGTGTTTAGTCACTTTACTGTTTACACAAGGCTTAAAGTCAAAGTAGAACTAATAAAAACGAACAAAACAATAGAAAAACCTGAATTATGTTGATATTTTATGATTTTTGAATTGGAAAAAAACTAAAAAAACCAGGCCAAAGTTGGCTAAAGTTAATTATTGCCAACTTGTGCAAGCATTCAAATAATTATGAAACCAGCAATGGGTTCAAAACATATCTAACAGCAAATAATAATGTATTTAACGTAAACGTTATTTGTTTATAGGTAAAGATTTGGGCCGTTTTAAACAGCGTGTGCAAGGTTAGCGTTAGCATTAGCATTAGCGTTAGCATAGCCGCAACATGTAGGACAAAATGCTAAAAATGAGGTCACTTCGAGCATTAAAATAAGTCTGTACCTGTAGTTTACGGGCGCGGTCATCGTCCCGGGGATCCGTCGCTCCCACGGTTTTTGTGGAGCCCGTGAATCCATGACAAAAAAGCTCAAATCAATTCCAAAAAAAGGAAAACAAACCCAGGCTCTGAATCGAGTTTGGACCGTAGCCTCCGCACTACTTCAGGGACGGGTCAGAAGTTTGAAAACTCCGTAAATATTTGCCATAATTTAAATAAATCGAACACAAATAAACACACTAATTAACAAGAAATCGACGTATAAATAACGGTTTTACTAACGTTATTAAAATAAACGTGATAGATATGACCACAGCTCATATAAACATGTATATATCAGAAACCTTTTTTTAAATTCCTTTGATTTCGTGTATTTATTTGTAAAGTTAGTAGAAAAAGCTTCAGTTGTAGTCATCTGAACTCAGTTTGAAAAAATAGACGTTTCGACTCTCATCCAAGAGTCATTGTCAATAACAGAATTTAGGTCGAGAACTCCGATATTAATACTGTTCTGTGGTAAGACCCGCCCATTGGGAGGAGCCTTCCTGAAGTAGAAAGAGTTGTTTGTTTCAACAGAAACTCCCCCCTTGTATCTACCGAGCTAGCCTATTCAGAATTTTAATGGGCTATTAGAATCCTCTTTGTCTTTGTGAGACCCTGGCTCAACCACCCTGAGTACCTGATTAGCATCCGAATGTCCTTGTCCTGGTCCTCTACCTTTCCAGGGGTTCAGTATACCATTATAGATACCAGGAAGATTGAATCTTAGCCCTCCATTTCTGTTTAAAGAAGGTCTTTCTTTTTTAACAAAAATAGCTTCCTTGACTCCTCTTTCAAACCATCTTTTCTCCTGCTTAAAACCTTCACCTCACCGTCTTCAAACGAGTGATTAGAGGCTTCAAGATGGAGATGCACGGCACTCTGAGGTCCTGAACTAGTATTTCTTCTGTGCTGATAGAGCCTCTTGTGTAGAGGCTGTTTCGTCTCACCTATGTAACGTTCTTTACAGCTTTCTTCACTGCATTGGATCAAATAAACTACATTGCTCTGTTTTTGAGTCGTCAAAGGACAAGTTGCCGACTCAAAAACAGAGCAATGTAGTTTATTCGATCCAATGCAGTGAAGAAAGCTGTAAAGAACGTTACATAGGTGAGACGAAACAGCCTCTACACAAGAGGCTTTATCAGCACAGAAGAAATACAAGTTCAGGACCTCAGAGTGCCGTGCATCTCCATCTTGAAGCCTCTAATCACTCGTTTGAAGACGGTGAGGTGAAGGTTTTAAGCAGGGAGAAAAGATGGTTAGAAAGAGGAGTCAAGGAAGCTATTTTTGTTAAAAAAGAAAGACCTTCTTTAAACAGAAATGGAGGGCTTAGGTTTCATCTTCCTGTTATTTATAATGGGATTCTGAACCCCTGGAAAGGTAAAGGACATTCAGATGCTAATCAGGTACTCAGGGTGGTTGAGCCAGGGTCTCACAAAGACAAAGAGGATTCTAATAGCCCATTAAGATTCTGAATAGGCTCGGTAGATACAAGGGGGAGTTTCTGTTGAAACAAACAACTCTTTCTACTTCAGGAAGGCTCCTCCCAATGGGCGGGTCTTACCACAGAACAGTATTAATATCGGAGTTCTCGACCTAAATTCTGTTATTGACAATGACTCTTGGATGAGAGTCGAAACGTCTACTTTTTCAAACTGAGTTCAGATGACTACAACTGAAGCTTTTTCTACTTTGTAAAGTTAGTTCAATTAAATGTGTATTTGAAGAGTAGAACAATCGTTGCTCATTCTGTTTAGTAGTCTTACTCTTATTATATTTATCAAGTGATATTACAGAGACTTTAAGACCGATAAAATAAGTATTTTCCTGTGCTCCTGAAGCGGCGTCGTAAAAAAGACTCGCAGTTTGAGACCATCCAGCAGGGGTCAGTGTTCTGCAGAGAAATCCACATTAATATCACATGTATTTTAATTTAAGCTAATTCTATTTACCATCAGATGTAGTAGTTATTGAGTGAATGCATAATCCCCTGCTCACCCTGTCCTCATGTATATACATCACATTATAAAAAATATACTTATATTTATATACATTTAATGCCATAACGCAGAACATTCGCGGCAAAACAATTACACCCGGAGACCAGCAGGTGGCAGCAACACTAACATCACACAAGAAGTATCCAAAAACATGAAAAATACATAAAATGAGCGAAAGTCTTTATTAACAAAAGAACCAGAACAAAAGTAAAAAAAATAGATATTACATGATCAAACTATGACAAAACATCCAGTAAATTCCAACAATAATGTAGTAAAAAGTAATGACACTGGGTGAACAGCCTCAGACAGACATTAATGTACAAAATATTTTTAATAAGAAAAGAAAATTGTGCTCTAAAAAATATATGCCTCGATTTTTTATTTGTTTAAGTCGATCCAAAGCAATTAATTTGTATTTTGAGTTATTTCAGGATTGACCCAATTTATTGCCTGAAAATAATAAATACAATGACACACAGAATTGGCATTTAAAAGTCAAATGGCATAAGAATAAAAGATTTAACCAGTATGCACTTAAAATGTAAACAAAAAAGGTGACGTCGTTTACAGTATTTAAAGGTGCATTAAGTCACTTTGCTGATGTCGCTGGGCTAGCGTCTGTGGAATAAATGTAAAAATCGAAGAAAAATATAATGTAAAGTTTATCTCTCAACGGTGGAACATTCAAGGCAACACAATAGCATCTCCACGAAGACGAGCAGGGGGCGGACCCGCGGTGATGTAGACATGACACAGTCACTACGCAGAAACGCCTCCTCCACTTTGTCAATGGAAATCAGAACCTCGTCCGCTTCTCCACTCGAGGTGAGCGATAAGGGACAGACATTAACACCTCTGTACGTTTGTGATCTTCTCCATAACCATGACGACGCGTTTGCAGTCCACGAGAGGTGCTAAACATGTTTGTGTGACTGTAACATGACCGTAACATGAAACACAGAGGAATCACAACGCTGGTTTATTTTTATTTTATTTAACAATGACCTCCGAGACGCTACGTACCGCCCACCTCGAAAACACGGCTCAAGAGTGCGTCACGTGAAGTAAAAAAAAATATTAAAATGTGTATAAATCTTTACAAAAAACACCAAAAAAAAAAAGCAATTAATCAATAAAACAGGTCATTAAAAGGCATGATATTATAAGAAAACCAGCGCTCCCTAGAGTACAAAAGAGTCTACAGTCAGACCTGAGCATCAGTAGTACATTCACTTGTTCAGGGCAGGTATTTCCAGTGATACGTGATAAAACTGTGAAAAAACTGTTGCATATGATAAAACCCACATAATACCACATGTAATACCACACGTGTCCACCAGGGTGAGGCACGTACGCTACGCATATCTCTGCGGTTCAAATATTTGGTAACTCTAGAGTCAGTTTGGCTCTGGCGGTACAAGAAAGGCCAAATATTTAATAAGATCTTGGACTTGTTAAAGGTTCTAGCAACAGAAACGTCTCTGAGGTTCTAAAGCTGAGGCTCTGACCCGCCACTTAAAGTGACATATGAAAGTTTTTACAGTCTTCTAATTCAGACTTTATTTGGTGTATTTGTACCTGTCGTACATAAAAATTATAGTTTTACACCAATCAAGCAGGTATTTGTGGAGAAAACGTTGAAAAATCTGTAGAAAATGACAGGAAGTGACATCACACAAGGAACACTCATTCCAGTCAAAGTTTATGAACAATTTACACAAATAAACTACTTATTTGACTCTTTTAAGATTAATTAAACAAAATGAAGCTGCTCTCATATATTTGTATTTGGCAAATAAAAAAATAGTGACATTAGAGGGGTAATTTTCTAGTGTGATGTCATCAATTACAAACAGGAAGTGAAATTATAAACCTAAAAAATTAACTATTCTGTTTTTTTGTTGTTTTTTAACAAAATTCAAAATATATTCATCTTAAGTGCATTTTAGTTCAATGAGTCGTGCGACCTGTAGGGGGCGCTTTAAGCTCCGCCTCACACCTAAACGTCTGTGATGGGCGAGGCTTTCTAAAATCGCTGTGAAAAGTCAAACGATTATTTCTACAGCATAATTAGCCCAATAAAGGTCGAAATATGGCGACTGATACTTTTGTCTGGTCGAGCGGTCACGATCGGTCGTTAAAGCCGCGTTTCGCTTCGAGTAATCCTCCATATTTAGGCGGTTTCCACGCGAAGTAATAACAGTGTTATTTTGACCCCAGACTTTTGTTCTCGACATTTCGGTGGACAAACGGCGACCACGGGTCCATGCTAATGATAATTAATAATGCTTTACTTCATCTCAATCCAATTAACCAATCAACAAATAACCCTATTTGTCCAAGGTCGTGTTTCACATTCCTCGTACCTTCGCCGTCGACTCCACCCCTCGGACCCCGAATATAACTTAAGTACCATTTTCAGGCCGATACATTTTCATTCGATCACATTTGTTATTGGTTATGTTGACCGGATTTTAGCCACTCCTCCAGCGTGGCGAAGTGCATGCCAGGCTGCACGCTGCTGCTGCTGCTGGAATATTGATTGGGCAGATGTTTCACAGGCTGACCGCCGCTCATGTCCATCCCCATGGCCATATCCAAACTGGAACGCGAGGGCTGCAAAGTCGTGTACGTGCTGCCGTCCCTCGGCGAATGCGTCGCCGGGTCGTGCCCCGTCATCATCTGCGGCTCTTGCTTCATGGCGAATCCGCCGTGCGTCATGTTTTCCCCGTCGAACTGATCTAGAAAGTACGTGAGGCCGGTCACGCCGCCACCGCCATCGCTAATCACACCGCCTCCTCCTCCTCCTGGCACGGCGCCGTTGAAGCCGCTCTGCATCGGGTTGTGGCCGCCGCCGCCACCAAACTGTGCCCACTGCATCGCCATGGCTCGGTTCTGATTGGCGGCTTGGTTCTGATTTCCGGCTTGGTTCTGATTGGCGGCTTGGTTCTGATTGGCGGCTTGGTTGTGCGCGTGCGGGTCGGGCCGGGGAAGGTGGTACAGCGGGTGCGACTCCGCTTGGTGCAGTGTGGACTCCAGGCACTTCAGGTCTTGCATGGACAGCTGTGGGAGGGCGGGGTTATGGGTCGGGCGGGGCACTCTCTGCTGTAGGGCGGGTTTGGCGGAACCTTGGTGGACGGTGACAGAGTCCATGGGGATGTTGGACGAGCCAGAGCTGGGCCACGGCGACGGTGGGAGGGTCTGGTGAGCGGAGGGGGGCGGGAAGCTCGGGTTGAAGGCGTTAGGGAGAGGCTGCTGCGGCGGCTGCATCGACGTCATCTGCTGGCGGAGGTACATGTTGCCCACGTCTGCGGAGCAAAAATGTGATTTTAGAAAGAAAATCCTGACGTTCCGGGTTTCCACGCTTAATCACGGCATCTGCACGTACATGGCCACCAGGGGGCGCTGCAGCCCTTCATGGACATTTCCAACATCATTTATTTCCAATTTCATTTTCAATCAGCTCTTTTTGCAGCACGTTTATGATTAAAAATAGTAACAATGTGATCGATATTAAAATGTTGCATGTCCTCAAAACAATATTTACGATTAATCAACTAATCGTGACGAGTCGACTATTAAAATAAATAAATAATCATAATAAATAATAATAATTGAAAAATTTAAATAATGATAAAATAATAGCAATAATAATTAAAGAATTTAATCCACCATTTAATCCAAATTTAATCCATCTACCGCTTGTTCCCTTTGGGGGTCGCAGGTGACTGGCGGGTGCCGTAACCTAGTGACTTCGGGCCTCAGGCGGGGTACACCCTGGACAGTGGCCAACACATAACAGACAGCCATTCACTCACTAGGGCAAATTTTGCCTAACATATGAATGTCTTTGGACGGTGGGAGGAGCCGGAGAACCCGGAGAGAACCCACGGTAACACGGGGAGAACATGCAGACTCCACCCAGAGAGATCATGTGATGTTGGACTGGTCCGGGAATTGAACCAATGATCTTCTTCTTGGGAGGCAAGAGCGCTAACCGCCTTTGCCACCGTGCTCCAAAAAATATTAAAATAATAACAATAATAATTAAATAATAATAATTAAATATTAATTGAAAAAAATAATAATAATAATAATAGAATGTTTATAATACATAATAATAGAAAAAATAAATGATAATATAATAATAATTGAAAAATTTAAATGAAAATAATAATAATAATTGAAAAAAATTAAATACTAATAAAACAATTACAATAATAATTAAATAATAATAATAATCAACTATAATAATTGATAATGTGAATGGTTAAGTGGACTGTACAGATGAAATAACACATGTCAAAAGAGCTTTTATAACAAAGACAGCAACATTATTACATCAAAATGTCAAAAAGAAGAATAAATGATCTTGAGTTTTATCAATAACACACTTTATTCATAAATATTCCTGATTTCAACACCTTCAGTCAACACATTTCAACCTTTATTTGGCCGATAATGCATTTAAAAGGTTGAAATACCCTATACAAATAACGTTCTTTACCTTTCCGTAGATTCTTTGACGCCGTCGCCATGGGCCTGTTCGCGCTCAGACCGAAAGAATTCACTACAGACGAAAACGAAGAGAACAGAGCGATATTAATCAACTGAAATCAGACGCAGCAGAACAGGAAGTGGAGAGCGCGGACCGACCCTGCGACTGAAGCGAGGCCAGCTTCATCAGGTGCTCTCGTTTACGCTTCTTCTCGTTGTAGCCGTATGGATCTGAGGAAACACAGTGTTGTTGTTTTAGAGGGTGGTTTTATTCTGTCACATCCTCTACAAGTGTTCAGAAGCCCAGAAAACACGAACATAGACACAATTAACCACCGGGACAAATAAAACAGACCGAAAACAGCACAATTTCAAATAAAAATCACCACATTTGGCTCCGAAATAGTCTAAATTTGTGCGAATATTTGTACTTTTCTTACGTACAGTATTTTCCAGACTATAAGTCGCACCAGCCAAAAAAATGCATAATAGAGGAGAAAGTCGCACTGGAGTATAAAATGCGGTTGCAAGTGTGAAAATAACACATAATATCACATATAAGTCACTCCGGAGTATAAGTATATAAGTATAACTTTAAGTATAAGTCGCACCCAGGCCAAAACTATAGTCCGGAAAATACGGTACTTTTTGTGCATGATGCTTTTATGTTTACTGGAGTCATTTTCATCTGTACTTTTTACTTAAGCAACAAAACCTAGTACTTCTTCCTCCGCTGGTAGAAAGTACTGATTCCGGTTCACAAATGTAGTTAAAGTATCCACTGTAAAAGTCACTAGAGTAAAGTAAAGTGCAGCTATGTAAATACACAGTTTGTGTACTTTTCTGAGATAAATCGTTACCTTTCTGTTGTGAGACAGATATTTGGTCTGATCTCGTCTGACACTGGTTCTGAGAGACATTCTCGAGTGTGCATTGTAACAAACGACTCTGTTATTGGAGGACAGACCGAGCTCACGTTCAAGGCATTTCAAAAAGAAAAAAGTGACATATCTACAATTCTGTAAATGACCTGACAGACGCTTTGATGACAAAGTAGCGCCGTAACGAGGCAACTTAACGAGTTACTTCTAAACGTAACGCTGCCCGACACCGGTCGTTGCCACAGCTTCATCAGGAAGTCCGATGGCAGGACTGGAACGTTTATTTTGAACCTGTGTAATTCCCTCTAGGGCCAGTAGATGGAGCCAAAGCTCAGTCACTCTGGCGTCTCCTAAGGCTGCGACAAAGTGAGACGCCAAACTAAAGATAATCAGGAGCGTGTTAAAAGGCCAATAACCATAGAAATGATGCATAATATTTGTCCTTTTAACTCTGAAGTACACAACTTGATACAAATACACTAAATATCAAAGTCACATGTTTTTGTAATTTAGTTTGTGGTGTGATTTTAACATTATTCACTAAACGTAGGTTAGCATTAGCTTAGAGACAGAAACGCCATCTTTACAAACACCTCTGAACGTGCTGACAGCGATAATCCTCGTGGAGTATCTAAACACTTTTACTTTGGTACTTCCTGCCCCGCCCCGCCCCACAGTGCTCACCTTTGTCGTCGGGCAGGTATCTGAAGTCGATGGGCTCGCTCACTTCCTGGTCCGACGGCCTCCTCAGCTGCATCTGCACCGCCACCGACTCCGTGATGGACGGGTTGTAGTACGACGGCGTTTTGAACACTATCGCCACCTGCCTGTGGACGTCCGCCTGCGAGAACTGCCCTTTGGCCTCCCAACCGTCCGGCGAGAAGAAGCGCACCTCGATGTCGTCTGGGAAACAAGAGAGAGAAAAGGTGAGTGCTATTGTTTACTGTCGGCCACTCGCTGCTGACACTGACACCGGGAGAGATGTATTAACTATTGTGTCCATGTTTTACAACAACAAAACAACGGTGCCTTAGGATCTCTACCGTTTCCTATGGCACTAATTGAGTTTTGTCGCCATCTATGGGCTGCAGTGGGAATTTGCAGTTGTCATGATCGTGATTAGACGGCGGAAACGTCACAAGAACGAGTCTGGAGATGATTTATAGAGTTAAAAACAGTAGAAGATTTTCAAGTCACGGATGGAGAAAAGGTCAGTTATGGAGGAGATTCAGAACGAGTGTTTCTGAGGCTCGGAGGGGAGAGGACTTATATGTACTAAAGTGTTTTATTCTCATGCTTTTGAACAATATCATGCCGTAAGAAAAGGCATTACTGGAGTTATTGTTTTAGTGGGATAAAGTAGTTTCAATATTCATCTTTGTCTTATAAACGTGTTGTTGATGCAGAGGATTTCGTACCTTTCTGCACTTTGTCGCAGAGGAGGAAGATCTCGTCTTGTCCTTTGACGCTGCCGGTGTTTCTGTTCACTCTGCAGATCCTAAGCTCCGCCGTGTTTGGAGATCCTGCCGAACAACGCCACAAACACAGTTAATTTAAGACTTATTAATTAAAAAAAGGGTTGTAAAACAGAAAATGAACAGTATTGAGGTTTAAGCTTTTGCCTCTACACAGACTTTTAAGACACGGACTTTGTTGTGTTTGCGTTTGGACACTTTCACCAGTACAAGTGAGGTTAAAGCGCCCCCTACAGGTCAGACGACTCATTGAACTAAAATGCAGTCGAGGTAAATATATTTTGAATTTAGCTACAAAAAATGTATCACAGAATAGCAATTTTTCTAGATTTATAATTTCACTTTCTGTTTGTAATTAATGACATCACACTAGAAAATTACAAAGTCAAACACAGAACCTTTTTACTGTTGTATTTTACAACAGTTGTAGTGACTAGGTCACTGCCGCCAGTGACCTAGTCCTAGTCACTGGCGGCAGAGGGAATTACAAACGGTTAATAATAAACAACAGGAAGATTTACTGGGCGTGAGCCTGATCAGACGGGAGAAATGCTCAGTCTGGAGAAGCTTTAAAAACAGCAAAAGATCAGACTCAATTTGGAACTGGACAAATTTAACTGACATCGGTCTACGGTCCTTTGGTTATGTGTTATATTTGGAAATGTTGGATCAAATATGTCAAACTTCAATCTGAACAAATGACTCAATCGACAGAAACTGCACCGTCCCGAAAAGATCCTCGACCTTCGCACAATCTGCCTTTTCTTTTTTAACTTTCAGATGGTGGAATTGACTTTCAGACAGTCTGAAATTGTCTGAAATATATTGAAATTGTCTGAAATTGTCTGTAGATATTCATAACTTCACTTGAAACCTGCAAAAGCACATCCTGATATCAGCCATGGTAGATTTTAGCTGTATTTTTTATCAATCTAATCTAATTTTGTACTTTTTTAAAATGGATTTGTTTTCATGGTGAATTTTACTGAGCTAATGTTAATAATGAAATGTAACGTGCTGTAATTGTAATGAAACGTGTACTTTTATCACTGTTGTTGTGTATCCTGCTGCAGATGGAAAGAAGCAGTAGCTAAATCTGGTGCATCTTTTCTCTTGAAGATAACATAAAGACTAAACTAAACTAAAAATAAATTTAAAAAACAGCAGAAGATTCTCACGTCACGGATGGAAAAAACGTCAGTTATGGAGAAGATTCAGAACAGAGTGTTTTTGACGTTCGGAGGGGAGAGGACTTTATCAAACTATGAATGAAATGTGCTCCAGCCGAGTTTGTGACGAGGAACGATGTCAGAACAGGGTTAAAAGAGAGACAAAAATAAGTAAATTTAGCTTAAAATGTGTCACTTTTCAAATATATCTGGACCTAATTCGACACGATCCACGAAACATCCATAAAACATCAGCCTGGCACAAACAGTTCAGCTTTTATTGCACGGTCGCGGCTCGAATTGAGACACGGGTCACGTGATCGGCCCCAAAGAGGAAGCGCGCCATGGCAACGCTGCTTTTTTTCGGGGTCGGGTTTACAAACTACTTCCTGTTTCGGTCTCTGGGAGGAACACGCCGCTGCCGCCTGAAACACGTTCTCACGAATCAAAATGTGCCAGAGCGGTTTGAGCGACTCCCGTGTGCACATTGCGGCGGCGTCCTCTGTGAACCGGACGAAACGGGACAAATGCAGATCCCAAAACGTGCAGGGAAACAGCCTTTGTGTCAAAAACAGCTGTGTTATTACATCAAAATATCGAAAAATGATTTAAAATGTCTCATTTTCGTCAAGAATATATTTTATTTGTAAATATTCTCCATCTAAACACCTTCAGTTACAATAGTTCAATGTGTATTTGTTAAAAAAATCACAACGTACAATAGAAATTATTGTTTTACATGACTGCGACAATTATCGTCAGTTGTGCGATTAATTGAATTTATGATATGATATTTACGCCTCAAAACCAATAAAGTGTTTTTGAGTGTTTTTGCACGTGGCACTTAAAAAGCGTCTTGTCTATTGCTTGTTTTTGGAATTGTTCGTGTGAGACTTTCTAAATGATTTGGTTTATTACTCAATTCCATAATTAAAGAGCTAAAACCAATGGCAAACATACAATAAAAGCATGTCACGTGGATTTGAGGAGGTTTCCTGACGCCGTGGCCATAAAAGTGTTTCATCAAGCCACGTTTCTTATAAGAACTGCTTAGGTTTAATGTACAAAGCACAGCCTGATCATCTGGAGTAAGCCAGAATTTATTATCTAGATCAACATAAGGCCCGGGGGCCAAATCATGCCTGCCAAGTGAGTTAATCCGGCCCATGACCCAACTTCCAAATAATGTTAAAACAAAACAATCTTGTTTCCTGGTATAATACTGGGTTAGCACTAGTTTACACCTGGTTTAATTCAGATTTGGACCTGGTTGGTTTTAGTCTAGTCCTGGTTTAATTCTGGGTTAGCACTAGTTTAGACCTGGTTTAGTCCTGGTTTAATTCGGCTTTAGACCTGGTTTGTCCTGGTTCAGACCTGGTTAGTGGTTATTGTCTAGTCCGGGTTTAATTCTGGTTCGGTCCTGTTTGGGTTTTTCATAGTTATTGGTAAAGCATTTTGTATGCTATTTCTCAACAAAGTCTCATATATCAGTAGTTATTTTATTGTATTAACTCAATTCAATATTTCATAACATTTGAAAATATATAAATAAATAAATGAATGAACAAAAAATATATACATAGAAAAAAGGGAGATTTGTCATTTTCTTTGACTCACGGTTGTCGTAGATGGGGTTGGTGACGATGGGATTCAGAGCCCTGGTGTAGTGGCCGCTCTCGTCCTGTAGGTGGACCTGGATGCACAGACGCACCACGTTCAGGTCATACTCCTCTGTCTGCAGCAGCTGCTCTCGGGGAACTGGGCACAAAAAGCAAAATATGTGAAAAAATGAGCTAGAAAAATCTCACAATTTAACGATTATTCACGATCAACACTGACATCTTTAATTTTCTTTCTTTCTTATGGTTTAACATTCCGCAGATTTGCACTTTCTGACCTTAAATTTGACCAAAACAGCCAGATAAAAAAGTTATTTACATTTAGGTCTATTTTTTAAGGAACAGATTGAACTAAAACATGTGGATTTGCTTGTAAAATTGCCAAGATTGTTATTTTCTTGTTCTTTTTATGATTGTGCCCTGAATAATCTCAACATGGCATTATTAAATCAAATGACAAAAAAGAATGAAGTACATATACTTTTCATCATTTTAAGACTTTGCGCGTCCTTTTACGACCTTTATTTGGCCGATAATGCATTTAAAAAGTCTCAAAGGGCAGTAAAAATAATCGTTTGACAAGTCGAAAGTATTAAATTCATAATAAGAAAAACAAAATTTTTTGACAGATATTAGGACTATTTTGGTTCAAGTAAATGTTCTCTTTCTGTTTTCTCTTTCCGTGGGCAACGATTGCCAAAGTTTAACTCACCGTAAACTTAAATTTGCTTGTTTGAATGCTCAAAATATCCAAAACAACTATACAAATGTTGCTGCTAGTGCAACATTGACCCTAAAAATGCTTGTCCGTCCCGTTGTTTATTGAACAATGAGTTGATATTGTAATTGTGCGAAAACTCTGTTCAATTATGATTATTTGAGCTTCGGCTGTAACAATATCGCCAAAAATGTGCAGAATGTGACAAGAAACAGAGGCAACTGAGACTCAGGGGAAGTCCAGAAAACACACGCTTCAACATGGGCAGCTCAACACACATGCTTCAACACGGGCAGCTCAACACACACGCTTCAACACGGGCAGCTCAACACACACGCTTCAACACGGGCAGCTCAACACACACGCTTCAACACGGGCAGCTCAACACACATGCTTCAACACGGGCAGCTCAACACACATGCTTCAACACGGGCAGCTCAACACACACGCTTCAACACGGGCAGCTCAACACACACGCTTCAACACGGGCAGCTCAACACACGCGCTTCAACATGGACAGCTCAACACACAGGCTTCAACACGGGCAGCTCAATACACATGCTTCAACACGGGCAGCTCAATACACATGCTTCAACACGGGCAGCTCAACACACATGCTTCAACACGGGCAGCTCAACACACATGCTTCAACATGGGCAGCTCAACACACACGCTTCAACACGGGCAGCGCAACACACGCTTCAACACGGGCAGCTCAACACACATGCTTCAACATAGGCAGCTCAACACACATGCTTCAACACGGGCAGCTCAACACACACGCTTCAACATGGACAGCTCAACACACACGCTTCAACATGGACAGCTCAACACACATGCTTCAACACGGGCAGCTCAATACACACGCTTCAACACGGGCAGCTCAACACACATGCTTCAACACGGACAGCTCAACACACATGCTTCAACACGGGCAGCTCAACACACACGCTTCAACATGGGCAGCTCAACACACACGCTTCAACACGGGCAGCTCAACACACACGCTTCAACACGGGCAGCTCAACACACACGCTTCAACACGGACAGCTCAACACACACACTTCAACATGGACAGCTCAACACACACGCTTCAACATGGACAGCTCAACACACACGCTTCAACACGGGCAGCTCAACACACACGCTTCAACACGGACAGCTCAACACACACGCTTCAACATGGACAGCTCAACACACATGCTTCAACATGGGCAGCTCAACACACATGCTTCAACACGGGCAGCTCAACACACATGCTTCAACACGGGCAGCTCAATACACACGCTTCAACACGGGCAGCTCAACACACATGCTTCAACACGGGCAGCTCAACACACGCTTCAACACGGGCAGCTCAACACACACGCTTCAACACGGACAGCTCAACACACACACTTCAACATGGACAGCTCAACACACATGCTTCAACATGGGCAGCTCAACACACGCTTCAACACGGGCAGCTCAACACACACGCTTCAACACGGGCAGCTCAACACACGCTTCAACACGGGCAGCTCAACACACACGCTTCAACACGGGCAGCTCAACACACGCTTCAACACGGGCAGCTCAACACACACGCTTCAACATGGGCAGCTCAACACACGCTTCAACACGGGCAGCTCAACACACATGCTTCAACACGGGCAGCTCAACACACACGCTTCAACACGGGCAGCTCAACACACACGCTTCAACACGGGCAGCTCAACACACACGCTTCAACATGGGCAGCTCAACACACACGCTTCAACACGGGCAGCTCAACACACACACTTCAACATGGACAGCTCAACACACACGCTTCAACACGGGCAGCTCAACACACGCTTCAACACGGGCAGCTCAACACACGCTTCAACACGGGCAGCTCAACACACGCTTCAACACAGGCAGCTCAACACACACGCTTCAACACGGGCAGCTCAATACACACGCTTCAACACGGGCAGCTCAACACACGCGCTTCAACACGGGCAGCTCAACACACGCTTCAACACAGGCAGCTCAATACACATGCTTCAACACGGGCAGCTCAACACACACGCTTCAACACAGGCAGCTCAACACACGCGCTTCAACACGGACAGCTCAACACACGCGCTTCAACATGGACAGCTCAACACACGCTTCAACACAGGCAGCTCAATACACACGCTTCAACACGGGCAGCTCAACACACACGCTTCAACACGGGCAGCTCAACACACACGCTTCAACATGGACAGCTCAACACACATGCTTCAACACGGGCAGCTCAACACACATGCTTCAACACGGGCAGCTCAACACACACGCTTCAACACGGGCAGCTCAACACACACGCTTCAACACGGACAGCTCAACACACACACTTCAACACGGACAGCTCAACACACACGCTTCAACACGGGCAGCTCAACACACGCTTCAACACGGGCAGCTCAACACACACGCTTCAACACGGGCAGCTCAACACACGCTTCAACACGGGCAGCTCAACACACACGCTTCAACACGGGCAGCTCAACACACGCTTCAACACGGGCAGCTCAACACACACGCTTCAACACGGGCAGCTCAACACACACGCTTCAACATGGGCAGCTCAACACACGCTTCAACACGGGCAGCTCAACACACACGCTTCAACATGGGCAGCTCAACACACGCTTCAACACGGGCAGCTCAACACACACGCTTCAACACGGGCAGCTCAACACACGCTTCAACACGGGCAGCTCAACACACACGCTTCAACACGGGCAGCTCAACACACGCTTCAACACGGGCAGCTCAACACACGCTTCAACACGGGCAGCTCAACACACACGCTTCAACACGGGCAGCTCAACACACACGCTTCAACATGGGCAGCTCAACACACGCTTCAACACGGGCAGCTCAACACACGCTTCAACACGGGCAGCTCAACACACATGCTTCAACATGGACAGCTCAATACACATGCTTCAACACAGGCAGCTCAACACACACGCTTCAACACGGGCAGCTCAATACACATGCTTCAACACGGGCAGCTCAACACACGCGCTTCAACACGGGCAGCTCAACACACGCTTCAACACAGGCAGCTCAATACACATGCTTCAACACGGGCAGCTCAATACACATGCTTCAACATGGACAGCTCAACACACGCGCTTCAACATGGACAGCTCAACACACGCTTCAACACGGGCAGCTCAATACACACGCTTCAACACGGGCAGCTCAACACACGCGCTTCAACACGGGCAGCTCAACACACGCGCTTCAACACGGGCAGCTCAACACACGCGCTTCAACACGGGCAGCTCAACACACGCGCTTCAACACGGGCAGCTCAATACACACGCTTCAACATGGGCAGCTCAACACACGCTTCAACATGGGCTTCAACACGGGTTTTGCTGACATGAATTATACATTTTGTCCATGCTTAGTGATCCGCCAGATGGAAAACCAAATCTCTTGGCCCACACTGGCCCACACTGACACTCCAGACACTCTTTCCCATATTTATTTGACGTTGCCATAGTGGCGTCTCCGGGATGGACACATCGCTTTTAGATTGATTCTTTCCCATGTTTGACCATCCCTATCTGCCTCTGTGCCGAGCCTCTGCACACGTCTGTGCCTAGCGTGCCGAGCGTCTGCCTCTGCACACGTCTGTGCCGGGCGTCTGCCTCTGCAAAAAATCTTTTTATTGTGGTTTGGTCAAAAACAAAACAAAAGGTGCTCAACATTCAAGCACAAAACAAAATTCGAGATACATTAATGTTTTTTGACCAGGTGTAGGCAGAAGCCAAGGGTTATTGTGCCGACCCTTCTCTCAAACGCTCAACATTGGTGGAGATTTTATAGTTCACAAGCAACAGTTCATCAACAAAACAACACTACATAATACTGGACAGTCTGCTCACAAGTATCCTCCACAAGCATTCAAGGTATTATAACAAAGCTGCATTTTCATTCTGCTAAAATTTTTTTTATGATTGTTTCCTTAAAGATCCTTTTAAACAGAAATAAAGAAGTGGCATTTTTTAATTCATCGCAACAATTGTTCCATAATTTAACTCCTTTACTTGACAAAAAATGTTCCCTCAGCGTTGTTCTCACATAAGGTCTGTCAAATATACACGTTCCCCTTAAATTATATTTACTTTCCCTCTGGGTAAACTTTATCCTCAATGATGTAGGGACTTGATTACATTTAACTAAATACATAAATTTAGCAGTATACAGATCTACCAAATCATAATCAAGATCAAGTCAATTTGGTGAGGAATTATTATTTTCTATACATATTTATCCACAATTCTGTCACAAACTCTCCACAATATCGCAATAAATATGTAAATCTCTATATGTTCATGTCTTTAAACATATTAGTTGAGGTTTAATTATCAGACAAACAAGAAATGTCTGTAAAAGTGAATCACAAAAGTGCAGGAACGTCACTTTCTTTTTCATCGTCGGCTCTTTTTGCACCTCTAGCTGTAAACGATAAGCTCGATATTCACATTTTGCAGGTAGTAACAGTAGTAGTAGTAGCAGTAGTAGCAGTAGTAGTAACGGCAGTAACTGTAGTAACAGCAGAGGGTAGGAGTAGCAGACCTAGGGACATGATAATAGTCTGTGCCGGGGAAAGACGTGGCGGAGGTTTGGCGTTTGCAGGTGGTTTGTTCTTCACGCACGAGCGGAGAATCTGAAGGAGGAGACGCATTTCTGACGTAACAGAGCGACGAGGCCGGGTATCGGTGGTTCTGTGGCTGGAGCAGGACAGGGGTGTGTAAGCGTGTGCGTGTAAGTGTGTGTGTGTGTGAGTGTAAGCGTGTGCACGTAAGCATGTCGTGCGGTAGAATAGACTCTGCACCTGCGACTTCTGGTCTCCTGTGCAGTTCAAATCTGTGTTAAACGTCCCTTTACTCATTGTTTTAGCGTCTACAAACTCTGAAAAACCTGATGTTGATTCTAAATCCTGAATAATTCTCGACTGCGATTCGATTGTGCGTAAGTTTCACAACGTTTAGGTCGGGATTCTTCTGTATTACACATGCACTTAAGCACCTTTACTTCAATAATGCACAGAAAACTGAACAAATTAAACAAAGTACTGAACATTAAAACCTCTCTGACTGAACTTTTTATGAAGGCTTATCAATCAGAACTTTCAAGGGGAATAATATCTAAATAAATTACATAAATGTTAACAATCTGGACAGCCAACCTACTAATTATATTAAACATAAATAGAAAAAAGAGAGTGTGATTTTGGTTTGACGGATGAAGAATGGGAGAATACGGCATATTTACGTCTCAATAGAGGACTCTTGAGTTGTTCCTTGCCAGCAGAGCGACTTACCACGGGGGAATAAACAAAATCTAGCTTGCCCCGACAGTCTGAAGATGATTTATGGACTTAAATACAGAACGAAACACCTCCAAATCTCCACCTTCGACGTCGCTAATTTGGGAAATTTGAAACCGAGTGTTTTCGTGAGGTTCAGAGAGGACGAGCTCAAATGCAAAAGATGTTAAACATAACTCCACGTACGTGTTTTGACGAGAAAAAGGTGTTAAAACGTCAAAAGCGCACAAACATACATCTGTTTTGCGTCACACGTGTCCTAAGACGTGTTTGTCTGGAGTTCTTTTCTGCAGTGCAAAGCGCGGGTCCCGCGGTGCGTTCGGGTGACAGGGGAAAAGCGGAACGTGTGGGCGTCGGTGGTCGTCGCCTGGCGGAGTGACACAGAGCGAGAAGGGGGCGGCGACGCACAGAGTGACGATTTCACGATTTCACACGCTCACAAGCGGCGCACTCGGCCGGGGGTTAAACCTTCACAGCGCCCTTAACAATCTGATTGACTTCTGCAGTTATCAGATGATCGTAATTAGACTTGCAGTTTACGCACAGTTTGATGCATTTAAAACAGCCAAAGCTCAGTATTTACAGTATTTACAACAGACTGAAACGTGAACGTACAAGCAAAAGAAAAACACCATTTCAAACACGTCCAGGATGATAAATGTGTGAGAAAAGAGTGAAATGTGAACTGATAATCCCATGCAAGAATTCCATGCATTTCAGGACATGTTCGTAGAAGTCTAAAAGTATTTGCAGTTTTCTTTTCATCAACAGGATATTTTGTTGTTTACAGTCTCTCGTCTGAATGATTACAGTCTTCGGCTCAAACTGATTTTGACAGGTTTTGATTGGATCGAACAACAACAAAAATGAGAGAAAGGGTTAACGCTTGAAACACTTTGTCCTTCAAAAACAACAGTTATTCTAATAAACTGTTAACATTGATAAACTGACACTGTTTTCATGATTTATGATTAGTCAGTTATTTAATTATTCTGCAGCTTTATATGTGACAGTGAAATTGTCTCGGGTTGCAGTGGCAGCAGTCTTAGCAGGACTTCCCTCACCCCAGACACCTCCGCCAGCTCCTCCTCAGAAGGCAGCAAGCAGCAAGATAAATGCAAATTGAATGGGCACAATTGGAAAAAAACATCACATCCTTTCATTCGTTCTGTGTAAAGCTGTTCTCTGTCGTTTGAATCTCCACAAACACGTTGAGTTCTGACAGAACTTGAAAGTAAAAGTAAAAAGAAGAAGTCGAGCTGTTTGGGAAAATGGTAACGTCGACTATAGTAACACGCCAGAACCAAACACACTGCAATCAAAGTTTAGTCCTCGTTTAGAGTTAAGGGCACAAAAGAAGACATCAACGGCGAGTTTGGGCGGCGAATGAAGAACGCAATGAAAGATCACAAATATGTAAATATGTAGCACGTTTAGTGGCAGAAGGAGTCGCAGTTGTAGTACTAAATGTGGAGATAATGACAGAAAGGCGTAGTAACCAAGTATTTAACAAAACAAAAAAATGTTATAGAGAACTCTCCCGCTATACTCGGAGGAGCCAGAGAATACAGCGTCCCTTTGTCCACCGCTATATACAGTCATGTGTGCATTGTTCCCTCGTCAAAAACAGACCTGGAGGTGTTTTTAGTCTAATTCACGCTTGTTTCAGTCACTTGTTGATGAGCCTCAATAAAACACCCAGTTTCAAATGTCCCATACGTGTCTCTGGAGGTCCATAAACCATCACCGGACTCATTCCCGTCTCAAATCACATCCGTCACAGCCGCGTGCTTACATTTCCCTCAAGGCGATTCCCTCTGCTGACAGAAGGTGGAGCGCTAACGTGAATCCTGACGTGGGAATGCCCGACACGGCGAAAGTAATGCGCTATTGAGTTGCCAAAGCAAAGTTAGTCCAGAGCGAGTTTAAAGGCCAATACAATATAAATACAAACGATGCAGAATGTGTGTAGTAGAAAGCGTGTTGTCTGCGTTTGACCAAAACCAGGAAGTACAGACCACACAGTTCTGAAATCATGAGACTGAGAAGTGAACACTGCTCGTAAATCTGCACCGTTTTAGCCGCTATAAACAACTTCGAGTCTTTTCAACATGGTCAGTTCTGCTCAATACGAAGCGACAGAGTGTGGAAAAGTGCTTTTCACGGAGATTAGTGATTACGATTTGCGTGCGATGTGAAGTTTTGATGTTGTTTCCTCAGTAAAACGTGCCTCGAGTTGTTTTCTGTGTCATTTGCGCGTGTTTGAGTCGTCCTGTCCTTATCTGAACCCTTCATGAGAACTCTAAAGGCAGAAAGATGATCTGATTTAACGTAGATCAAGGTTTTCACTTCTGTCAATATCAGCCCGTCACAATAATACAGCAACAAAATAAATAGATCTAAATGTACAATATTGGTAAAAAACACAAGATGCAATAAATAAATAAATAGCAAAATTAAACATTTAAATAGTTTGTTTGTCTTTTAAGTTATTTATTCTAAAGTCTGCAGCAAAACCAGTACCTAACAAGGACTAAACCAAGACCAAACAAGGACCAAACAAGGACCAAACCAGGACCAAACAAGGACCAAACCAGGACCAAACAAGGACTAAACCAAGACCAAACCAGGACCAAACCAGGACCAAACCAGGACCAAACAAGGACCAAACCAGGACCAAACAAGGACTAAACCAGGACCAAACAAGGACCAAACCAGGACCAAACAAGGACTAAACCAGGACCAAACAAGGACCAAACCAGGACCAAACAAGGACTAAACCAGGACCAAACAAGGACCAAACAAGGACTAAACCAAGACCAAACCAGGACCAAACAAGGACCAAACCAGGACAAAACAAGGACTAAACCAAGACCAAACAAGGACTAAACCAAGATCAAACCAAGACCAAACCAGGACAAAACCAGGACCAATCCAGGACCAAACAAGGACCAATCCAGGACCAAACAAGGACCAAACCAGGACCAAACAAGGACCAAACCAGGTCTAGACCAGGACCAACCCAGGACCAAACCAGGTCTCTGGACTTTAGACCTTTTATAACAAAGACATTAAATCAAAATGTCAAGAAAGAATAAACTATTTCTGATTTCTATCAATATTTCACTTTATTTGTAAGTAATCTAAAAGCCTTCAGTCACATATTTCACAAGAGAAATAACAGTTTGATTTGTCGAGCTGAAAATCAAACAATGGACAATGAACTCGTCCTGAACATGAAGCCAAAGAAACGGAGAAGATAAAGCAGCTATTTCTCCCTTCTCTGTGATCATGTCTCTCTCTGGGGAAGCCCCTCTCCCCCCCCTCTCCTGCCCTTCTCTCCTCTGCTCTATCCTCCCTCATTCCTCTGCTCTTTCCTCCGCTGTCTCCTCCCTCTTTCCTCCGCTGTCTCCTCCCTCTTTCCTCCGCTGTCTCCTCCCTCTTTCCTCCGCTGTCTCCTCCCTCTTACCTCCGCTGTCTCCTCCCTCTTTCCTCCGCTGTCTCCTCCCTCTTTCCTCCGCTGTCTCCTCCCTCTTACCTGCGTTGTCTCCTCCCACTTTCCTCTGCTCTCTCCTCCCTCTTTCCTCCGCTGTCTCCTCCCTCTCTTCTCCCTTTCCTCCGCTGTCTCCTCCCTCTCTTCTCCCTTTCCTCCACTGTCTCCTCCCTTTTTCCTCCGCTGTCTCCTCCCTCTCTTCTCCCTTTCCTCCGCTGTCTCCTCCCTCTCTTCTCCCTTTCCTCCACTGTCTCCTCCCTTTTTCCTCCGCTGTCGCCTCCCTCGTTCCTCCACCCTCTTGTCCTTTCTCTCCTCCTCCCTCACCACAACAACAACCACAGAGGAATATAGAATAGTATTATTGATTAACAGTGACGTTCTCATTCTGGTTCCTCCAGACTCTGACCAGCTTCACCAATATGAAGTCAGTTTAAAGCGTACAAATATTAGAGCGGGTTTTGTGTTGTCACGGTAGCATCGTGACCGTCACTGACCGTTGAAGGGGTTGATTCCTCTGGTGATACGCTGGACGATGGACTCTTTCACTTCTCGTCTCCTCACGCACTGAATGCCCAGGTTCTGGAAGCTGAAAACAGAACGCAGAACGTCACTGCGATTGTTCCACGGACGATTAACGCGTTCTCCTCTCGCCGATACTGTCACCAAAATGTGTCCGTCATGGATTTATTCAACTATTCCCCCCTTTTTTGCTTGCTAAAACTAAATATAAAGTTGTCAAATCATAAAAACTAAACATAAATAAATAAAAGGGATACGCTGAGACTAGAAACAAAGTCAACGTCCCAAAAAACACATCTGTTCAAGTTCATGAAGCGATTCAATTTATCATGATTAAAATTAAATATATATAAAACTATTATGGATTTAATTGTCAAAACTAATGTGACATTTTCAGACTAAAATCAGACTGTAAATGTCACGCAAAACGGGAATGGGCCATAAAACAAACGGCAAAAGTGCAGCAACGTCGCCATAATCTTCTGCTTTCTGACTCGCTCTCTGTTTTAATTAAAGACGACGCACGACACGCTTTATTTTTACACAGTTCCCAAAGCGACGGCCGTGATACGCTCCTGAAATTGGGATTTGTCCGCGGGAAAGTCTGACTAACGCCAAATCCGATCATGACGAGCAAAAATCGGCCTGGCAATAGATCGATGTTTCCTTTACTCTAAACAGAAATTACACGCAGATTAGTCGATTGATTAGTCCAGCGCGGCGTTTATTCTCCCGATTAATCGATCAGATGTGCGGATCGCAAAAGGATCGTTAACATTATACGATTTTTACACAATTTGACACAAATTAAGCTGAATTGTGAGCTATTCATATTATTATTGTTATTTACAGACAAAACAGGCTAAAAAAATTGTCGTTTTCATGTAACTCTTGCTTTTTTCCGTGTAATAAAAGCTCTTGTAGCGCGTTTAAAGTCCAGAAACAAACATCATGTGGTGACAAATAGACTATAACTACTACTGTTACTACTACGGTAGTTCAAGTACAAAAAGTACTTGAACTACCGTATAAAGCTACAACTAGTACTTCTACTTCCATCAACAAAGTGAACGACTTGGACCCACAAACACGTCGACTTGTTTTGTGTTTTTATTTTCAAAACACATCCACGATTTAAATGCGCGGCGTCGGACGGCGTCGGACAGAGGAGGCGGATGGGGGCGGCGGACGGAGCCGTTGGAGCGCTCTGTTTAAAAATAACTTTAGTACGGGCGCGGGCCACATGACAGATGCAAATTAAACACTCGAACAGAGGACTGAGCGCTCTCTCTCTCTTGTGTGAATGAGGATGATGTCACTCGGGGAATTCCCACAATGCATCATCACGAACGCGACGCACCGTACGACGGACAGAGCTCGGAGACGGAGGGAAAAGTGAAAAGAGGCAGTTATTAAGCCAATGTAACGTCCTCCAGGGCTACAACCTACGGTCGATTTAGCGGTCGACGAGTCAAACGATTATTTCTGTTTGTAAACACGTTAACGAGTTAACAAAGGGCGATTTATGGCTCCGAGATAGAGAATATTCACATATAAAGTGTGTTATTGTTACATATTGTGTACTCTTTGACAATTTGATGCAATAATGACACTGACTTTGTTGTTAAAAAGGTCTTATATACCGTATTTTCCGGACTATAAGTTGCACCTTTTTTCATAGTTTCTACCAAGGTACGACTTATACTTATATTTATACTCCGGAGCGACTTATATGTGATATTATTTGTTATTTTCACACTTGCAACCGCATTTCATACTCCAGTGCGACTTATATATGTTTTTTTCTTCTCTATTATGCATTTTTTTGGTTGGTGCGACATATACTCCAGTGCGACTTAAAGTCCGGAAAATACGGTATGTGTTTTAGGGGCTCTAGAGTCTGGCGAACGATTACCGCGACGATCAAAATATGATGTCAATGTGAATATCGTGTTTCACAGTCGATTAGTTCCATTCAAGTCTGTCCTTCTGCTGCTGTCGGACCGGTCAGTGAACGCGCTTAACACCGTTAGCGCTGAACACGTGTCGTCCGCCTGTCATAACCGTGTGCAATAACGTCATGTCCAATCATCTCCAGTGCAATCATCTCCAGTGCAATCATCTCCAGTGCAATCATCTCCAGTGCAATCCTCGCTGTCCGTGTGCTGCACTGGACACAACCGTAGTCGCTCACTGTACGTGGGTGTTTTATTTGTATTTTTGCTATACAAGACACTTATGTACAATCTTAAGTCTATTTTAAATGTTATTAATCCTGTTTTTTTATTGCATGTTCCTATTCTCCAGCTTCACCCTGTAATACCCTCTTAACGGCATCGGATTTATTCAAATATAATTAAAATCTCCAGTTTAATCGAGCTTCAGCTGTTTAATTGTCATGGATAAACACGTCAATCCTCGTGTGGTTTGGAGGTCAGACTTTGGAGGAAGAGATTTGAGAATTTTTTTGTACGAAATGCTGTATGTATTGTTTATGTTCAGGAAATTCATTTTGAAAGAACATTTTAGTCCTTTGTAATAAGACGAAACAAAACAAATATCGAATTGAAAGTTGCGATGAACAGAAGTGAATTATCATCAAGGGACAAAGTGAGTGAAAGACACAGGGAGAACATGCAAACTTCAAGTCCAGGAATAGAACCTCAAACCAGCGAGTGCAAATGACGGCGGTTTCGGTTTCCTGAGCGGTTTTATGCCGCCAAATAATCATGAAGTGAAAGTGACTAATATCGTTAGCAGAAATGGCATTAATTAGTGTGACGAGTCATTGTGAACCGGACGGATTCACTCGAAAGTGTTTGTGTTTCGTTTTGATTTGTCTCGCGGTCCAACAACTGCGGCAGATCACAATTTGATCAAACAGCCCAGGACCATAAAGAATGAATGAATGAATGAACGAATGAATGACTGAATAACGTCTACAGGCTCGATGTTGGATGTTGGACTCACGCGATGACTCGGCGGTCGGGTCCGAACTCCGTCTCGTATATTCCGTCTTTACAGTCTTTGCCCACCAGGTCGTGGGGGTGTGGCTTGTACGGTTCGCTCTTGGACACCAGAGACACGCGCACCTTCCCTTTGCCGCAGTAGTTCAGGATCTGGGGATCAAAATATTCATTTACACACAAACACGCAGTGAACTTAATCCTGTTTATTCTATTCATTTGGATCCAGTTCAAAACTCACTTAGAGGAAAACACAGAATAAAACTGCTTTTTAAAACAAATTTAAGTCACTCTACAGTTTATAATTTTGTGGCCATAATATTTGAGCAGATGACCAGGAACTTTGATTTAACCTCCAGCTTTAAAAAACAAACAAACTCTGGGGTAGGTGTGGTTGTTACCTGGATGCTTGGGCAGGTGCAGTTGTTACCTGTACTCTGGGGTGGGGCCGGTTGTTACCTGGATGCTGGGGTAGGTGTGGTTGTTACCTGTACTCTGGGGTAGGTGTGGTTGTTACCTGGATGCTGGGGCAGGTGTGGTTGTTACCTATACTCTGGGGTAGGTGTGGTTGTTACCTGGATGCTGGGGTAGGTGTGGCTGTTACCTGTACTCTGGGGTAGGTGTGGCTGTTACCTGGATGCTGGGGCAGGTGTGGTTGTTACCTATACTCTGAGGTAGGTGTGGTTGTTACCTGGATGCTGGGGTTGGTGTGGTTGTTACCTGTACTCTGGGGTAGGTGTGGTTGTTACCTGTACTCTGGGGCAGGTGTAGTTGTTACCTGTACTCTGGGGTAGGTGTGGTTGTTACCTGGATGCTGGGGTAGGTGTGGTTGTTACCTGTACTCTGGGGCAGGTGTAGTTGTTACCTGTACTCTGGGGTAGGTGTGGTTGTTACCTGGATGCTGGGGCAGGTGTGGTTGTTACCTGTACTCTGGGGTAGGTGTGGTTGTTACCTGTACTCTGGGGTAGGTGTGGTTGTTACCTGGATGCTGGGGTAGGTGTGGTTGTTACCTGTACTCTGGGGTAGGTGTGGTTGTTACCTGTACTCTGGGGCAGGTGTAGTTGTTACCTGTACTCTGGGGTAGGTGTGGTTGTTACCTGGATGCTGGGGTAGGTGTGGTTGTTACCTGTACTCTGGGGTAGGTGTGGTTGTTACCTGGATGCTGGGGTTGGTGTGGTTGTTACCTGTACTCTGGGGTAGGTGTGGTTGTTACCTGTACTCTGGGGCAGGTGTAGTTGTTACCTGTACTCTGGGGTAGGTGTGGTTGTTACCTGGATGCTGGGGTAGGTGTGGTTGTTACCTGTACTCTGGGGTAGGTGTGGTTGTTACCTGTACTCTGGGGCAGGTGTGGTTGTTACCTGGATGCTGGGGTTGGTGTGGTTGTTACCTGTACTCTGGGGTAGGTGTGGTTGTTACCTGTACTCTGGGGCAGGTGTAGTTGTTACCTGTACTCTGGGGTAGGTGTGGTTGTTACCTGGATGCTGGGGTAGGTGTGGTTGTTACCTGTACTCTGGGGTAGGTGTGGTTGTTACCTGGATGCTGGGGTAGGTGTGGTTGTTACCTGTACTCTGGGGTAGGTGTGGTTGTTACCTGGATGCTGGGGTAGGTGTGGTTGTTACCTGTACTCTGGGGTAGGTGTGGTTGTTACCTGGATGCTGGGGTAGGTGTGGTTGTTACCTGTACTCTGGGGCAGGTGTGGGGCGGGTGTAGTTGTTACCTGTACTCTGGGGCAGGTGCAGTTGTTACCTGTACTCTGGGGTGGGGCCGATTGTTACCTGGATGCTGGGGTAGGTGCGGTTGTTTTCGGAGCTCCTCTCTCCTGGGATGCTGCCGGCCGAGCGTCCTTCCACTCTGTATCTGAACCTCATTCCTCTCTGTTTGGGCTGTTCAAAGATCTGCACCTCCGGATCACCCACTGACACACACACGGTATCATCACATATATATATATATATATATATATATATATATATATATATATACACATAACAAATGTATGCATTAACATTGATTAAAGACTTAACAGAGACAAAACCAGGACTAAATTAAGACAAATTTAGACTGAATAAGAAAAATAAATCACATTTTTTCACATTTTTGTTTCTGGATGGATTATTGAAATATCAACACGTTTGTGACATATTGTACCATTTAATACAGTTTGAACATTAAAACTACATGTGATACTTTTCCAGCCGGGGGTTCTGCCACCTGCTTGTTACCATGGATACACGCTGTGGCATTAAACGTATCTATCTTTACAGGTGTTTTTTATGGCTTGACACGATCTTTAAAGTCCTGCGTTCACCTGCACTCTGTCAGAAAGGTTCCGTAGTACTCCTTTACATGAAAAGTACTGCATAAGGAAGTGAAATGACACGTACAAAGATTAAACCTGATCATTTACGTTAATATGTCCATTATCCTGTGATTAACACTGATAAGCCCCAGTTTGAGACAGAATAAACCCTGGTAATTGTACACGTATGTCACATTTAAACGTGTACTCTTGACTTTACTACAAGTACTCTGAGCAGTCCTTCTCCTGTGTAGTCACGGGCCACACAAACTCGTCTTGTAACATATTTTGTCGTGAACACGACGTGGACATTTGCCAAAAAAACATCGGCGTGAACGTGTTTTTTACGCCTCCATTTTGCCTCGTCGCAAACACACAAAACAATCGTCATTTTGGACAATATTTAAGTTAAACGTGATTAAAAAAAGGACTTGAGACTGTTTATCACTTCCACGAGCCAAAAAACACGCGACGCGCTCGAATGAGGACGTGCGGCTTCTTTTCTCAGCTGCATGTCACGTTTATGATAATAACAGGCTTATACTTACTTAAACTTATACTTATACTTATACTTACTGAAATGCGCGTCTTCTCTGAGCATGGCGGGCACGAGAACTGCAGCGACAAAAGCTTCAAATCAACAAAAAGATCATAACACGCAGGAGAAATGCAACAGAAATGCACGTTAATACGAATAATTCCACGTAAAATGCACGTTAATACGAATAATTGAACGCAAAATGCACGTTGGATGTCGCGGATTTGCTCATTGTTTTGACGTTTTTCCGGCGTCGCAATAAAGCGCAACTGTCACCGTCCGCGAAAAGAGGAAGTTTCGCGCACGTTTCGCAATAACGACTTTACAAAGGTTCGCGACGCGGTTCGGGAGCGTTAAAAGAGTGAAAATGCCGCACGTCAAACTCGCGTTGCGTCCACGTAAACGCGGGGAGAGAGCGAAGACGCGCAGCAAACCGCAACGACGCGACGCGCGAAACGACGGCGCGTTTGTCTCCGGCTCGCGCGCGCGTGTAATAAAAATGTAGCGAACGTGTAATAAACGCGTTATTGTGACTCACCGTCCATCGCGGCGAGCGCCAGGCACTGTCCGTGTTTGAAAGCGACGCGTGAGTGACTGACGCGGGGCGAGAGAAGAAAAAAAAGTTGTGAAATTTTGGCGTGCGGGAATTCCCCCCTAGACCCGCCTCCTGGGACTGAGCGGACCAATCACAGAGCGGGATTTCACGCACGCACTGACGTCCGTTTGACGCGGTTATTACGCGGATTTATTCGAGTAAATTAGGGCGACCAGACGTCGCGATTCACCCGGGACAGTCCCGATTTGTCAAGTTACGTCCCGTTTTTATTATTGTATTAATTGCATTAATCTTACTTACTTAGTTACTTACTTACTTACAAAAAATAAATAAATAAAATGTATGTATGTATGTATTCATTGTTACGTCCCGTGTCCCGGTGCATTTCTCCGAACCAGTCATTTATCCCGGTTTTGCACAGGCCTCGTCTCGTGTGTCCCGGTTTACTGTCAATCACAACAGTTGCCATAGTAGCCCTTGCACTATAAACCAATTAGAAATCCTTACAGTTTTGTTGGTCACGTTCAATTTTGGCCAAACAACAGTGTTACAATAATACACTATTGCAATAAAAGGTTTAATACAAAAGGAACAAAACAAAAGTAAGCGATGTGAACTGTTTTGACTGCAAATAAACACAAATTCTATTTAAAATCTTCTTTGGTGAAGCAAAAATCTGGTCACTTTAGAGTAGATACATACTCTAAAGTGGAAGTCGAGTGTGCATTTAAGAGTGAAAAACAATTAGCAAGAGGGTTATTCACAATGTTTTATTCATAAGAGTAATTTTTAAGATTTTTGTGTTTTTTCTGCCTCTCGTGCAAGTAACTCTTACTTACTTACCTCTTACTTGAGTAAAAGGTTTTAATTCATATTCACTAAATAAATCTACAAGTGACTGAAGCTTTGTGTTGAAAATATGATATTATATTGTGATTATGTTATGGTTTATTATATTATACACCCCCAGCGGTTTGTGCTCTCGCTTCACAGTAAAAAGGCCCTGGTGTGTGTTTGCATGTTCTACCTGTTCTCCACTGCAAACATGTATGAATGAGAGTCCAGGGCGTGTTCATCATGTATGTTCAGTAAAGATCGACATGATTCTGTTTGAGTCCGTGTCATTCTGCGTGTCGAGCTAAAGTCTGTGTCCAGATGACGGCTCTTTTGGACCTTTGACCGCTCCTGGACGGTGGACGGTCATCGACCTGATCCCGGGAAAAGCAGTTACATCTCCATGGCGACGGCTTCAACTAGAAAAGCTTTGTATTAAAGCTTTATCTCGTGCTTTCAAAAGTTCAGACCTGGAGAAGCTTCTGGAGCTCTAAAGAGTTATAAAGGTTAAGGGTCATAGGCTAAGAGTTATTGGTTTAGAGTTATAGGTTTAGAGTTATAGGTTATAAAGGTTAAGAGTTATAGGTTAAGAGTTATTGGTTTAGAGTTATAGGTTTAGAGTTATAGGTTAAGAGTTATTGGTTTAGAGTTATAGGGTTAGAGTCATGGGTTATAGAGGTTAAGAGTTATAGGTTAAGAGTTATAGGTTATAAAGGTTAAGAGTTACAGGTTAAGAGTTATAGGTTTAGAGTCATAGGTTATAAAGGTTAAGAGTTACAGGTTAAGAGTTATAGGTTTAGAGTCATAGGTTATAAAGGTTAAGAGTTACAGGTTAAGAGTTATAGGTTTAGAGTCATAGGTTATAAAGGTTAAGAGTTATAGGTTAAGATTTATAGGTTAAGAGTTATAGGTTAATAAGAGAATAGAACCTTTATTTGTCGCACATGAGGAAATGACAGTTACATCTCAGATTAGGAGCAGAAACACTAGAGAAATACCTCCGTGTGGGTTTTTAGAGAAACCTGGTGGTGAAATTGAGGATTGCAATCTCACAAAAGATAGAAAGGTTTAGTCCTGACTCTGGCACCAGCAGGAGGCCGGTCCATGTTTAGTCCTGACTCTGGCACCAGCAGGAGGCCGGTCCATGTTTAGTCCTGACTCTGGCACCAGCAGGAGGCCGGTCCATGTTTAGTCCTGACTCTGGCACCAGCAGGAGGCCGGTCCATGTTTAGTCCTGACTCTGGCACCAGCAGGAGGCCGGTCCATGTTTAGTCCTGACTCTGGGCACCAGCAGGAGGCCGGTCCATGTTTAGTCCTGACTCTGGCACCAGCAGGAGGCCGGTCCATGTTTAGTCCTGACTCTGGCACCAGCAGGAGGCCGGTCCATGTTTAGTCCTGACTCTGGCACCAGCAGGAGGCCGGTCCATGTTTAGTCCTGACTCTGGCACCAGCAGGAGGCCGGTCCATGTTTAGTCCTGACTCTGGCACCAGCAGGAGGCCGGTCCATGTTTAGTCCTGACTCTGGGCACCAGCAGGAGGCCGGTCCATGTTTAGTCCTGACTCTGGCACCAGCAGGAGGCCGGTCCATGTTTAGTCCTGACTCTGGCACCAGCAGGAGGCCGGTCCATGTTTAGTCCTGACTCTGGCACCAGCAGGAGGCCGGTCCATGTTTAGTCCTGACTCTGGCACCAGCAGGAGGCCGGTCCATGTTTAGTCCTGACTCTGGCACCAGCAGGAGGCCGGTCCATGTTTAGTCCTGACTCTGGCACCAGCAGGAGGCCGGTGCATGTTTAGTCCTGACTCTGGGCACCAGCAGGAGGCCGGTCCATGTTTAGTCCTGACTCTGGCACCAGCAGGAGGCCGGTCCACACATCCACACACTGATCTGTTGGATGCAGTGACCAGTGAGTGAATCCACTGGTCCATATTCACCTCTGACTCGTCTGCATCATTGTGATAGGGCACATTTTCATTGCTTATCTGTGTTTCTTTTATTTAGCACTAGCACTGGCTCCCTGTGGCTCAGAGAAGAGACTTTAAAGCAGCTCTGCTTGTGTACAAGTCTCTCCATGGCCTAGCACCAAAGTACATCTTGGATATGTTAGTGCCATATGAACCATCTCGGACTCTGAGGACCTCAGGGACCGGCCTCCTGCTGGTGCCAGAGTCAGGACTAAACATGGGGAATCTGCATTTCAGTTTTATGCAGCTAAAATCTGGAACGGTCTTCCTGAAGATGTGAGACAGGCTTCTACTCTAACAATGTTCAAATCTAAGCTAAAAACTGTTTTGTTTAGCTGCGTATATCACTGAAAGGATTTTTTCTTTGCACTCTTCTCTTTTGTTTGTGATTTCATTAGTTTAGACAATCAGTTGGATTGATTTAAAAGGGAGTTGGACTCCAAAACACGTTAGATGTAAAAAGTAATGTAAAAAGTAATTTTTGATTTTTAATTTTGTTAATTTTATTGTATTTCTGTTTCTGTAATTTATTTGTGATTTGAATGCATACTAAAAATATTTTAGTTTCTATTTTTTAACTGTCTGTAACATCCGTCTGCACTTGTATCCTTAATAAAGATGATATGAAATGAATTAAATAATAGATTCAATAATCTATATTTGACAGAATCATTGTAATTTTAGCTCAGGACCAAAGGTTTTACACTCGCATCGCGCGCGTTTTTTTAACAGTGATAATTTAAATGAGGAACTATATTCTCAGCCTGATAGCACGATAAATCTACGCTTGAATCAGTCCGCCCCTGACTCAGCCAATCAGGTGAGACATTACAACAACAACAAACATGGCGGCTCCCTTGGAGCGCCATGTTGTCTCTCGAGCCGATAGAAAACGCAATAAAAATAGGGATTATACGTTCATCACACACATCTCATCGGTAGAAAAAGAACACACACAGCCACTGGCTGTTGTCCGCTGGAGGAAGCTGGTGACTTGTGCTCGGAAGTGGATAGAAATCGACGGAATAGACCGCGCGTTAGCGGCAGCTGTTTGCGTACACAATCTATGACGATATGTGCCTAGTTTATTACACGTAGGTGTAGATGTGATGTATGTAAGACTCTGATGATGTGAGTTGAATATAAGGGCCCTTGATTGAAATTCTTTTACTTATCCTTTACTAGGAAGTTTGGTCAAAGCAGCTGAATTCAAAGCAGATACAGATGTTGTAGCACCGTTAAAACAGAAGGTCATTAGGCCAAAGCGCGCCTCCCCATGCTACAACCAAGAACTGCGTTCACATAAACAAAGAGTTAGAAAGCTAGAGGGATTATTTCGTCGCTCTCACACAGAAGAACCCCTAAAAGCATGGAAAAGTTGCCGGCTGTCCTATAAGCAGGCTCTGCATAAGGCCCAAACCAGATATTATTCAAATCTAATAGAAGTCAACAAAAGTAACACTAAATTCCTTTTCAGCACTGTGGCCAGGCTAACAAACTGTCACAGCGCAGTAGAGCCCTCAATCCCAGCTTCTCTCAGCTCTGATGATTTCCTCCTATTTTTTAACAATAAAATAAAAACAATCAGAGATAAATTAGATGAAATTACCACCGCTATTAGCCCTGAACTAGCCCAAGCTGTAAATCTAACGTCCCATATAAATCCACCTGTAAACTTAGAAAGGTTCACAGCTGTTGATCAAGCAGAGATAACTTCAGCCATTATGTCCTCTAAAAGCTCAACTTGTGTCCTAGACCCCATTCCAAGCAGACTCCTCAAAGACATTCTCCCCCTAATTATAGACCCTATTCTTAATATAATAAATACTTCACTCGAAAGTGGCTATGTTCCACAGTCCTTCAAACATGCAGTCATTAAACCTCTTCTGAAAAAGCCTAATCTAGATCCCGACCTATTGGTAAACTACAGACCTATTTCAAATCTTCCCTTCGTCTCTAAAATCCTTGAAAAAGTTGTAGTAAAACAGCTTTGTCGCCACCTGCAGGACAATAACTTATTTGAAGTTTTCCAGTCAGGGTTCAGAGCCCACCACAGCACTGAAACTGCACTAGTTAAAGTCACAAATGATTTGTTATTAGCCGCTGACGATGGACTGGTCTCAATCCTGGTTCTGTTGGACCTCAGCGCAGCGTTTGACACCATCGACCACAACATTCTACTGCAGAGGTTAGAATGTGATGTAGGTGTTGGAGGAACAGCCCTCAGCTGGTTTAAATCCTATTTATCTGATAGGTACCAATTTGTTAATGTAAACCAGAGCTCCTCACCTTGCTCTAAAGTAATTTACGGTGTGCCACAGGGTTCGGTACTCGGTCCAATTCTGTTTACTCTTTATATGCTGCCGTTAGGCAACATTATCAGGTCACATGGCATTAACTTCCACTGCTATGCAGATGACACTCAGCTGTATTTATCAATGAAATCAGAGCGATCAAGTAGACAGACTTAGTGCTTGTGTGAAGGAGATAAAAACCTGGATGACACTAAACTACCTGCTTCTTAACCCTGAAAAAACCGAGGTCATTGTGCTTGGCCCTAAACATCTACGAGACGCTCTATCTGAGCAGATAGTCACACTGGACAATGTCAGTGTAGCCTCCAGTTCTACTGTAAGAAACCTTGGAGTCTTATTTGACCAGGAGCTCTCATTTAAAGCCCATATAAATCAAGCTTGTAAAACAGCCTATTTCCATTTGCGCAACAAGAGCCAAAATCAGAAGAATCCTGCCTAAAAGTGATGCTGAAAAACTTATCTATGCATTTGTAACGACTAGATTAGACTACTGTAACTCCTGCTCGCAGCGTGTCCTAAAAGCTCCATAAAAAGCTTTCAACTGGTTCAAAATGCTGCAACTAACAGGAACAAAAAGAAGAGAGCACATTACGCCGGTGCTGAAGTCTCTTCACTGGCTCCCCGTCAAGTTTAGAATCAAATTTAAAATTCTACTCCTGACCTACAAAGCCATAAATGACATGGCCCCATCCTACCTCAAAGATGCTATAGTACCATATCATCCAAACAGAGCTATTCGCTCTCAGAATGCCGGCCTTCTGGTGGTGCCAAGAGTCTCTAAAAGTACTGTAGGAGGTAGAGCGTTTAGCTACCAAGCTCCTGTATTATGGAATCATCTCTTCATTTAAGTCCAGGCTTAAAACGTTCCTCTTCGAAATCGCTTATGGTCAGGCTAGTTAGGAACAGAAACATAAACCCACAGCTTCAGCTACGCTGCCCTAGGAGTAACTATGCTGGGGGGAAGTATGACAGCTTGAGCACTATCCTCTTCTTCTGACTACTTATTCTATCAAACAATATTTATTTTTTAATTCCACTTGCAAACTGTTCACCGCCTTCTTTTTCTTTTTCTCACTCCTGAGGACCTGTGGACCCAGATGTCCCTCTCCTGGTGAAGTGGTCTTTGCCCCGTGTGGACGGTCCCTCATCTGCCTGAAGAGTGGCTCCAGCTCGACTCAGACGGTCCCTCATCTGCCTGAAGAGTGGCTCCAGCTCGACTCAGACGGTCCCTCTTCTGCCTGAAGAGTGGGTCCAGCTCCAGTCTCCTCGTGTCCGTCTGTCCGTCTGTGAGAGTCAGATCTCTCCTTCACTGGAACTCCTCCAGGTTTCTACGCTTTTTTCCCAAAGAGGTTTTTTTTGTAGTTTTTCCTGGCCGAGAAGCAGAGTCTAAGGACAGAGGACCCTGGGACATCGTCCCTCGCCACCACAGAGATTGTCTGACTCCATTGCCACCACAGACATTGTTGATTTGGCCTCAGAGGCGACTGTTGTTGTGATTTTGGGCCTTACAAAAATAAATTGATTTGATGTATACTAGATTACAAGAGGTGTTACAAAGAATATAGACGCTTTCGGACAAACAAGACAAGCGATGAAAGGTAACATTTTGATCATCAAATAAAAGATGAAAGTTTTCTATATATTTCGATAAATTCATAATTGGGCTTGTCCATCTCGTTGAATTGTAATTACTGCAAGATACTTTTTAAAAAGGTTGAATCCAAGTACATTTCTGTTTGGAGCGAGCGATTATATTTCAATCACTGCATTTCCTTGCTTTATACAGGTTTTCTGAAGTCTGGGAGTCTGACGATGCATATACTGCATTCTGTGACACTGTCATCCGGACACGACTGAAAACCAGGAAATCCTCAGAATGAAGAAGCTCTTGTTCCAGACACTCATCAGAAAACACCCTGGTCGTGGAAGTTACCGGTAATTAAATTCTTCTTATTGTTTGTGAAAGAAAAACATGGAAGATCAGATAAACATCACAGCTCTGTTTATTGATGAAATGTCATTCAAGATGAAACCAATCCTGTTTCAGGAGTCCACATATATGTACGAGGCACTAGGGATCTCTTATTACTGATCAGTCATTGATCTGAGCCTGAGGTTATGAGTTATCCAATGTGGCTTGACATTTCTATCCACCAATACGTATGAATTTCTATTCCTTGTCTAATTTTTACAGATCCGATCTTCTGAAGAAGAGATTACAGAGAGACTTCCCACAGCTGAATTTACACAAACCACCAAGAATAAACCTGAGTGAAATGGTTTCCATAGAGACTACAGGACTTCTCCACCAGGATTCTTCCACTGAAACTGATACGTCAGTTTCTGGTGAGACGTCATCAAGTGATGGAGAAATGGTGCCAGAAAGTGGTAAAGATGCTGCACTGCGAGAGCACTCAAGGACAGTTTACAGTGCAGGTGTATTACTGAAACAAGCGGTGTGTTGTTTGGTGTGTAGTGCCAGTGATGAACTGACTTTGTCTGACATGGTAAATGTATCCGAGGACGTTGATCTTTGTTTACTGTCAATTTGCCAAGATATCATATATTTGTCCTCAAAAGGTCAAAATCAAACCTAAATCTAAAATATGGTAAATAAACTTGGTCACTGTGTTTCCTGGGAATCTGTAGTAGGTTTTGAGACGAGTCAGATCTGGTCCTGAAGACGTCTCGATGTTCTTGGTCAATGTTCTCAGGGTCGATGTTCCTGTCTTAAGGCAAAGGGTTCTTGCCAGACTCTGAATCAGATGAAAGTGATTTCGATGACTAATGTTGTTTCCCTGGTGCCTCATTGTAATGGCCTCATGTTAATGTTATACTTATATCATTCCTCTGTTTATATGTATATCCTATTCTGCAGAAAGTTTGACTTATACTTATTACTGAGATGGAAAGATACACTGTTAATTAGCCTGTTTATCACGATGTAAATGCTGCTATTATGATTGTAATTATTTGTGCATATTGTAAATACATACAATGATTGCTTAAAATGATATTCTTTCTATAGAATAAAAATCTAATCTAAAATCAATACTTGATGATTTTGCTTGTGTTTTTTTAATCATGCATTTGCACATAAACTAAAACATCCAGAGTCTCTCCACTTTACAACCTCCAAGAAAGTAGTTTTCTGCAGTAATCAAAGAATAAAACAATAAGAAGTTATGAAGATGGCTGTACATCCCAGTTTGTCCCATATTTGACTGTGGCACCTCTCATGCCTCACAGTCCCACCCTCTCTGCCCACATGGCCTTGAAATGTAACTTTTACCACTTGCAGACGCCCGCTGGGATTTCATTTCCTTCTCATCCAGCTCGCGAGATAGACGTCCTCAAACTCTTCAACCGTTTTCTACTAAACTTTTGAACTGACTTTTTGATCGATCTTGACTCCATGTCGTCTGCTGCGTGGGCCGCTCTGGCCGCGGTCGTGCTCGTGATACAGGTGAGATTTTATTTTGCCATTGTCAAAGAACAATCATAGAACTTGTCTTGGTGATTGTACGAGTTTAAGGGCGCGGTTATTTTATTACTTGGTTTAAGCCGCACTTGGATTATTGATTTCTAATGTATAAATAACATAAATTATTATCATCAAATATGATCGAGCCAAAGTCACGCCCTCCCCTGTATCCTTAAAGGTAATCTAAGAGAAAGTCGATCATGGTTCGAGTGTTTAAGCAGCTTTTGTTTGTATTTCACGTGTTTAGAACGATTTAAAGTGACACCAAGGGGCTTTTACTTGTCACTTGATAAAATACACATAACCGTCTTTAAAGTGAATAGTTTGAGCTAAATGCACTTTGATTGCGCCATTTTTGGCCCTTGTCGTGTGTTCAAACGGCTTTTGTTGGTGTTTTCACGTCTTTAGATAATGGCATAATTATAGCAAAGTTGGAACTTTGAAAGTGGCGATTGAGCCCGTGAAGGGCGCCAGTGTCGACGTCACTGCGTGATGTGAGCACTTTTGCACCATCACGCAAAATATCTTCACCGCTGCTGTCCCGGGCGCGCCTGTCGCCATGGCAGCCAGCGGGTCTGCTTCAGGGGCTCGTGCATCTCCTCCGTGGGGCAGGGCCGCTGTCCGCTTCATGGCGCAGCTGGGTGCGTCTTCACTGTGGAGCGGGTGTGTGTGTGTCCGGTGGTCCTGTCAAGCTATGGCTCATTCAGAGCCTCGTTTAAAGCCCCTGTACGGCCCTCAGAGGTGAAGGTGTCAGAGGGCGTCCAGCTCAACCACCGCTGCCTTTTTACTTTACCCTGTTTTATCTTGTAAAGTGCTGCTCCCTGCTACCGGATATGAACTCTGTAAAGGAACCAAGAACACTTTAAACCATCCAATCTACAACACTAGCTAAATGTATAAATAAATGATGCCTCAAATTGAACAACTTGTCCTCTGATCGATATACAAACCTGTGTCCTTGTATACTGCTGTAATCCCACCGGAGTACGTCATTTTACAGGTCCAGCACGTGACATGGGACACTGCACCGGGGAATGATTGTTTGTGATGTCTAAAAGTCCCACATTATCTGTCAGAATGTATATGATTTGTCCTGGTTTAGTCCTGGTTTAGACCTGGTTTAGACCTGGTTTAGTCCTGGTTTAGTCCTGGTTTAATCCTGGTTTAGACCTGGTTTAGGTTTAGACCTGGTTTAGTCCTGGTTTAGACCTGGTTCAGTCCTGGTTTAGACCTGGTTTAGACCTGGTTCAGTCCTGGTTTAGACCTGGTTTAGACTCGGTTTAGACCTGGTTCAGTCCTGGTTTAGACTCGGTTTAGACCTGGTTTAGACCTGGTTTAGATCTGGTTTGGACCTGGTTAGTCCTATGTTGATTTCTGATGTTGTTGTTTGGATCCCGACCCACTTCGTCTGGTTCCATATCTGTCACAGACGCTGCCATACAGGGGTGCTGTATCATACAGGGGTGCTGTATCATACAGGGTGCTGTATCATACAGGGGTGCTGTATGATACAGGTTGCTGGATCATACAGGGTGCTGTATCATACAGGTTGCTGTATCATACAGGGGTGCTGTATGATACAGGGTGCTGTATGATACAGGGTGCTGGATCATACAGGGGTGCTGTATCATACAGGGTGCTGTATGATACAGGTTGCTGTATCATACAGGGGTGCTGTATGATACAGGGGTGCTGTATCATACAGGGGTGCTGTATGATACAGGGTGCTGTATCATACAGGGGTGCTGTATGATACAGGGTGCTGTATCATACAGGGTGCTGTATCATACAGGTTGCTGTATCATACAGGGGTGCTGTATGATACAGGGTGCTGTATGATACAGGGTGCTGGATCATACAGGGGTGCTGTATCATACAGGGTGCTGTATGATACAGGGTGCTGTATCATACAGGGGTGCTGTATGATACAGGGGTGCTGTATCATACAGGGGTGCTGTATGATACAGGGTGCTGTATCATACAGGGGTGCTGTATGATACAGGGTGCTGTATCATACAGGGGTGCTGTATGATACAGGGTGCTGTATCATACAGGGGTGCTGTATGATACAGGGTGCTACTGTGTCATACTTTGCCATATCTTATAATGTCCAGTGCATGGGAGCCCGAGCCAAAGCCACGCCCACCCCCACATCCTTTAAGTTAATCTAAGTTAATATCGATTATGGTTTGAGTGTTTTGTTTGTATTTCACGTGTTTAGAACGATTTAAAGTGACACCAAGGAGCTTTTACTTGTCGTCCACTTGATAAAATATGTATAACTTTAGTCTTTAAAGTGAATAGTTTGAGCTAAATGCACTTTGATAGCGCCATTTTTGGCCCTTGTGTGTGTACAGCTTTTGTTGGTGTTTTCACGTGTTTAGAACGACTCAAGGCGACGTTTTGGGGCTCGACTTATAAACGTGTTGGTAAATCGAGTTAAAAGTCAATACAATGCTCAGTTTGAGCTAAAAATGCTCGTGAAATCACTTTTGGGTTGAACTGGGGCGTCGTGCCGCTGATGACGTCATGACGCAGCGGCGGCAGGTGTTGCGTGTGCAGTGACGCACCGGTGGGTTTCGGCGCCGCTGACCCCGAAATGGCGGCGATTGAACATGGTTTCTGTGCGGTTTGAGTTTCTTTCACGGGGTCAAAGGTCAGACTTCTGCCACCGGCGCCACGGGTTCACTTTTCACACGTTTAAGTGAAATAATGCGACGTTTAAACGGGGATTTTACCTGGATTCTTTTACATTTAACAACACTAACTCTTTTGTATGAATGTCACAATATCAAATGTCAGTGTGATGAATTAACATCACAAAATGACCCTTTTGACACTTTAACACAATGATTTCAGCTATATTCAAAAGATTTAGTTTGTTGTGATATTAAAACTTAAATTATGTAGTGCAGAATTTTTAAACATCAAAACACATTAATATTTCATTTTGGCCTATTATAGTAAACTAAAACTAACTATTATTAGTCTATATTGTAAAGATGTGTCTTGTTTTGTCATAAAAACTGTACAAAAGTCTCTATATGTGAATGGTCTTAAAGGCTATAGAAGAAAAGTGTTTTTAATGTTTCATTATGTTTTTATGATGGTGTTTTGTGAAAACACACAACATAAAATCATGTGGTGAAAAGATCCCGGCCTGTGTTGAGACCTGGTCTAGACCTCAGATGACCTTTAGTCGTACTTTGGTCCTTAGTTTGACCCAGTTTCTCCTTTTGCTTCAACACGTGAACATTCGGCAATCAAATGCATCACAAATGAAATATGACGTTTGAAAATGTGTTTTCAGTAATACTTTAATACTTTAAGAAGAGTGATACTTTAATACTTTAAGAGTAGTACTTTCATACTTTAAGAGGGATACTTTAATACTTTAAGAGTAATACTTTAATACTTTAAGAGTAGTACTTTAATACTTTAAGAAGAGTGATACTTTAATACTTTAAGAGTAGTACTTTCATACTTTAAGAGGGATACTTTAATACTTTAAGAGTAATACTTTAATACTTTAAGAGTAGTACTTTAATACTTTAAGAAGAGTGATACTTTAATACTTTAAGAGTAGTACTTTCATACTTTAAGAGTTATACTTTAATACTTTAAGAGTGATCTTTAATACTTTAAGAGTAGTACTTTAATACTTTAAGAGGGATACTTTAATACTTTAAGAGTAGTACTTTAATACTTTAAGAGGGATACTTTAGTACTTTAAGAGTAGTACTTTAATACTTTAAGAGTAATACTTTAATACTTTAAGAATAGGGATACTTTAATACTTTAAGAGTAGTACTTTAATACTTTAAGAGTGATACTTTAATATTTTAAGAGTGATACTTTAATACTTTAAGAGTAGTACTTTAATACTTTAAGAGGGATACTTTAGTACTTTAAGAGTAGTACTTTAATACTTTAAGAGTGATACTTTAATACTTTAAGAGTAATACTTTAATACTTTAAGAGGGATACTTTAATACTTTAAGAGGGATACTTTAGTACTTTAAGAGTAGTACTTTAATACTTTAAGAGTGATACTTTAGTACTTTAAGAGTAGTACTTTAATACTTTAAGAGGGATACTTTAGTACTTTAAGAGTAGTACTTTAATACTTTAAGAGTGATACTTTAGTACTTTAAGAGTAGTACTTTAATACTTTAAGAGGGATACTTTAATACTTTAAGAGTAGTACTTTAATACTTTAAGAGGGATACTTTAGTACTTTAAGAGTAATACTTTAATACTTTAAGAGGGATACTTTAATACTTTAAGAGTAGTACTTTAATAGTTTAAGAGGGATACTTTAGTACTTTAAGTAATACTTTAATACTTTAAGAGTAGTACTTTAATACTTTAAGAGGGATACTTTAATACTTTAAGAGTGATACTTTAATACTTTAAGAGTGATACTTTAATACTTTAAGAGTGATACTTTAATACTTTAAGAGTGATACTTTAATACTTTAAGAGTGATACTTTAATACTTTAAGAGTAGTACTTTAATACTTTAAGAGTGATACTTTAATACTTTAAGAGTGATACTTTAATACTTTAAGAGTAGTACTTTAATACTTTAAGAGTGATACTTTAATACTTTAAGAGTAGTACTTTAATACTTTAAGAGTGATACTTTAATACTTTAAGAGTAGTACTTTAATACTTTAAGAGTGATACTTTAATACTTTAAGAGTAGTACTTTAATACTTTAAGAGTGATACTTTAATACTTTAAGAGTGATACTTTAATACTTTAAGAGTGATACTTTAATACTTTAAGAGTGATACTTTAATACTTTAAGAGTGATACTTTAATACTTTAAGAGTGATACTTTAATACTTTAAGAGTGATACTTTAATACTTTAAGAGTAGTACTTTAATACTTTAAGAGTGATACTTTAATACTTTAAGAGTGATACTTTAATACTTTAAGAGTGATACTTTAATACTTTAAGAGTGATACTTTAATACTTTAAGAGTGATACTTTAATACTTTAAGAGTGATACTTTAATACTTTAAGAGTGATACTTTAATACTTTAAGAGTGATACTTTCTCTGAGACCTTTGCAGTGTTTGTCACGTTGTCGTCACTGCCAGTATTTCAGCCACAGAGAATAAACTGATTTCGTCCCTGATCCAGGAACAAACTCCCTTTTTAGAGCGGTCCTGATAATTGTAACGACTCTGTCACATATTTCAGATATCACAAACTTATTCAGGCCAAACTCGGTAGGAACATGTTCAGTTTTATTCTTTGCATCATTTTGATCAGATAAAACTGAACACGAAGTCTCTCTTATTGTTTCAAAATGTGTTTGTTGTCTCCAAAAGGCAAAACTCTGTATCTCACTCTGTGTTTCACAAAACTAAAATAATAAATGTTAAATTGTGGCTCTAGTTTTGTCCTTTGTGGAATTTAAACTGTAAAATATTGTTAAATGTAATGTTTGAAATGTGAAAAACATCAAATTTAAGACTTTTAACTGAGCATCATTTAAAAACACACAATTATGGACTGAAAGTGAACGTTCTTAACAGTATTTAAGTGTCATGTATGGAATGATTGACTGGGTTATTGCAGCAGAGTGAACAAAGGACGAGCTGTTTTCACTGCAATTCAGCACAATTTTCCACTTTATTCACCGATTATTCTAAACAGATGCATTTTCTGAAAAGACACACTTAACAAAAATATAAAAACACTGACAGAAGATTAAAAAGAGCTAAAATGATGATTAAAATCGACTGAATGTCGAGTCACGTCAGGTTTGTTTGAATCAAAGCTCCTGAGACAAAAGGATAAATAAGGATTAATCAGTCGATGGAGTCTTCAAACCTTTATCAGTCCAATTATTATTTTAATTAGGATCATAAGGAATCAATAAAATGACACAAATGTCCTTTTTATTATTTTCACTTCAGGTGAATCTGCCCCAAACTGCACTCTAAAACTAAACTACAAACGCTCTGGAATGTTTTACATTCATTAGATTAATAATGTATTTAAAAAGTCCACAAAGTACAATTGAAATAATAGTAAAATAATGGTAAATTGCAGTTCTTTTGCAGCATTCAAACAGTAAAATATTGTTATATTTGAAATGTGAAGTTTCCCATATTCTGACCTCTGACCTCTAATGTTCATGACATTATCTCATTGTGTATTTTGCCATCACAGTGAATATTTGTGTATTTTGTAATTGTGACATCTTCACATTTAGACGTGGGAAACTGGTTCATGCAAAACACGGTTCTGGTGATTAAAGTGTGTTTTGTAAAATGTGTTAGTTCTTCCTCACAGTTTTGCTGATTCCACATGAATGTTTTTATGATCTGAGTTGCAGTGATATTTCCATATTGATCTCAGACTAAAGGTCTAAAGTCTTTGTTCTCTTGCAGACCTCATGCTCGCTCTCCACAGACGCTCCATCATGTTCTCCTGGTTTCTCCTCTGACTCGTTCCTCTTCAGAGTCGACAGAAGGCGGCTCCACTCCGGCATGAGGCTCGGCAAAGGTACAACACCTTTATCCTGCCGCTCTTTTCCCAAAGGGTTCAGCTCCTTTGTGGAAGGTGGATAAATAAATGTGAAAGAAATGTTCAGTCAGAACATGTTCAAATATTTACTTTCATGATTTCACTTTATTTAGTTTTGAACATCTGGTAAAAGACAAAAAGCACAGATCAGTTTTGTCACGAACATTTGAAACCAAGAAATGTAGATATAAACTCTTAGCTTTTTAAATATATTATTTGTTTGCAAAAGCCAAATTGAAATAGCTCAAGAGTAATTGAAACACTTTATCGCTCGTGTCGATCCTGAAGGTTTTGTTTCTGTTCCAGTGGAGTTCAGCGACTGCTCGGATCGAAGGAGGTTCGTGTTCCACAGCGAAGACTCTGGATTCTCCGTTCAGAGCGACGGAGCGCTCACGGTGAGACAAACGCACACGTTACACCTGTGTGCGGTGACTAAAACTACAGCTTTCATTAGTGTTTGGGACATTCACCATGAAGAGAGTCAGATGCTTTTATGTCAATCCAACAGAAATGTGCAAAAACATGTTCAAACCGTATAATTGAGGACAAATGTGAAATGTCTGTAGAATAAATCAGGAAAATGCAGAAATGTGTGACTGTCGAGATGATTCTGTTCATTGACTATATCGTGTCCTTGAGTTATGTCGTTCCCATTTAGTCTGTTGTCTAGAAAAGTAAGAAAAGTGTTGACATCTGTTTATCTAACGCTGACATTCATTTATCAATCAGAAGGTTTGATCATTAACCATGAGCTCAAAAAGAGGCAGAAGCGTCTCGTGTACTGTCCAAAACTGTGATATTTATCCAACAAAACTCAACTCGACAAACTCTACGAAAGACTTGTTTTCAGTTGTCACGGTTACTCAGATGAACCTTTAACTTCATCTGGTGCTTTTGTTCCCGTCGCCCTCGAATGTCCAGGTGAAGCGACACGTGTCTCTGCACGACGGCCACAGACACTTCTCCGTCCACTCCTGGGACTCCAACGGGAACAAGTTCACCGCCCTGGTCCGAGTGCAGCACCAGGAGCGTCACCACGGCAACCAGAACCAGGAGCATCACCACGGAGATCAGCACCAGGAGCGTCACCACGGAGACCAGAACCAGGAGCGTCACCACGAAGACCAGAACCAGGAGCGTCACCACGAAGACCAGCACCAGGAGCGTCACCACGGAGACCAGCACCAGGAGCGTCACCACGGAGACCAGCACCAGGAGCGTCACCACGGCGACCAGAACCAGGAGCGTCACCACGAAGACCAGCACCAGGAGCGTCACCATGGAGACCAGCTCCAGGAGCGTCACCACGGAGACCAGCACCAGGAGCGTCACCATGGAGACCAGCTCCAGGAGCATCACCACGGCAACCAGAACCAGGAGCGTCACCACGGAGACCAGCACCAGGAGCGTCACCATGGAGACCAGCTCCAGGAGCATCACCACGGCAACCAGAACCAGGAGCGTCACCACGGAGACCAGCACCAGGAGCGTCACCACGGAGACCAGAACCAGGAGCGTCACCACGGAGACCAGAACCAGGAGCGTCACCACGGAGACCAGCTCCAGGAGCGTCACCACGGAGACCAGAACCAGGAGCGTCACCACGGAGACCAGCTCCAGGAGCGTCACCACGGAGACCAGAACCAGGAGCGTCACCACGGAGACCAGCTCCAGGAGCGTCACCAGGGAGACCAGAACCAGGAGCGTCACCAGGGAAACCACGAGAAGCACCACACCCACGGACAAACGGAGGTAGATCTGTTTCTTTTCTTCTTTGTCAAATAGATTTCTCCTCAACTCTTGGTGCAGCGCTGCCCCCTACTGGCATGTATGCAGTAGTTTGTGTATATTTCTTTTCTACTCTTTCTCCTTTTGACAAACGTCTTCAAATGTTTGTCTTTCTGTTCAGACTCCGCCCGTCGCTCAGGTTCTTGTTCAAGACGTTTCCAGTCGCCAGAAACGAGAAGCTACAAGAAACGTAAGAAACCAGGATCATCTGGACCGATCATCATAGGTCACATCAGGCTTTAGGACATCTGGACCGGGACTAGACCGGACTCTGGACCGGGACTAGACCGGACTCTGGACCGGGACTAGACCGGACTCTGGACCGGGACTAGACCGGACTCTGGACCGGGACTAGACCGGACTCTGGACCGGGACTAGACCGGACTCTGGACCGGGGCCTGTATTAAACATTAAAGTTGTGTTGGTGCGTTTCAGGAGGAGTCTTTCCCTAAAGACCTGAAGAGGAAGAGGCCTATTGTTATAGAATTCCCTGAAAACGAAGAAGGTCCTTTCCCAAAGACAGTTGGGATTCGGGTGAGAAACTTCACAAAGGCCCAAACAAAGACCGTTGTATCATTAAATCTAAATGTCAATTGTAATTAAAACACTTCATAAATATTCTATAAACATTCAGTTTAGAGCTCTAAAATCTGTCTCAATCAAAGTGAAATGTAATGAATATTAAACACATTATTTTCAGTTCTCAAACAAAAGCAGAAGTACTAAAAAGCATGTTTGAAGAAGAACAATAACTCATGTGTAATATGTAGGAGAGTATTTAACCCTTTTACAGTAACAGCGCCACCTATGGAGTGTTTGCAGGAGTGTTAATCGTCCTCTTGAGCAGAAAGAGCAGCAGAAACTTGAACTGGATGTAAATGTGTTTTTAGATCGAATCCCCCAAAGGCAAAGCTGGTGGGTTTCACTACAGCATCACGGGCCCCGGGGCCGATCAGCCTCCTGAGGGACTCTTCACTATGGACAAGACCTCTGGGAGGATTTATGTGACACAGCCTCTGGACAGAGAAGCCACTGACCACTACATTGTGAGTCTCCCCGCCTAAGGCCCAAAGTCACCCGTGACCCTGAAAGGGAACAAGCGGTAGAAAATAATGAATGAATGAATATTTGACTGTTGTAAAAAGCCCCAATATTTCTTATGACTAAATCATTGATTGGAACACTTTAAATTGAGGCCGACAAACGGAGTCAAAATCTTTCTCAGCGTCCAGACTTATTATTACTGCCATGTTTTGTTTTTTAGATCTGGCTGGTTAAGTGTATATATCATTCTGTTAATAAATCCTGTCTGATCATTGTGAATCAGTCAAAATGTCTTTCATAAGCTCTATTTAAATACATAAAACATGTCAAATGACTCAAAGTGTTGACTTCATTCTGTGGTTTTCATATTTTGTGAAATTCTGAGGTTAATCCCAGTTTCTCCAGTGAAATGACTTTATGTTCCACTCAAAACTTTCCTGAAGTACAGACTTTAGAATGCTTTTTGGAAATGGCTCATGTGGAAGAGTTGACTTTCCTTTCATGTTTAGTATTAACACTTTGTCCTTTTCTCAGCTCATGGTTCATGCTGTTGCTGAAGGCTCCGGTCAGGATGAAGAACTCGAGGAGATTAAATTAATTGTGATCGACATGAACGACAACCGGCCGGTCTTTACCAACGACACGTACTTTGGCGAAGTGGCAGAGTCGTCACCTCTCAGTAATGATCACCTCTGTTCATTATGCACCTTTATGTAACGCACACGCAGCTCATTCAACTCCACACAACATGGCAAATAAAAGACACTTCCAAATGATACTAATGCACACCAGGTCTAAATAATCCTCCCATTTACTCCAGAGTCGCTCAAATTGGTCCATTTTCCGTTTGCCAGTGATGTCGGTCCAGTTTGTGTCATCTATTGTTTGTGATTGTGTTTTCCCTGCTCCCAGCAATATATTCCAAAGGTATCCATTGATTGTGTCCATGATCGGAGTTTTGAGTTCCAAATGCATAGTTCTGAAATTGAGAGTGACGTGTGATTGACATGTGTCCAGTTTTCATATTTTACAAGAATAATGACTGTTGGGATCTGCTGCCTGTCCGGTCCATGGCTTTTTCTGTGTGCGGGTTTTACATCCAAACACTGATCCGTCTGGGCCAATTCACTGGTCCACATTTACTTGTAAACCTTTTTCTTTTTTAAATAAAAGCCTATCCCTAACCCTAAAAAATAAATAAAAAATACAATTAAAATAAAATAGAATAAATAAACTTAAAATTAGAATTAAATTAGAATTAAATTTTAATTAAATTAAAAAACATACAATTAAAATAAAATAAACATAAAATATGAATAAATACAAATAGATAAATACATTTTACTCTGCATTTTCTTCTTTAGATTATAACATCCTGCAGGTGACAGCGACCGACGCAGATGAGGAGGGGACGACTAACACTCTTATTCAGTTCAAGATCCTGGACCAGGAGCCAAAGACTCCCTCATCCGACATGTTCACCATCAACCCCGTCAACGGCTTCATCCGAGTGAACGCTCAAGGCCTGGACAAAGAGGTGTGTTTCAATCTAAAGGTCTCACTTGCTTTACTCTGCCGCGTCTGCCCTGTGGCTGTGGCCTCAAGTCTGTGGATCTGGTCTGTTACAGAAGAACACAAAGTACACTCTGGAGATCCAGGCGGCCGACATGGAAGGAAATGGACTCACCGGGAAAACTAAAGTCATTCTGACCGTAACCGACAGCAACAACAACGCCCCGGCCTACGAGCAAACGCAGGTGAGGGCGGGGTTTAGACCTGGTTCAGTCCTGGTTTGTGTTTTTGGTTCGGTCCTGGTCTTATTCTCTCCATTTCTTCAGTACACGGCCACAGTCGCTGAGAATAAGAAAGACACTATGGTGGTGAAGATGCTGGTGACGGACAAGGACGACGCCCACACGCCGGCCTGGAACGCCAAATTCACCATCGTCGACGGCAACGTAAATGGACTGTTCTTCGTGGAAACCGGCCCCAACAAACAGGAGGGAATCATCTCCACTGCAAAGGTACAAAAGACTCATATTGTGGTGATGGTAGTCGTTCTGTGGATTGTACAAACAAAAAGGCCAAAATATTAAAGAATAAACAGTGGATTTCATCAATATTTCCCTCTAGAAGACTTCAGACCTAACAATATTCCAACCTCATACTTGTATAAAGAAGAGGGACATAACATAACGCTTGATTTCTCAAATCTGCAAAAATTCTCTATTATTCCTTTAACACAACACTGCGTTAGTTCATTCAAAAATGCAAACAGAGAATCAGAATATGTTCTGAGGAAAAACAAATAAGAGATAACTTTGTGAGAAGGTCACCAAGTAACTAAATGAAATAACAGCCTATTGTACCATAAATGCTGTAATATAAGAAATTAGTCGAAATAAACATGAAAATAACAGTAAAATCCACTGTTCCACAAATATGGCCACATTAGCATGTCAGAGGAAAGCTAGCTTTTTTACTCGCCTATAGAATTCACACTCCCTTGTCAGGAGTTGACTTTTGTCCCTCTACTGGCTGCACCTCCATACACGCCGTAGTCATTTAACGCTTTTTAACACTTTTCTTACGTTCTAAAACATGAGATGCCAAAGTAGTGTCATTGGAGTATTTTTAAAGACGACTGATACAAAGCATCAGATTTGTCTTTTCCTGACTTAAATAAACCTGTGCCTCGCTCCGTCCCAGGGCCTGGACTTTGAGGAGAGTCAGACTCACACTCTGCTGGTCGCCGTGGAGAATGAGGTGCCCTTCGCCATCAAGCTGCCCACCGCCACGGCAACCGTCGTTGTCACAGTTGCGGATGTAAACGAAGCACCCATCTTCAAACCCACCGTAAAGCAGGTCTCCAAACGCGAGGACCTGGATTTGGAATCTGAGGTGGTCCAGTACACGGCCTACGACCCCGACACGGCCCGCAACCAGAAAGTCATGTGAGTGTCCCGGGAAGCAGTCTCGGGAGGGGTTTGTGGGAGGGGTTTGTGGTAGCAGTCTCGGGAGGGGTTTGTGGGAAGCGTCTCGGGAGGGGTTTGAGGGAGGGGTTTGTGGGAGGGGTTTGTGGGATTGGTTTGTGGGAGGGGTTTGCAGGAGGGGTTTGTAGGAGGGGTTTGTGGGAGGGGTTTGTGGGAGGGGTTTGTGGGAGGCGTCTCGGGAGGGGTGTGTGGGAGGGGTTTGAGGGAGGGGTTTGTGGGAGGGGTTTGTGGGAGGGGTTTGTGGGATTGGTTTGTGGGAGGGGTTTGTGGGAGGCGTCTCGGGAGGGGTTTATGGGAGGGGTTTGTAGGAGGGGTTTGTGGGAGGGGTTTGCGGGAGGCGTGTCAGGTGATCCCTCATGTTTGTGTCTCAGGTATCGTATCGTGAGCGACCCGGCCGGCTGGCTCAACGTGGCCAAAGACACTGGACTGGTCACAGTGAAGTCGCCGATGGACCGAGAGTCTGTGTTTGTGAAGAACGACATTTATACAGCTCTGATCGGCGCCTACGACAACGGTACAAACCACGCTAATAATCACTCCTCCTGCAGCTTTTACAGCATCGTCACGGCAGCTTCAACAACAACCAAAATATTGTCATGACAACATCAATAATATCGTGGGCTTCTCTAAACCATGATCTTTGTACTTTTGTTACTATCATCAATATATAATCAATATCAAAACATATATAAGTCGCACTGGAGCATAAGTCGCATTTTTGGGGGAAATTTATTTTGATAAAATCCAAGACCAAGAACAGACATTTCATCTTGAAATGCAGTTTAAATAATGACAGATTAGAGAACATGGTGAATAGGTGTACGTATGCTAACGCTAAAACCTTCAGCTACGTGACGTATGCTAACGCTAGCACCTTCAGCTACATGAGGCACAGACAGAACTGTGGTAAGTGTCTGGTATGTTAACGTAACATATGAACAGTTATTCAGATAACTATAGCATAAAGAACATGCTAACAAGTTTAGCAAAGCATCAGTTTTACCCCAAATCACTAAATCCATTGAATTCTTCTTTCTCTGTGTCACTTCTAAACAACTCCACAAACTCTGGAGGTAGAGGAAGTGCAGATTCTTCTCTTGCGTTGCTTAGAGCCTAGAGCGCCCTCTTGTGGTTGTCGGTGTGAAAATAACGAATAATATCATATATAAGTCGCTCTGGCCAAAACTATGAAAAAAGGTGCGACTTTTAGTCCGGAAAATACGGTATTTGATCATCTTCTAATCCTGTTGTCCTTGATGTGAACTGGAGCGTTTCTGGATAAAGTCTTAAAGGAAAAATGGAGGATTTTTTGGCGCCGAATCTGAGTCTCATTTCCTCGTAGACAGCCGAGTAGGTCATTCACATGTCAATCATAGGACGCACCTACTGCACAGCTGCAGCCTCGTTGGCTCGTCCCTAGCATAGCAGCACGTTTCCCTGGCTGCGCATGCGTGGTTGATATGTCGATGTGTGTCTAAGCGCATGGATCTATTATAATATAGTTCCCTCAGGGTACAGGACAAAATTAAGACAGAGAAAGACAGTTCGAGCTGGCTCAGAAGAGACGGAAATCTACGGAGACGAGAGATGGGATCCGTTGCGCTAATAAACAAACGCACGTTTAGCAGCGAGGCTTTATGTGCTTCCGCATGCGCACTTCCGCTTGTGTTCTCAAGTCGGCAAAAAATCCTCCATTATTCCTTTAAATTGTTGTCCCTCCTCCTCTTCTCTCCAGACGAGGTTCCGGCCGCAGGAACAGGAACTCTGCAGATAAAGCTGGAGGACGTGAACGACAACGCCCTGTCCGTCGATGACCGCGACATCAAGGTCAGCACAAACTGATTATTATTTCATAACCCTTGGTCCAGAGAATAAGCCTGTGATTTAGGCCGTTGAATTTAAAGACATTTCCTTTACAATCTTTCCCTTCATTTGTGGCGTGTTTAATCAAATGCATGTCAATTGTGTTTCCTGTGTTTCCTGTGTTTCTCCTGTGTGTTTCCTGTGTGTTGTCTCTGCTCAGGTGTGTAACAAAGAACCAGTGCCTCACCTGCTGAGCGTCACCGACAAAGACGGGCCGGGCTTTTCTGCCCCGTTCAGAGTCGAACTGCAAGGATCATCCACGGCCAACTGGACCGCACACATGACTGACAGCAGTGAGTGACACACGACACACAACACACAACACACAACACACAACACACACACACACACACAACACACAACACACACACATAGACACGCATGTGTGTGTGTGTGTGTGTGTGTGTATCTGTGTGTGCAGATAGCAGTGAGTGACACGCGGCATGGAACACACTACATACAACACACAACACACAACATGGAACACAAGCTCGCATGAACGACAGCAGTGAGTGACACGCAACACACACATACACACACACAACAGACACAGACACAGACACAGACACACACACACACACACACAAACACAGAGACACACACACACACACAACACACACACACACACGCATGAATGACAGCAGAGCAATAAACTTGTAATAGTCTGATAAACCCGTTCCTCCTCAGACTCTGGGATCGTCCTGCTCCTGACCACAGACCTGGACCCGGGCTTCTACGACGTGCAGCTGCAGGTGTATGACGCTGAGGGTGAGAACCAACTGTCCACGGTCAAGGCCCAGGTCTGCTCCTGCAAAGGTCCAGACGTGATGTGTGAAGGCCGAGCTGCAGGAGGAACCATCATCCTGGGGGTGCTGGCTGGGATCATGCTCCTGCTCAGTGAGTTCACTTTACACTCATCCATGTTCTACCACCAGGGACTTTGGGCCTGAGGCGGGTTCACCCTGGACAGGGGCCGGCGTCGGGTGAACAGGGCGGAGCTAATGATCTACATTACTATATATTATCATATTATATATCCTGCTTTAGGATCGTCCGTGACATAAAGTGAACTTCGACATGTCAGTTCAGATGGTTCAGAGTTACTGCAGCTTCACTTTCGTGTTAGTTTCAGTGATGGTTCTGGTCCATATTTACCTGACTTTTGGTTTCAGTGATGGTTCTGCTGCCGCTGTTCTTCGCTCGACGCAGAGGAGTGTATGAGATTGAACCTGTGCTTCAAGAAGACGACAGAGACAATATCTACTACATAAACCCGCAGGCTGGAGGAGAAGACGAGCAGGTGCTGAAACCACTACTATTCACACTACATCTCTCTCATCTTCATCTCACTCATCTTCATCTCACTCATCTTCATCTCCCTTGTCTCCCTCAGATCTTCAACCTGAGCGTTCTCCACCGTGGCCTGGACGACGACATGAGTATCGAGTAAATGAGAACCGTCTGCAAAATATACTCGAAGTCAAAAAGTGATTGAATTCCATGTTTTTTATCTTGATTTGTGCTTTTTTAAGAATGTAAGTTTCCAGTGACGGGTAAAAAGAGTTTGACTTTCAGAGTTACTGTTTAGATGAGATATTGAGCTGAAATGCCTTATTTTTGACTCTAAAATGGTCCGGTTTATGCTCTTTTTTTGTCCTGAATAATCACGTATATTATAAACAGGACGATGTTTAATTTCAGACATTATATTTACTGTTCTGAATGTGGTGGTTTTGTTTTATGTCACTGGTTTTGAATCCTTTACTTTGAAAATGTTTTTTAAAGTTTTTAAAGTTCTCTGGTCCTTTCTCTTCGACAGTCGCAAACGCTGTCCGGATTTTTGATTGTTTTTCATATACAATTATTATACGACTGTGAATCAGTGTTTTTTTAATCTGCAAATAAAAAGTGATGGTTATTATTTGAGAGGCGTTTGTTACTTTTATTTGTTGTGGAAACGTGCCACAGAAAAACACTTTTTTGAGGGAAACTAATTTGATAAAAAGGAGGAGGAAAAAAATAAACATGATGCAATGGAAACTTTTATGGCAATTATGTACCAAAGAATACAGTACAAACTCTTCTTTATAGTCCGCCTGTCGCAGTAACACATTCTCAAGTGAGTGAAAACTGAATAAAATAAATCCTCCAAATGCAATTCAGTAAAAACTGCATTAAATGTCAGATCTAAACTTTAAGTGGTTTGTAACAATAATGAGTCATATATTTAACTTACTCAACCTTCTACAGCTCAAATATATAACAAACATAATGACTACACTATTTTTGTAAAGGAACTGTACACCCAATGATCCCCACACATTGTTGAATTATTCATTTTCTGAACAAAAGTTAGAAGTCGTGGCTAATTCCTGCTCCGCTTGACCTTCTCTGGTCAGACACATCTGACTTCATACAAACATGAGCTACTTAGTCTGTCTCTGCTCATTTCTGCATCTTTATCTTATTCTAAAATGATCTAAAAGCGGTTCACTTTGATAAGACGCATCACATGGTAATCTCCAGTAGGTGGCACTGTTGGCACTACTTGCAGTCCTGGGATGGGCGGTGAAGGGCCTTTCAGTGTGGAGTTTGCATGTTCTCCCCGTGTTTGAGCCTCTCCTCTGTATTTCCATGGTTACGGGCTTTTTCTACATGACATAATGTGCCTTAAATGTTGCCTGATCAGCCGTTCCCAACACGTTTTGACCATGGATCTATTATAATATCTGGATAGGGTATGGCTAGGGTTGGCACTAGGTCATATACATGCGTTCTCACTTCCGGCAAATTACCAGTACATCCGGGAACTTGTACCCGCCGCCATTTTGACCGGGTGACGATTGCAACAGCTGGACAGCACGTCATTTTCAACGTCATACTGAGCGCGGCATAATGAGCTACGAATATTATAATTCTTTAGACAATGACGGCAGAAAAATGTACATGACAAAGCTGTCATTCCTTGGTCTGATACCAGCGGAATGTCCCTATAGAATGCCGCAGGGTTTGTAGAAGGACAGCCCGACTGACTGGCCTGATGTGGATTGGCCCAGTATCTACGACTATTTGATTGAAAGCCCGGGAATTTTCACCCGGCAATCTAAGTTTCTGACTATCCAATACGCGAACATTGCATCCAAAAACAACGCAGTATTTTGGTGAATATAGTAGCCGTGCGGTTGTAAAGTACTATGCCGCGTTCAGTATGATGTAGAAAATTACGTGCTGTCCAGCTGTTGCAAGCGTCACCCGGTCAAAATGGCGGCGGGTACAAGTTCCCGGATGTACTGGTAATTTGCCGGAAGTGAGAACGCATGTATAGGGAATTGGAAAGGAGGAAGTGACGACAATGCCCATGACGACATGGTTGGAACTAGGTCATATAGGGAATTGGAAAGGAAGTGACGAAATCCAAGATGGCGGCGCTCTTGCGGCCCAAATCACTTGCGGTTCACCATTTTGCTACACGGTTTTGGTACACCTGGTGGTGAGAGAAATAAATCTACTGTCTTGCCACTGTAAATTGACTGATTTGCTGGCCCGATGGTTAGAGACACGGTTTTGCGCAAAGTGTCCGAGGGTTCGACTCCTGCACGGGGTTTTATTATCTCAAGTTTAAAAAAATTGTTGCAGTCTAGTTTGTTTTGGGATGAGTCAGCTATACTTTTGCTAATACAAAGTCATGGTATAAACTAGTTTTAGCCAAACGAAGTAAACCTAAAACTTAGGGTTAGGTTTAGGGGTTAAGGGTTAAGATTAAGGTTAGGGTTAGGGTTAAGGTTAGGGTTAGGGTTAGGGTTAGGGTTAGGGTTAGGGTTAGGGTTAGGGTTAGGATTAAGGTTAAGGTTAGGGTTAGGGTTAAGGTTAGGGTCAGGGGTTAGGGTTTAGGGTTAAACCCAGACCCATGTGATTTACATTTTCACAATTCTTTGTTTTACATTCAATGCACGCCCATTTAAATTGTTTCTCAGCAAGACAACACCGCCAGGAACTCATTGTTTGGTCCTTGTACACATCAAATGCATCGTAAACTTCAGGTTTGGACCCAAGAGTGAAAATTATTGATGGATCAGCCGAATTAGCAGGACCGTTCGCCATGTTTACTACGGTCGACCACCTGTTTACTTCCGCCCGGCTCCCGCCATGTCGTCCTCGCCATGTCGTCACGGGCATTGTCGTCACTTCCTCCTTTACAATTCCCTATATGACCTAGTGCCAACCGTGACGACATGGCGAGGACGACATGGCGTATATATATATCAGGGCTCAGATCAAGGATTTTCACTTGTATAGTAGCACTGCTAAACAATCCGTTAATTTTTCCAAATTTGTATAGCAATTTGATAATTGCATAGCAAAACACGAAAGTGACTAACAATCCACAATTTAAACAATTTCCATTGATATAACACGATTATGTATTTAAAATGTATTTGTAAACATTCTATTTAAAAAAAAACAACTCTGTAACAAACTAACTTTTAAACACTTTTTAAACATTAAAAAAAGAAAACTTGCAAATAAAATTAGTTGTTGAACAAATTAATCAACACAAAGTCAGATGGCCTTATTTACAACTTTCTTCCATATCATCATCAAGCAGATGACTATTTGCAGGAGTCTCTTTTACATATTAATTGTCATTACACTCACAAAAAATATGTATTAAGCTTCTGATGGAAAAATAAAGGTTGCTGTGGCGTTCATCATGGTGTATTTTATGTGTTATTCAAATTGTACCGCTCTATTTGACGTTCCATTCCATTTTTCGTTTTGCTATTTGTTGACGGTCCCTAAGTACTCTCGTCTCGGCTCCGGCTACACATTTGATGATGGTCCCTAAGCACGCGTCTTGGCTCCAGCTGTACATTTGGATCAGTGTAATTCGCGGCGCCCAAAATACGCATCTGATTGTTAAAAACGAGGTTGTGTCACTTGGCAGTGTAAATATGAGTATTTTGGCATGTGAATGATCTGCAAAGACAAAGCTATTGACCTCGGAAGTCCGACTTTACCGCACGTGGCTCCTCCCGCTTTCAGACTCTCAATCTGAGACAGCAGCGGGACTCGTCATGACAACACAGTGTCCTACATGTGTCATCCCGTTATTGACGATCGATTGACGAGTGATCAGTACTTTTTAGGCGCTTTGGTTATACAATTGAACACGCATTTTTGTATCGCAAAAGCTGCGAAACACTTTTTTCTGACGAATGCATCGCATTTGAGAGAAATTGCGTCGCATTTTGCGATGCGATACCGCTTATTCTGAACCCTGTATATATATATATATATATATATATATATATATATATATATATATATATATATGTATATATATAATAATAATTATTTTTTTCTTTAAAAAAAAAATTGATTCATAGAATCGTAGTTTTTATCGCTAAAACTACGCGTCCCACAATGCCGCCGGTGGCCGCCCCTCCCCCAAGGGGCTCTGCTGCACTGCTGTGTGAGCTGCTGAGGGAGAAGTGCACTTTTGAGCAGAAGTTTAGTGGTGAGTCAGTTCAGGTGTACATGTGGCAGTAGGTCCTCATAACCGCTGACAGACTATGGCCTGTGACCTGGGCCTTTAAAGGTGCCATAACATGCTTTTTTCACGTTTCGTAGTCTATCCTAAGTGCATAAGGCAAGGCAAGGCAAGTTTATTTGTAGAACACATTTCATACACAAGGCAATTCAAAGTGCTTCACACAGCAGGAAAAATGCATTAAAATCACAAAGAAATTACAGAAACAGAAATACAATAAAATTAACTAAATTAAAAATTATCAATCCAACTGATTGTCTAAACTAATAAAATCACAAACAAAAGAGAAGAGTGCAAAGAAAAAATCCTTTCAGTCATATGCGCAGCTAAACAAAACTGTTTTTAGCTTAGATTTGAACATTGTCAGAGTAGAAGCCTGTCTCACATCTTCAGGAGGAATGTTCCAGATTTTAGCTGCATAAAACTGAAACGCAGATTCCCCATGTTTAGTCCTGACTCTGGCACCAGCAGGAGGCCGGTCCCTGAGGTCCTCAGAGTCCGAGATGGTTCATATGGCACTAACATGTCTGAGATGTACTGATAATAATAAGGGTTGTGCAACACCCTTAACATAATAGTTAAGAAATATCACCCATACCTTGGACCCCCTCACCAACGGCTTGGTTTGATATTTGCCCCCACCCTTGCGAAGAGCAATCTGTCTCCCCCGCCCAACCCGTGACGTAGTCTCAGAGCGCGTGTGTGCCCCGCCCACCTGTGACGCAGTCTCAGAGCGCGTGTGTGCCCCGCCCACCCGTGACGTAGTGTGTCCTGTGGGGGAGAAACGATAGAACTTCAGATCAACACTACTTTGAGACTAAATAAAGCTGGTGTTTATTCTACAGCGTGCGCAGAACAGATATATCTATAGATATCTATAGATCTATAGATCTATATATATATATATATAGATATATATATAGATATACTTATATATAAGTCTTATGTCCATCGCGCTCTTATTTCCTGGTTTTTCGGTATCCGATAGAACTTCTCTCAGTTTATTTTCCCGGTTGCTGCATCAACTGCCACATAAACCTTCACCATTGTGATAATAGTAAAGAGTGTGATATCATTAATGACGTTTTGGGCCTCTTTGAACCGTGTTTCGTCGTAAATCGAAGCAGAAAAACTCCGGAATAGGCTTGTAGGGAGACACGAGCAGCACGGAGCCAGGGGGAAGGGGGCGGGAGGCTTTAGGCGGGAGGCGGGAGGGGAGGGGGGTGGAGAGGGGGGATGGTGACGCGTGCTTGCCCTTATGACGCGGTCTTGCCCCACCGCCCGTCAGTTTGGAGATTCGAGGAAAGGAGATAGTCTGTAATATAGCTAAACACTGCGGGAATCAATCAAAAAACACTCTGGGTACATATGTGAAGCACAAATAGCAATGTAAGAAGGTTAAAAGCTCTGAAAAGTCGATTTTGCATGTTATGGGACCTTTAAAAGGAGGCTTCCTCACCTGCACTGGCCCTTTCTCACTTCTGACATCACCCGCCACCTGGGAGCAGTGCAAGCGGCATGAGGACCTGAGCATTAGTTCTGATCGTACAAAAACAACCCAAAGTTTAGGCTTAAAGCCAGCGATCATACCAGCGCGTTAACCAGGTTGGTTTGCGCATCGTGCGCTCACCAAACCCTGCTCAACCTTGCTGTATGACTCGTGCCGCACGCTCTCCAGGTTTAACGCTCCGTGCGTGACGTTAGGTGCAGGTTTTGTGCGTCGGGATTCCTCCCAGCCGCGGCGCCTCATCCATATTAAGATCGCGTATTGTATCCGTGTCCACGGCAACAGTCCGTGACTGCTTGCCCCAGGCGCACATGGTGCACAGATTTGAGCACCGGATTGGTAACTCCGCGGGTCTCTCCTTCGACCCCAAAACCATGAACTTCCCTCCAAGTGCCCTTGGTGGGTTCAGGCACGTTCGCACCGGCCCCATTCTACACTGACAGACTGTAACATATCAAAGTTTGGAGTTTCTGAGTGTCGGCTCTGGCACCCGGCCGGACTGTGGGACTGTACCGGGTCCCAGGCCTGCTACTACAAGCCTCCCCAGCACTGCCAAAGTTTTATTGATGATTTTACTGAGATGCTCTCAGTCATATGCACAGACTTTGATGGTTTGGTCATTACAGGTGATTTCAATGTGCATGTTGATAATATTTGTGACAGAAACGGTAAAGAGCTTGACGCTGTCCTTGAAACCTTCAGTCTTACTCAGCATGTGAGTGGCCCCACCCACAGCAGAGGGCACACTCTAGATCTCATAATAACAAAAGGGGTAAATATTTCAAATGTCAATGTGGTCGATGCTGCTCTGTCTGATCATTTCTGTGTCTTCTTTGACCTGTCTGTTTCTCCCAAACCACCGGCTAGTCCTGCAGTTGTTCAGAGGAGACACATAAATGGATGCACAGGTGCACTGTTTATGGAAATGATAAACTTTGAAAATGTCTCATGTTCTAATGTAAATGATTTGTTGAACTCTGTTACATCTAGTGTTTTGAATGTTCTGGACACCATCGCCCCTATAAAGGCTAAAATGGTTAAAAATAAGCAGAAGGCGCCGTGGAGAAATGATGATTCGGTCAGGGCACAGAAAAGGGAGTGCCGCAGGGCCGAACGGAAATGGCCCAAGTCAAAGCTCCAGGTTCAAAAAGAGATTTACAAAGAGAAGCTGAACATGTACAACCTCATTTTATGTGGAACTAGGGAAAGATATTTCTCTGAAATAATTGGAAGCTGCAGTAACAACTCGCGTGTCCTGTTTGCCACAGTAAACAGATTAACAAACCCTCCAGCTCAGCTTAGAACTCATTTCCACATCCAAGTGTAATGAGTTTGCATTATTCTTTGATGACAAAGTTCAGGGCATTAAAATTTGCTATAAATCCCACAATGCAAAAAATTACCCTAAAACCATCAAGACACTTAGAGCTAACTCACTTTGCACCAGTAACTGACAAAACTGTCCATGAGATCACCAGTCTGAGTTCATCTACATGCTGCCTTGATGTGTTACCCACCAGATTTCTAAAGTCTGTGCTAAACAGTTTGTTAGCACCATTCACTCACATAGTCAACATGTCGCTTCAATCTGGAACATTCCCAATGTCTTTGAAAACTGCGGTCATAAAGCCTCTCCTAAAGAAGAGCAGTCTTGATGCCGCAGTACTGAGTAATTACCGACCCATCTCTAATCTGCCATTTTGGGGCAAAGTCTTTGAAAAGGTTGTTTACCAACAGCTCACAGATTTCCTCTTAATAAACAACTCATTTGATGTTTTTCAGTCAGGTTTTAGACCTCATCACAGCACTGAGACTGCTCTTGTCAAGGTGACAAATGACATCCGCCTGAACACTGACACGGGCAAAGCCTCAGTCTTAATTCTGTTAGATCTGATGCTGCTTTTGACACTGTCGATCATGGGATCCTCTTACAGAGACTAGAGGACTGGGTGGGCATCACTGGCACTGCCCTAAACTGGCTAAGGTCCTATCTGGAAGACAGGAAGTACTTTGTTGAAATTGGTAGCTGTATCTCAGACCACATGACCCTGACCTGTGGATTGACCAATGGTCAGTCCTGGGTCCCCTTCTGTTCAACCTCTACATGCTGCCGTTAGGTCAGTTGATACGCAGTGAAAATGTGTCCTATCACAATTATGCAGACGACACTCAGATCTATGTTTCACTGTCGGCAGGTGAATATGGACCAGTAGATTCACTCTGTCACTGCATCCAACAGATCAGTTTGTGGATGCAAAACAACTTTCTCCAGCTGAACTCAGACAAGACTGAAATAATCGTTTTTGGCCCACAGAAACAAAGAGAAAGTGTTAGCGGTCACCTCCAGAGTATCGCTCGAAAACCTACAAACCAAGTTAGAAATCTGGGGGTAATAATGGACTCAGACTTGAACTTTAACAGCCACGTCAAATCAATAACATCAGCAGCTTTTTACCATCTAAAAAACATTGCCAAAATCAAAAATATAGTGTCAAAATCAGATTTAGAGAGACTTATCCATGCATTTGTCTCCAGTAGATAAGACTACTGTAACGGCCTGCTCACTGGCCTCTCCAAACGAGCTGTAAAACAGCTGCAGTACATCCAGAACGCTGCTGCTCGGGTCCTGACTAGAACCAGGAAGTACCATCACATTAGTCCTGTTCTCAGGTCTCTGCACTGGCTCCCTGTGGCTCAGAGAATAGACTTTAAAGCTGCTCTGCTTGTGTACAAGTCTCTCCATGGCCTAGCACCAAAGTACATCTTGGATATGTTAGTGCCATATGAACCATCTCGGACTCTGAGGACCTCAGGGACCGGCCTCCTGCTGGTGCCCAGAGTCAGGACTAAACATGGACCGGCCCCCTGCTGGTGCCAGAGTCAGGACTAGACATGGACCGGCCCCCTGCTGGTGCCAGAGTCAGGACTAGACATGGACCGGCCTCCTGCTGGTGCCAGAGTCAGGACTAAACATGAACCGGCCTCTTGCTGGTGCCCAGAGTCAGGACTAAACATGGGGAATCTGCATTTCAGTTTTATGCAGCTAAAATCTGGAACAGTCTTCCTGAAGATGTGAGACAGGCTTCTACTCTGACAATGTTCAAATCTAAGCTAAGCTTTAGTTGCGCATATGACTGAAAGGATTTTCATTTGCACTCTTCTCTTTTATGTGATTTAATTAGTTTAGACAATCAGTTGGATTGATTTAAAAGGGAGTTGGACTCCAAAACACGTTGGACGTGTAATAGTACGTACCATCAGTTGGACTGATTTAAATAGGATTGAAAAAGGAGTTGGACTCCGAAAACACGTTACCCTTTGTGGCTAGGTGTTTTTTTGTTAAATTTTTTTATTTAGTTAATTTTATCGTATTTCTATTTCTGTGATTTCTTTGTGATTTTAATGCATTTTTCCTGCTGTGTGAAGCACTTTGAAATTCCTTGTGTATGAAATGTGCTCTACAAATAAACTTGCCTTGCCTACTACGGACCAGCGCCACCTCTGGTAGGGTAATTGGGCTCAGTGCCGTAGGGGACAATCTGGGCTGCTGTTTTACTCTTGTTATTTCTGTGAATCGTGTTTAAAGGTGTCCACTGTTTTAAAGGTGTGAATGTGTGAATGAGAGTAGTCTACCGAATTTTAATAGTAAAAATACAAATGTTGTGTTATTTATTCTGTCTTTAAATATAATAAACTGTAAGCTTTTTCCCATATCCGAGTCTCCTGGTCCACTCAATCAAACAATCTGCGCTTGCCTTTACCTGTCCCTGGCACCAATCCAGGGTGGTACAACTGATACTGATACAGTAAATAACTATTTAACCCATAAATTGGAATTCATGTGGAAGATATCCATCTAAATACATTATCCCTATCGTAGCCACAACATACAGAGAACTACACAGACGTGGAAATGTTAGTTAGTACATTTAAAAGGTTTTTTAGATCTTGAGAAGTTTATTTTGTTATAAAGTCAAATGTTTATCTCTGTAGATCAACTCTGAAGTTGTAATGCACATAAACTGAAGCACAGTATTGGTGAAATTACACTTGTTTTTCTAAATACGTTTTGTAATTTTTTTTAAATCGATCCAGTAATTGCTTCAAAACAGCGTAGGCTATATAAAGCTATTTATTTCTTATATTTTTAATAGTTTTATGTTTTACGTTATGTTCGGCCCACGACCCAGATTAATTTGACACCCCTGTACTAGGCCATATGTGTCAGATTCAAGGCCCACGGGCCACGTCCGGTCTCAGAGGGGATTATGTTTGGCCCGCACGACAAAATCTATTTACTATTAGAGCTGGCCCTCCGGTATATCGCACGCAACACCATCATACTACAAATCCCACAATGCACTGCGTGTGCTTCGGTACGGCCCGCAAATGTGCCCCACTTGTTCATCGGCATCACTTGTGACAACTTCCAACTGTCCTGCCCAAAAATGACTATACGAAAAGTGGACTTTGAAAACAGGGATTTTAGAGACAGGAAGCAGAGTTTATGTTCACGGATGTGAAGGGCAAAGCCGTATGTCTTCTGTGCGGAGACAGTGTAGCTGTGATGAAAGAATACAACATAAGAAAAAGGACATTGTTTTTAAATGTGAGCCTGAGCCAAAACACCGTTGCAGACCGTGTGCGTCAGCTCGAGGACAATATCCAATCCAGCTTGTGAAAAAGGGAAAGGATTTCATTGCCGTGGATGAGACACTGACACTTCTGATACTGCCCAGCTCTCAGTTTTCATGTGTGGAGTGGACTCAAACCTGTGCGTAACAGAAGAGTTTTGGGTTTACAGTCAATGCACGGCACGGCCACGGTTAAAGATCTCTGTGAAGAGGTGTCTACATGTGTTGATAACATGGAGCTGGTGGCTCATAGTGAGGTGGTGGCTCATGGTGAGGTGGTGGCTCATGGTGAGGTGGTGGCTCATGGTGAGGTGGTGGCTCATGGTGAGGTGGTGGCTCATGGTGAGGTGGTGGCTCATAGTGAGGTGGTGGCTCATAGTGAGGTGGTGGCTCATGGTGAGGTGGTGGCTCATGGTGAGGTGGTGGCTCATGGTGAGGTGGTGGCTCATAGTGAGGTGGTGGCTCATAGTGAGGTGGTGGCTCATGGTGAGGTGGTGGCTCATGGTGAGGTGGTGGCTCATGGTGAGGTGGTGGCTCATGGTGAGGTGGTGGCTCATGGTGACCTGCCGTATCAGAGGTGCGAGGATCTCCTCAGCTCAGAGCCTGACCCCAGACATGGATGAACTTGTATCCAAGATGAGACACAAAGTATCTGGCTCTGACAAGTGAACAGCATAGAACAGCAAACAGTGCTTTGACACCTTTTCAGTTTGTAAAGGTTCCTTTTATTTATATATTTACTCTTGCTGCTACAGGACATTTTATTTTTCTTTGAAGTATATTACATTTGGTTGTTGCTTGCCTGAAGAAAATGTTTAACTTGAAATTACTCAAGTAAATGCTGTGAGACTTAATTTGATTTATGATTTATTTATTGTTTAAATTGTATCTATTTTGTAATTCATGTTTTATACAGGGAGTATATAGGCTCCGATTTCAATATAAGCAAAAAGGTTGTGTTAATAAGTTTGGCCCACTGTGTATTTGAATTTGACACCCCTGACATAGGAGGTCAGCCTCCCCTAGGTGCTACTTTTATTATTCCTGGTGTATCCCCATTCCACTCTAAGCCTCCTGTCTGCCTGGATTTCCCCACGTTAGGACACGGTAGTGAAACCGCTGAAGTTCTGAGTTTTGTGGAGCAAGTAGGGAACTTTTTGGAGTTGCGCCCTCTCTCCAGCCCAGAACTTATAGGAACGTTGCTGTCCATTTTGAAAGGAACAACAACTTGTAGGAGACAATTCAGAAAACCATACAATGAGCAAAAATAGACAGTCTTTAATTTCAGAAAAAATGTCAATCAATAGAGTTCATAATCCAAACGATAAAATAATTAGTATAATCCACAGCGATCAAAGAGTTTGTATATTCCAAAACGATCGAAGAGTTCATATAATCCAAGCAAGTCAGAAAAAAGACCAACGTCAAGCTTCACTGCTCTTCTGCTTCCTGCAGAAGGCAGACTTTAGTGATTGGTCCAGAATATTAGTTTTAGTTTTAATCCTCACGGTGCGCACAAGACCATTTCTATCAGGAACAGTGGCAAGGCAAGGCAAGGCAAGTTTATTTGTAGAGCACATTTCATACACAAGGCAATTCAAAGTGCTTCACACAGCAGGAAAAATGCATTCAAATCACAAAGTAATTACAGAAACAGAACTACAATAAAAATAACTAAATTAAAAATTATCAATCCAACTGATTTTCTAAACTAATAAAATCACAAACAAAAGAGAAGAGTGCAAAGAAAAAATCCTTTCAGTCATATGCGCAGCTAAACAAAACTGTTTTTAGCTTAGATTTGAACATTGTCAGAGTAGAAGCCTGTCTCACATCTTCAGGAAGACTGTTCCAGATTTTAGCTGCATAAAACTGAAACGCAGATTCCCCATGTTTTGTCCTGACTCTGGGCACCAGCAGGAGGCCGGTCCCTGAGGTCCTCAGAGTCCGAGATGGTTCATATGGCACTAACATATCCAAGATGTACTTTGGTGCTAGGCCATGGAGAGACTTGTACACAAGCAGAGCTGCTTTAAAGTCTATTCTCTGAGCAACAGGGAGCCAGTGCAGAGACCTGAGAACAGGACTAATGTGATCATACTTCCTGGTTCTAGTCAGGACCCGAGCAGCAGCGTTCTGGATGTACTGCAGCTGTTTTACAGCTGGTTTGGAGAGGCCAATGAGCAGGCCGTTACAGTAGTCTAATCTACTGGAGACAAACGCATGGATAAGTCTCTCTAAATCTGGTTTTGACACTATATTTTTGATTTTGGCAATGTTTTTTAGATGGTAAAAAGCTGCTGATGTTATTTATTTGACGTGGCTATTAAAGTTCAAGTCTGAGTCCATTATTACCCCCAGATTTCTAATTTGGTTTGTAGGTTTTAGAGCGAGACTCTGGAGGTGACCGCTAACACTTTCTCTTTGTTTCTGTGGGCCAAAAACGATTATTTCAGTCTTGTCTGAGTTCAGCTGGAGAAAGTTGTTTTGCCTCCACAAACTGATCTGTTGGATGCAGTGACAGAGTGAATCTACTGGTCCATAGTCACCTGCCGATAGTGAAACATAGATCTGAGTGTCGTCTGCATAATTGTGATAGGACACATTTTCACTGCGTATCAACTGACCTAACGGCAGCATGTAGAGGTTGAACAGAAGGGGACCCAGGACTGACCCTTGGGGCACTCCACAGGTCAGGGTCATGTGGTCTGAGACACAGCTACCAATTTCAACAAAGTACTTCCTGTCTTCCAGATAGGACCTTAACCAGTTTAGGGCAGTGCCAGTGATGCCCACCCAGTCCTCTAGTCTCTGTAAGAGGATCCCATGATCGACAGTGTCAAAAGCAGCACTCAGATCTAACAGAATTAAGACTGAGGCTTTGCCCGTGTCAGTGTTCAGGCGGATGTCATTTGTCACCTTGACAAGAGCAGTCTCAGTGCTGTGATGAGGTCTAAAACCTGACTGAAAAACATCAAATGAGTTGTTTATTAAGAGGAAATCTGTGAGCTGTTGGTAAACAACTTTTTCAAGGACTTTGCCCCAAAATGGCAGATTAGAGATGGGTCGGTAATTACTCAGTACTGCGGCATCAAGACTGCTCTTCTTTAGGAGAGGCTTTATGACCGCAGTTTTCAAAGACATTGGGAATGTTCCAGATTGAAGCGACATGTTAACTATGTGAGTGAATGGTGCTAACAAACTGTTCAGCACAGACTTTAGAAATCTGGTGGGTAACACATCAAGGCAGGTGGTGATGATCTCATGGACAGTTTTGTCAGTTACTGGTGCAAAGTGAGTTAGCTCTAAGTGTCTTGGTGGTTTTAGGGTATTTTTTTGCATTGTGGGATTTATAGCATTTTTAATGCCCTGAACTTTGTCATTAAAGAATAATGCAAACTCATTACACTTGGATGTGGAAATGAGTTCTAACGGCAGCTGAGCTGGGGGGTTTGTTAATCTGTTTACTGTGGCAAACAGGACACGCGAGTTGTTACTGCAGCTTCCAATTATTTCAGAGAAATATCTTTCCCTAGTTCTACATAAGATTAGGTTGTACATGTTCAGCTTTTCTTTGTAAATCTCTTTTTGAACCTGGAGCTTTGACTTGCGCCATTTCCCTTCGGCCCTGCGGCACTCCCTTTTCTGTGCCCTGACCGAATCATCATTTCTCCACGGCGCCTTCTGCTTATTTTTAACCATTTTAGCCTTTATAGGGGCGATGGTCTCCAGAACATTCAAAACACTAGATGTAACAGAGTTCAACAAATCATTTACATTCGAACATGAGACATTTTCAAAGTTTATCATTTCCATAAACAGTGCACCTGTGCCATCACTTATGTGTCTCCTCTGAACAACTGCAGGACCAACCGGAGGTTTGGGAGAAACAAACAGGTCAAAGAAGACACAGAAATGATCAGACAGAGCAACATCGATCACATTAACATTTGAAATATTTACCCCCTTTGTAATTATGAGATCTAGAGTGTGTCCTTTGCTGTGGGTGGGGCCTCTCACATGCTGAGTAAGACTGAAGGTTTCAAGGACAGCATCAAGCTCTTTAGCGTTTCTGTCACAAATATTATCAACATGCACATTGAAATCACCTGTAATGACCAAACCATCAAAGTCTGTGCATATGACTGAAAGCATCTCAGGAAAATCATCAATAAAACTTTGGCAGTGCTGGGGAGGCTTGTATAAAACAATGAAGAGAATGGATGGAGACCGTTTTAGCTCCATTTTAAAGGATACATACTCAAATGATGAAAACACCCCAAAAGACAACCTGCGGGTAATTATTTCATCTCTAAAGACAGCACAGACTCCACCCCCATTTTTGTTTTCTCGTGTTTCAGATTCAAACTTAAAGTTGGGTGGAGCAGATTCTATCAGAACTACATTTCCTGTGTTTTTGTCAAGCCATGTTTCAGTTAAAAATATAAAATCAAGATTATAAGAAGAAATAAAATTATTAATTAAGAGAGATTTGTTACAAGGATCTGACATTTAGCACAGCAAGTTTCAGACTAGTTTCAGTGAGACTGGGCTTTATCTTTTCACAGGGAATATGAATCACATTTCTCAGATTGGGCCTGACTCGCATTTTGTTTTTCCATCTGTGTGATGATGTGACTACAGAAATAGCACTAGGGGGGGCTCTTTTTACATAGGGCCCCGGGTTGGTTTGATTTTTAATGTGACAATAAGTCCCGGCAACGATGAGACCCAGTGCATCCTAGCTATGGGAGATACCAGGTGAAAGGCGAGGTTGGATGGGTGGTGGGGCTTTTGTAGCCAAGGAGAGTTTGGGACCAGGTGAGAGGCGAGGGGGGATGGGTGGTGGGGCTTTTGTTGGTGTAGTCGGCATAGCCCTTGCTATATTGGGCGTGAGTGGAGCCATCTTAATGCCTGATTTGATCAGACTTTCAAAATGGCTGGGAAGGCCCATGGGTGAGAGTGGAGATGAGAAGGAGAATAATGAATCTTTAGTGGGAGTAGATGTTGCAGGGGGAACCCAGGGCTGGTGTGAAGGCAGGGGCGATGACAGGGATGTTGTTGGGCTTGTCACAGATGGGTCCAAGGCCTTTGAAGATTGTTCCTTTGCTGGAGGCGGTGGAGGAGAATGTGGAGCAGCTGGAGCTGAATCCTTTGCTGGTGGTGGTGGAGCAGCTGCTGATGAATCCTTTGGTGGAGGCTGAGGTTGTGGTGCTTTTGATGTTGAAACATTGGCTCGGTCTCTGGCTGAGGGAGCAGGAATTCTTCTCTCATTCCTCTCTTCTCTAACTATCTGCTCAGGACCCTGTCCAGGCCCAGTCCAATGCCTCAGAGCGTGGAGCATGTTCTCTGTCAGCACCCTCACTCCACCTCTGCATAGGTGGGGGCCATTTCTCTTAAACAGGTCCTCTCGTATCCAGAATAGATAGAAGTTCTCAATGTAGTGTAGTCCTCTCGGGGAACACTCTTTGGACAGCCATGTGTTCAGCTGAAGAAGCAGGCTAAACTTGTTTATCCTCCTGTCAATGTTTGGAAGAGGTCCACTTATGAATGTTTTGATTTCCATTTTATCAAGCACGTCGAATAACTTCAAGAAGTCTTTTTTCAAAACTTCAGTCTGTTCCCGCCGCATGTCCACTGCACCCACGTGCACAATCAGCTGTTTAGCTCCTCCATGCTTAGCCATAATATTTGGAAGGAGTGACGTTATCTCAGAAACAGTGGCGCTTGGAAAAGAATGTGTGTTTATCTTTTCATGCGTCACGTGACTTATCGCCAACTAAAACAATCTGCGTGACCTTGGCTCCTGGCACAGATCCTCCTCGCTGTATTTTGGCCACGTCATCTTTCCTTTTTTCATTTAATTCCATCTCTGAAAGTGGTAAAAATCTGTTGGTGAGCTGTATTTTAGGTGACTTCACGTTATCTTTGTATCGTTTAGGCTTTGCTCCAAGTTTGTTCCAAGAAACAGCCTGGTCTTTCTGGTTTTTAGACAGTTTTGGAAACGACACAGAGTCACTGCGGTTTAGGTTGAAAGTAGCAGTTTTTCTTGTAAAAAGTGTGCTCTTCTTACCGTCGGTTGACACAGGAATGGTATCGTGAAGAACTTTTTCAGATTCCAAAACAAATATTCGTGTTTTCAGCTCATTAATTTCTTGTTGATATTTCCGACAGCGTTCACAGTCTTTCTCCCTTCTTCTCCCGGACATGTCGCTGGCGTCAGATATGTCGTTAAAACTGGAATAATGTTCTTAAAATCCTTGGTTTACTTGAAAAAGTCTAAAGCAAAAATGTTTGGAAGACAAAAACTGATTAAAAAGCAAAATAAATAAGGAAAGCAGCGATATCAAGCGGAGCGAGCAAAAAAGCGTGTGCACTCTTCGGAAGCAGGTTACATCCAAAACTCTTAGTGTAATCCATGAATTGCGCTGTGCCATATAATCCACATCACAATATCTCAAGAAATTTAGTTCCGTCCAACACGAAGATTCGGAAGATATTCCTTCAGCCAATGCTTAGGTCCAACTAATACTGCACCTGCTTCCAACGGCGATAAGCATATATCGTCCTTCTCAAACAAACAAGGTGGCAGTGATGGCTGTGATTTAAGAAGCAGTAGATAGTTCAACCTTTCCCACGATCAAAAACTATCCACAGCTCTTTCTTCCTCAACTTCCTTCCATCCTGCTGGCCATCGCTGCAGCAGTAGGCTTCATACGTAGGATGGTGACAGGTTTCAGTAGAGCAACACGCACCTCACTCACATAAATACACATAAATGTACAGTGAGCTCTGCCACAACTATCATGGAGCAACGGGTAGGTTACAGTTCCAAATCCTTCGTCACTTGCATCCGCAAAGTGATGGAGCAAATTTAAGATCACCGTAGTCCACACGTTTCAGGCACCTAGTGACATCCCATTGTCCATGGAGATGCAGATCCTCCAGCCAAGCCATCCAATCTCTAACCACAGAAGAAGGCAAGGGGTCGTTCCACCCTGACCGTCTCCTGCAAAGACCTTGGACGAGGTTCTTGGCAATCAAAATGATGGGTGCAAGGAAACCAAGAGGATCATAGTCAAAACTGACGGTAGATAAGATTCCTCTTTTAGTGAGTGGACGGTTTTCGAGTGCGATCTTAAACGAATCCGACTTCAAACACCGCTGCACATCCAGAGCTCGCAACACAGGTAAGATGTCACTGTCCAAATCCAAATCTTTCACTTTCTTAGCTCTCTCCTCAGGAGGAATAGTTGCAAGAACTGTGTGTGGGTTACTGATCCATTTTGTGAGCTTAAAGCCACTAGTAGCACACAAAGACAGTGCCTCCTCTTCTTTGGACAGGCAGAGTTGTTTATCCTTTTGGGTTTCAGGGAAATCAATATTTGTCTGCTTTTCCCACAGTTCATCAAATTTTGCCACAGAAATCCAATTCACTGTGAGGTCAGGCTGCTGACCCTTTTCACTGAGAGAACAATCTCCTTTAACGGAACCATTCACAGTCCAACCAAGAATGGTCTTGATGGCAAACGGACCTCCATCTACCGCACATACAACTTCCAGTGCCCGTGACACGTTTGTTCCAATCAGAAGATCTACTCCTGCATCAATATCTGGGATGTTAATGTGTCTAAGGTGTTTAAGGTCCTTCGCTTGCGGAATGTTTCCTCTGTGAACAGGCATGCTCTTTTGAGTAAAGACCTCATGTAAGACACAGAAGTCATTAGAGTCTAATCCAGCTACTTTCAACTACTTTCAAGTCAGCCAACATATGACTGTCTACCACGTTCTCTTGTCCCACATTTCGAAGAAGAATTCTCATCTTTCTGCCTGAGAGCTTCAGTGCAGAATGAAGCAGTGCTCTCAGGATCCAAGAAAGCATAAGTCATTACAGTTTTTTGTCCTCTTTTGGACTTTACTTGGACAGGCAGGATCGACAACGCACAGTCCTGCTCGCCAGCCCCAGTCAAACCTCTAGACTGAATAGACACCACAGCACCTTCTCCGGCCCCTTCTGAGCTCCCATTTGCCTGTACAGAACTTCCTTGCCTGGTTTTGGAATTGATATGCAACAACGTGAGGTGCTTAAGATTGCATCTCTACCGATGTGCCCGATGCACAAACAACCAAAGCACATCCTATTTTCCTTCAAAAAAGAAATTATCTTTCTATCCAACAGAAGGCAAATATCTAATCCATGACCAGCTCCACAAAACAAACAAATCTTATCAGGCAAGTTCTCATATTTAATTACAGGCTCCACTGTTCTTTCAACCGGTGCTATTGTTGTGGCAAAACTACTTCTTCTAGGCTGATGTTTAACAGGTTTGAATTCTTTCTTTCCAGTTCCTGGTGAATCTTGTATATCTCCAAACACAGGATTACTTGCAATCTTTACTTGCCTTTCTACAAAGTTTACAATATCATGAAATGTTACTCTGCGGTTAAACTTTTCCTGAATATCACATGCAACACTTCTCCAGCGATCCCTAAGTTTATAGGGCAACTTTTTTCACAATGGCTTGCATGTTGGTGGGGGTATTCAAATCACTCACACAACCTCGCATCATATTGCAGCATTCTCGCAGCAATAAACTGTAAGCCTGAAGCGTCTTAATGTCTCACCCTACACCACTGGCCGTGACACCTTTTCCATGTAGGTGGAGGCTACTTTGAAAGGATCTCCAAAATGTCCTTGAGGAAGACACTTTCCTGGGCTGGCCTCTGGTGTACTGCCCATGGTAGTACAAACAGTCCCTTTGGTTTTGAGTTCTTGCTTCAATGTTGTATTCAAACCCTCTAATAAAGGTTTGATATTGCAGTGGATCTCCATCAAAGGCATGCATGTCTCTTTTGGGCAGAAGAAAAAGTGACTGCTGCTCAACCAATAAAGATGTCATTTCATTCTGCTTCTCCAGAACCGAAAAATAAATGCTGATCAGAATGATTCTCATTTGCAGTTGCAGATGGGTGAGACTGAAGGTGGAAAACGGCTTGATGTTCTGTGTGACTTATGAATGCTGGCAGACCAGCCCCAGAGGCAGCAGTATGAGGCATGGCATTATAAGTTACCTTAGGGTCCACAGCACGATCAGAAAGATTAGCACCCTCCACAGCCTCCGTTTGCAACTGCTGGGTGAACGTTGGAATAAATGTGTCCTCGGTCGGTGCACTGTCCAGTACCCCTCCCAAGGACTCCAAGAAGGTACTCCAGTACTCTGCACTGCTTTTCGGCCAGTAGGCCAACACAACAGTGAGAGACCTGTCCCCCACCCGAAGGTGTTGGGACGGGATCCTCTCGTCCACCGGGGTGAACTCCAACACATGGCGGCTGAGCTGAGGGGCTATAAGCCCACACCAGCCCGCTGCCTCTCCCCGCGGGCATCACCAGAGAAGTGGAGAGTCCAGCCAATCTTGAGGAGATGGGTTCCAGAGCCCAAACTGTGCGTGGAGGTGAGGCCGACTATATCTAGTCGAGATCGCTCAACCTCCCGCACAAGCTCAGGCTCCTTCCCCCCAGCGAGGTGACATTCCATGTCCCCAGAGTTAGCTTATGCGTCCGGAGATCTGTTTGTCGAGGCCCCTGCTGTCGACTGCTGCCCAGATCACTCTGCACCGGCCCCTTATAGATCCTCCTGCGGGTGGTGGGCCCACGGGAGGACGGCCCCACGTCACTCGTTCGGGCTGTGCCCGGCTGTGCCCCATGGGGAAAGACCCGGCCACCAGGGGCTCGCCGTCGAGCACCCACCCCAGGCCTGGCTCCAGGATGGGGCCCCAGTGACGCCAATCCAGGTGACATAACTAACCCTTGTTGTTGTACGTCATAATGGACTTCTGAACCGCTCTTTATCTGACCCGTCACCCAGGACCTGTTTGCCTTGGCCCCACCTCACCGACAACATAGCTCCTGGGATCATTCGGGCGCTCAAACCCCTCCATCACGTTATGGTCGGTTCAAGGAGGAGCGAATGAAACATAAGATTCTAAAATAAATGTGTATTTAAACAAAAGCGCTTTCTTTAGAAGAAAGAAGAGGAAGATGAAGAAGAAGCTGTGGAATAAAGTTTGGAGGAATCTGAAGAATGAAGTCTAAAAAAAAAGTCTAAAGAATAAAGTCTGGCAATAATGTAACGCTAGCTGCTTACTTATATAGCACAGGCGTTTATAGAGTTGGGATGTGTTGGAGACTGAGCCGAGGATGAGGAGCAAGAGGATGTTCTAACATACTTTGAACTCATGGGCTTTGAAACACCAAAGTAATGAATGAAGAACTTCTAAAGGATACGACAAGCTGCAGGGAGATTCCTTGGAACAAAGGAGCTTGATTGGGCAGATATAGAAAACAGGCTAAAGGCGCTAAATGGGAGTCGGAGTGATGGGGGTCTGCTTGTGGGGAGTCAGAGTGATCAGAGTGACGAGATGGGGGTGGGGGTGGTCTCCTGTCCTCGCCCAGTCTCGTAGACGCACGGCTACCAAGCAGCGACATCAGTGGACATATTAAAGCCTATAGAATGAAGCCTGAAGAATAAAGCTGTACGGTGGAAGCACCGAACGTCAAAGAAGGAGAGGAAGATGAAGAAGAGTCTCCCTGGAATAAAGCCGGTTGGTCTCTGAAACAACAACTATTCTAGTCACAAAGACATATCATGACCTCATGGGCTTTGTAACAACAAAGCAATGGAAGGAGTACTTTTATGGTCTACGACAGAGTCTGAGGACTACGACAAAGTCTGAGGAATAAAGTCTGGCGGTAATGCAACACTTGGATGCCAACCGCCATAAAACAACAACAACAACAACTTCTATAGGATACAATAACAAAGACATCTCATGACCTCATGGGCTTTATAACACCAAAGCAATGGAAAAAGAACTTTTAAGGACTACGACAAAGTCTGAGGAATAAAGTCTGGCGGTAATGCAACACTCGGATGCCAACCGCCATAAAACACCACCAACAACAACCACCATAATACTCCAAAGAAGAAGAAGAATAAAGCCATAGGATACAATGACAAAGGCATCTCATGACCTCTTGGGCACAACAACAGATGCAACACTTGGATGCCAACCGCCATTATAGTACAAAACTGTGAGGAGACCTTGCTCAACACCCGGTCTGGAGAGACGGGAGATGGCGGAGGAGAGTGGATCGGGGATGGAAGACGTTCTGGACGGCGTGGAGGAGCAGCCTTTTCTGCCTGCACGTGCCCGGAAACGTAAAAAGTCCCTTAGCTCGTCCGAGGGTTCTGGGAATGAGCAGCAGGATGAGGCTGAAGCTATTGATATCCGGGGTGAGAGCAGAGACTGTAAGGTGATCATAAAGCTTGCACAGGATAGTGCATCCTTTAAGGAGTGGAATTCAGTGGCATTGTCAAAGAGCCTAACTGTAGCTGTGGGAGTGATCAAGAGTGCGAGTGTCCTTAGAGATGGCTCGCTGCTGGTCGTGTGCAAGGACGCGGCTCAGCAACGGAAGGCGATTGGAACTACACGTCTGGGTGGAAAGGACATTCTTGTGTCTGATGCTGAAAGAAACACGGTCAGAGGAGTTATCGTAGGTGTCCCTACGGCGACGTCTGTGGATGAAGTTAAGGAGAATTTTACGGGAGTTACGGTGGTGGACGCTAGGCGTTTGAAGGTGACCCGGTTTGGGGTAAGATGTGACAGCTTGTCGGTAATGGTAACACTTGAAGGGAGGTGCCTGCCTAGTAAGGTGTTCATTGGGTACATGTGCTATAGTGTCAGGCCATATGTTCCGCCGCCCCTGCGTTGCTTTAAGTGCCAGCGCTTTGGGCATATTGCGGCGGTCTGTAGAGGGAGGCAAAGGTGTGGTAAATGTGCAGGAGATCACGAGTATGGGAAGTGTGACGTGGGAGCAAAACTGAAGTGCTGTAACTGTGGGGAAGAACATAGCTCTGCCTACGGGGGATGCAGGTTTAGCAAAAGAGCTGCTGAGGTGCAGAAAATAAAGGTCTCTCAAGGTATATCCTATGCAGATGCAGTCAAGAAAGTTTCAAGTAACGAGTTTAGAGTAAATACAGAGAGAGGAGCCAGCGCTGCTCCCAGCCAGGGCGAAATGAGAAAGACAGCGTGGCTCCCAAGAAGTGTGAAGGTTTCAAGAGTGGAGGTCCCAAGTGTGCAGGTTCCAGAATTAATGAGAATACCCTGGTTGTGGATAGAGAGGATTTTGTACTCTTTATGGTGGATGTTGTAAACTGTGCTGCTCAGACTCAAAGCAGAACTGAAAGGATCAGGATCATTGCTAAAGCTGCAGGGAGATTCCTTGGAACAAAGGAGCTTGATTGGGCAGATATAGAAAACAGGCTAAAGGCTCTAAATGGGAGTCGGAGTGATGGGGGTCTGCTTGTGGGGAGTCAGAGTGATCAGAGTGACGAGATGGGGGTGGGGGTGGTCTCCTGTCCTCGCCCAGTCTCGTAGACGCACGGCTACCAAGCGGCGACATCAGTGGACATATTAAAGCCTATAGAATGAAGCCTAAAGAATAAAGCTGTACGGTGGAAGCACCGAACGTCAAAGAAGGAGAGGAAGATGAAGAAGAGTCTCCCTGGAATAGAGCCGGTTGGTCTCTGAAACAACAACTATTCTAGTCACAAAGACATATCATGACCTCATGGGCTTTGTAACACCAAAGCAATGGAAGGAGTACTTTTACGGACTACGACAGAGTCTGAGGACTACGACAAAGTCTGAGGAATAAAGTCTGGCGGTAATGCAACACTTGGATGCCAACCGCCATAAAACAACAACAACAACAACAACGGACTACGACAGAGTCTGAGGACAAAGCACTGGAAGTCAAGGCACTGGAAGAAGAACTTTTAGGACTACGACAAAGTCTAAGGAATAAAGTCTGGCGGTAATGCAACACTCGGATGTCAACCGCCATAAAACAACAACAACAACAACAACAACAACACTTGGATGCCAACCGCCATAAAACCACAACAACAACAACAACAACTAAAGTCTGGTGGTAATTCAACACTTGGATGCCAACCGCCATAAAACAACACCAACACCACCAACACCAACACCACCAACAACAACAACTACTTGGATACCTGCCGCCATAAAACACCAAAGAAGAAGACGACTCCGATGGGGACGGCCACGTTTGCGGCGTTGGGCGCTTTGCTCATCGTGTTACAGGTGAGATTAGTTTGTTTGAGTCGAACGCTTTCTGTCGCATTATTCTTTAGTCAGTAAAACACCCGGTGAAGTGGATTCACTGCGAACTGTCATTGATTTTGTGTCAAATGACACGTGGTGTCTCGTGAAACCCGTGGTAAATCAACTTCAGGAAGTCTAAAGATACAAATTCTAAAGTTTCATTGATCCTGCCCAACAAATAATTGTATATTGCGACATTATGTACATTTTACGTCGTCGCGTCAACAAAGGGTACAAGAGTTGAAAAAATGCTTGATTTTTCTTTATTTCATTCAATTAATTAATTACAACTCTCAACAATTGGAATATTCAATTTCCTGGACTATTTTGATTGTGCTTTTGCCAACTAATTTATCCCTCAAAAAATATCATTTTGCTCGTATTTCTACACGATTTATTTTGACACAAGTTCACAGCAACTACTTTAGTGCTTCACAACAGCTTTTTCCTCTGGTTTGTGTGACTTCTCATCAAGTCCCGGAGCTAAATGGCTAATTACTGTATCAAAATGCGGTTCCGACTCGAGTTAGCTGAAGTTTTCATGTAATAGTGCTGCGCGGGCGTGACCTCAGAATATTAATGAGCACTACAAATGTCCTGTATGTTAGTCAAACACTTTCATATTACATGGGAAAATGGCAGAACAACAGCGACTATGACAGGAAATCGCCATCAAAGAAGATGACGTCCCAGGAGTGAAGCTGAAACAGCATAAAGTAGAAGAACATTCTGTATTAGTTGAAGCGATGTTTACGGTGCAGAGGACGTCGTATTAGCAGAAAGAAGGCACAACTTGTAGAAAGGTACGTCCGGGCTTTCAGCGTCTTCATCTAGACTCTTCTCTCTCTCCTCGGTTCACAACAAGTCCGAGTTTTGAACATTATGACATGCCATTTGTAAGTGTCTACGCGCCTAAATAAAACTCATGTTAATTCTACAGCGTGAGCGGAACACGATAAACGTGATACATTCGGAGCTCCAGCGCAGGCCGCGGTGCGTGACAGCCTGCGTGCCCAGGTTCGCTTACCTATGCGGGGCAGAAGAGTCCACTCCGTCCACGGAGTGATCCAAGACTCGGTCCCGGTAAAACAAAGCCCATAGTCCAACAATCGGGAAGAAGTGCATTTCTCCCAAACCAGTGATTTGTCCCGGTTTTGCACAGGCTTCGTCCCGTGTGACCAGCTCTTAACCAGGACTAAACCAGGTCTAAACCAGGTCTAAAACAGGTCTAAACCAGGTCTAAACCAGGACTAAACCAGGTCTTAACCAGGTCCAAACTAGGACTGAACCAGGACTGAACCAGGTCTTTACCAGGACTAAACCAGGTCTTAACCAGGTCCAAACTAGGACTGAACCAGGACTGAACCAGGTCTTTACCAGGACTAAACCAGGTCTTAACCAGGTCCAAACCAGGACTAAACCAGGACTAAACCAGGTCTTAACCAGGTCTTAAATAGGTCCAAACCAGGACTAAACCAGGACTAAACCAGGTCTTAACCAGGTCCGAACCAGGACTGAACCAGGTCTTTACCAGGACTAAACCAGGTCTAAACCAGGTCTAAACCAGGACTTAACCAGGTCCAAACCAGGACTAAACCAGGACTAAACGAGGACTAAACCAGGTCTAAACCAGGACTAAACTCTGGGTCGAAAATGTCATGGAATGAGACATACACCAATGCTATTCCTTAACACATAGAGAAAACAATTCAACTTAGAATATGAAACGACACAGAAATATCAGATGTTTGTGTGGCAAGCTTGGGAGAAAACGCCGGGACGGGTTCACGCAGGCTGTTGTAAGCAGCCTACGTGACCCTCCTGCGTCTCACCCCGTTTTTTTCTCATGGAGGTTGTTTTTATTAGATATTCTGGAATAGGCGGGTCACATTTCTCATTGGTCAGCTTCACATCAAGGCACTTGTCTTTTACAACAGTTGGTATTTTTCCGTAGAGAGGGGGTGCAACTCCCCCCCTGGGGTGTTACCCAAACTCCCCTGAGTAAACATTCCGTTGCTCCATCTTTAGACCCCTTCACAAACAAATGCTGTCACACACCCGTTTTTCTCTTAGACTAATGATGCAGATAATATATCACTATTATGCAGATAAAATACATCACAGAAATATAATCATATATTCACATTTTATCACAATAATACTCCTCAAAATAATGGTGCTTGTTTTCAAAACAACGTTCATGACATTATCTCATTGTGTATTTTGCCATCACAGTGAATATTTGTGTATTTTGTAATTGTGACATCTTCACATTTAGACGTGGGAAACTGGTTCATGCAAAACACGGTTCTGGTGATTAAAGTGTGTTTTGTAAAATGTGTTAGTTCTTCCTCACAGTTTTGCTGATTCCACATGAATGTTTTTATGATCTGAGTTGCAGTGATATTTCCATATTGATCTCAGACTAAAGGTCTAAAGTCTTTGTTCTCTTGCAGACCTCATGCTCGCTCTCCACAGACGCTCCATCATGTTCTCCTGGTTTCTCCTCTGACTCGTTCCTCTTCAGAGTCGACAGAAGGCGGCTCCACTCCGGCATGAGGCTCGGCAAAGGTACAACACCTTTATCCTGCCGCTCTTTTCCCAAAGGGTTCAGCTCCTTTGTGGAAGGTGGATAAATAAATGTGAAAGAAACAGTCAGAATATGTTCAAATATTTACTTTCATGATTTCACTTTATTTAGTTTTGAACATCTGGTAAAAGACGAAAAGCACAGATCAGTGCCCGCCAGACGTTTTAATCTGGCCCGCCGAACATTTCAAATGTATATTAAAAAAAAGAAGAAAAAAAAGTTTTTTTTATATTTTTTTAAAAATCGATTCATAGAACCGTAGTTACATCCGTAACCGTTTTTATCGCTAGAAAACTACGCGTCCCACAATGCCGCCGGTGGCCGCCCCTCCCCCACGGGGCTCTGCTGCACTGCTGTGTGAGCTGCTGAGGTAGAAGTGCACTTTTGAGTAGAAGTTTAGTGGTGAGTCAGTTCAGGTGTACAGATAAATACACAGACGTGGAAATGTTAGTTAGTACATTTAAAAGTTTTTTTAGATCTTGAGAAGTTTATTTTGTTATAAAGTCAAATGTTTATCTCTGTGTAGATCAACTCTGAAGTTGTAATGCACATAAACTGAAGCACAGTATTGGTGTAATTAGGCCCGAGCCGAAGGACAAGTATCGTCCCGGCGAGGGACTTATTATAATTGGTACCGGGGCTGGAAAACTGCAAAAATCGAGTACTAAACAAAGATGGATATGCTCGTGGGTGATATCGAAAATTAGAACTCAGTGAGTTCTAATTTAGAACTCTAAATTCTAATTTTGAGTGAAGGTTTCGTGAAAAAATATTAAAAGACGGCTCAGTAGCGCCACCTCAAAAATCAAATAACATGGGGCCAATGGGAGCCCGACGCCAAAAAAAGTGGCCGTAAAAATATGACGCTCACTCCCAAAAATATTTCATGGGAGGACATGTAAAAAATAATATTATGACATAATATTAAGTCATACAGGAAGTCGGCTATATTGGATAAACTCGGCGCTGACAAATGTGCACCTCGTCGTACATTTGGCATTTTCTCTTACAGTTTTGATCAAAATCACTTCAACCTTTGCCACAAGACACAAAACCCATGAGCAAAGTAGTGAATTCTGAAGCTGATACGTATTATGGTATGGTCATCATGAATTTTAAACAAAATTGCGATTTATGGAAATTTAAAAAAAATTCTACATTTCTTACACATTTTATGGGGGGAAAGTTTTGACGTAGCGTTTGTGGGGATTTTAAAGTTGAACGCAGTAATGTGCAAATGTAGTGGCTAGCTAATAAAATGGCTCTCTAGCGCCCTCTCCAAATTTGACTTTTAAAAATTCATAAAAGACCATTTATGTGTTGTAGACAGCTGAAAATATTTATAAGGATTGAATGTGTAACTGGGCACAATGTGACAAAATTACGTGACTCTAGCTTGAGATTTTATACGACAAAACAATTACAGAAAAAAGAGTTTCCATTATTATTATTTATTTATTTTTCCTCCCACAAATCACCTCAATTTTGACGCCCTGAAAATTAACGAAAACGAAATTTTTTTTAACAAACAATTCAGGATCGTAAAAAAATTGTTATTTTGTGCGTAAAATTTTTTTAATAGCAAAATAACTCGCTAGCGCCATCTACACTGATGGGGATATTTTGTCTTAGACTTATGAAACTTGATACATACATACCTCATGTCAAGACAAGTAAAAAATTGTATTATGATCCCACCCTAAACCTCATAGGGAGTCAGCCATTGTGGGTGGAACCCAGAATTTTAACACCTCATACTTTATTTTTTCCCACTTTGGATTTTCAGTCAAAAGTCTTGAACATTTTTCAAAATGAACTTAACACATGTGTGATTAGAGGTAATTATTTTGATTTTTGATACAGTTCCAAATGTGGGCGTGGCAAGCTCGTTAACAAAAATGGCATTTTTTTGTGATAAAACTTGCGTTTCTCTGGAATGACATGTCCTATTTCCTGGTATTAAGATAAGTTTGGGGTAAAATTATGAGCTGAACAGTATGATGTATAACATATAAGTTGTAAGTTATACAGAGGCTCTACAGCGCCCCCTTGAATATTTAGAGGTCAAAAAATGTACTTAAATATAGTCAAATCAAATTTGCCATTTACCATTCTGATTGATAAAGCCAGGGATGGCATACCTCCATCAACAAGTATGTTGCCGTGGAAACCTGACAAATATTGTCATTGATTTATATGTGTTTTGGTTTACAAGCATTTTGAAAGGGATGAAAAAATGTACTTTGATGTAGACAAATTAAATTTGGCACAGACATCCTTCACAAGCAATGACCACATCTCCAGCTAAGATGCAAAGTGTTTATTCTCATAAATTAGAATGATAATTAGAAGAGGGAAGGAGGAAGGTGCACAAAGTCACAAACGCTGACGTAATTGCTTTAAAACAGCGGAGGCTATATAAAGCTATTTATTTCTTATATTTTTAATATTTTTATGTTTTACGTTATGTTCGGCCCGCAACCCAGCCTGAGCGTCAAAATTCGGCCCGCGGCCCAAATGAATTTGACACCCCTGATATAAACTCTTAGCTGTTTAAATATTGTCCATTATTGTTTGCTAAAGCCAAATTGAAATTGCACAAGAGTAATTGAAACACTTTATCGCTCGTGTCGATCCTGAAGGTTTTGTTTCTGTTCCAGTGGAGTTCAGCGACTGCTCGGATCGAAGGAGGTTCGTGTTCCACAGCGAAGACTCTGGATTTTCCGTTCAGAGCGACGGAGCGCTCACGGTGAGACAAACGCACACGTTACACCTGTGTGCGGTGACTAAAACTACAGCTTTCATTAGTGTTTGGGACATTCACCATGAAGAGAGTCAGATGCTTTTATGTCAATCCAACAGAAATGTGCAAAAACATGTTCAAACCGTATAATTGAGGACAAATGTGAAATGTCTGTAGAATAAATCAGGAAAATGCAGAAATGTGTGACTGTCGAGATGATTCTGTTCATTGACTATATCGTGTCCTTGAGTTATGTCGTTCCCATTTAGTCTGTTGTCTAGAAAAGTAAGAAAAGTGTTGACATCTGTTTATCTAACGCTGACATTCATTTATCAATCAGAAGGTTTGATCATTAACCATGAGCTCAAAAAGAGGCAGAAGCGTCTCGTGTACTGTCCAAAACTGTGATATTTATCCAACAAAACTCAACTCGACAAACTCTACGAAAGACTTGTTTTCAGTTGTCACGGTTACTCAGATGAACCTTTAACTTCATCTGGTGCTTTTGTTCCCGTCGCCCTCGAATGTCCAGGTGAAGCGACACGTGTCTCTGCACGACGGCCACAGACACTTCTCCGTCCACTCCTGGGACTCCAACGGGAACAAGTTCACCGCCCTGGTCCGAGTGCAGCACCAGGAGCGTCACCACGGCAACCAGAACCAGGAGCATCACCACGGAGATCAGCACCAGGAGCGTCACCACGGAGACCAGAACCAGGAGCGTCACCACGAAGACCAGAACCAGGAGCGTCACCACGAAGACCAGCACCAGGAGCGTCACCACGGAGACCAGCACCAGGAGCGTCACCACGGAGACCAGCACCAGGAGCGTCACCACGGCGACCAGAACCAGGAGCGTCACCACGGAGACCAGCACCAGGAGCGTCACCACGGCGACCAGAACCAGGAGCATCACCACGGAGACCAGCACCAGGAGCGTCACCACGGAGACCAGCACCAGGAGCGTCACCACGGAGACCAGAACCAGGAGCGTCACCACGAAGACCAGCACCAGGAGCGTCACCACGGAGACCAGCACCAGGAGCGTCACCACGGAGACCAGCACCAGGAGCGTCACCACGGCGACCAGAACCAGGAGCGTCACCACGAAGACCAGCACCAGGAGCGTCACCACGGAGACCAGCACCAGGAGCGTCACCACGGAGACCAGAACCAGGAGCGTCACCACGGAGACCAGAACCAGGAGCGTCACCACGGAGACCAGAACCAGGAGCGTCACCACGAAGACCAGCACCAGGAGCGTCACCACGGAGACCAGCACCAGGAGCGTCACCACGGAGACCAGCACCAGGAGCGTCACCACGGCGACCAGAACCAGGAGCGTCACCACGAAGACCAGCACCAGGAGCGTCACCACGGAGACCAGCACCAGGAGCGTCACCACGGAGACCAGCACCAGGAGCGTCACCACGGCGACCAGAACCAGGAGCATCACCACGGAGACCAGCACCAGGAGCGTCACCACGGAGACCAGCACCAGGAGCATCACCACGGAGACCAGCACCAGGAGCGTCACCACGGAGACCAGCACCAGGAGCGTCACCACGGAGACCAGCACCAGGAGCGTCACCACGGAGACCAGAACCAGGAGCGTCACCACGGAGACCAGAACCAGGAGCGTCACCACGGAGACCAGCTCCAGGAGCGTCACCACGGAGACCAGAACCAGGAGCGTCACCACGGAGACCAGAACCAGGAGCGTCACCACGGAGACCAGAACCAGGAGCGTCACCACGGAGACCAGAACCAGGAGCGTCACCACGAAGACCAGCACCAGGAGCGTCACCACGGAGACCAGCACCAGGAGCGTCACCACGGAGACCAGCACCAGGAGCGTCACCACGGCGACCAGAACCAGGAGCGTCACCACGAAGACCAGCACCAGGAGCGTCACCACGGAGACCAGCACCAGGAGCGTCACCACGGAGACCAGCACCAGGAGCGTCACCACGGCGACCAGAACCAGGAGCATCACCACGGAGACCAGCACCAGGAGCGTCACCACGGAGACCAGCACCAGGAGCATCACCACGGAGACCAGCACCAGGAGCGTCACCACGGAGACCAGCACCAGGAGCGTCACCACGGAGACCAGCACCAGGAGCGTCACCACGGAGACCAGAACCAGGAGCGTCACCACGGAGACCAGAACCAGGAGCGTCACCACGGAGACCAGCTCCAGGAGCGTCACCACGGAGACCAGAACCAGGAGCGTCACCACGGAGACCAGCTCCAGGAGCGTCACCAGGGAGACCAGCTCCAGGAGCGTCACCAGGGAGACCAGCACCAGGAGCGTCACCAGGGAAACCACGAGAAGCACCACACCCACGGACAAACGGAGGTAGATCTGTTTCTTTTCTTCTTTGTCAAATAGATTTCTCCTCAACTCTTGGTGCAGCGCTGCCCCCTACTGGCATGTATGCAGTAGTTTGTGTATATTTCTTTTCTACTCTTTCTCCTTTTGACAAACGTCTTCAAATGTTTGTCTTTCTGTTCAGACTCCGCCCGTCGCTCAGGTTCTTGTTCAAGACGTTTCCAGTCGCCAGAAACGAGAAGCTACAAGAAACGTAAGAAACCAGGATCATCTGGACCGATCATCATAGGTCACATCAGGCTTTAGGACATCTGGACCGGGACTAGACCGGACTCTGGACCGGGACTAGACCGGACTCTGGACCGGGACTAGACCGGACTCTGGACCGGGACTAGACCGGACTCTGGACCGGGACTAGACCGGACTCTGGACCGGGGCCTGTATTAAACATTAAAGTTGTGTTGGTGCGTTTCAGGAGGAGTCTTTCCCTAAAGACCTGAAGAGGAAGAGGCCTATTGTTATAGAATTCCCTGAAAACGAAGAAGGTCCTTTCCCAAAGACAGTTGGGATTCGGGTGAGAAACTTCACAAAGGCCCAAACAAAGACCGTTGTATCATTAAATCTAAATGTCAATTGTAATTAAAACACTTCATAAATATTCTATAAACATTCAGTTTAGAGCTCTAAAATCTGTCTCAATCAAAGTGAAATGTAATGAATATTAAACACATTATTTTCAGTTCTCAAACAAAAGCAGAAGTACTAAAAAGCATGTTTGAAGAAGAACAATAACTCATGTGTAATATGTAGGAGAGTATTTAACCCTTTTACAGTAACAGCGCCACCTATGGAGTGTTTGCAGGAGTGTTAATCGTCCTCTTGAGCAGAAAGAGCAGCAGAAACTTGAACTGGATGTAAATGTGTTTTTAGATCGAATCCCCCAAAGGCAAAGCTGGTGGGTTTCACTACAGCATCACGGGCCCCGGGGCCGATCAGCCTCCTGAGGGACTCTTCACTATGGACAAGACCTCTGGGAGGATTTATGTGACACAGCCTCTGGACAGAGAAGCCACTGACCACTACATTGTGAGTCTCCCCGCCTAAGGCCCAAAGTCACCCGTGACCCTGAAAGGGAACAAGCGGTAGAAAATAATGAATGAATGAATATTTGACTGTTGTAAAAAGCCCCAATATTTCTTATGACTAAATCATTGATTTGAACACTTTAAATTGAGGCCGACAAACGGAGTCAAAATCTTTCTCAGCGTCCAGACTTATTATTACTGCCATGTTTTGTTTTTTAGATCTGGCTGGTTAAGTGTATATATCATTCTGTTAATAAATCCTGTCTGATCATTGTGAATCAGTCAAAATGTCTTTCATAAGCTCTATTTAAATACATAAAACATGTCAAATGACTCAAAGTGTTGACTTCATTCTGTGGTTTTCATATTTTGTGAAATTCTGAGGTTAATCCCAGTTTCTCCAGTGAAATGACTTTATGTTCCACTCAAAACTTTCCTGAAGTACAGACTTTAGAATGCTTTTTGGAAATGGCTCATGTGGAAGAGTTGACTTTCCTTTCATGTTTAGTATTAACACTTTGTCCTTTTCTCAGCTCATGGTTCATGCTGTTGCTGAAGGCTCCGGTCAGGATGAAGAACTCGAGGAGATTAAATTAATTGTGATCGACATGAACGACAACCGGCCGGTCTTTACCAACGACACGTACTTTGGCGAAGTGGCAGAGTCGTCACCTCTCAGTAATGATCACCTCTGTTCATTATGCACCTTTATGTAACGCACACGCAGCTCATTCAACTCCACACAACATGGCAAATAAAAGACACTTCCAAATGATACTAATGCACACCAGGTCTAAATAATCCTCCCATTTACTCCAGAGTCGCTCAAATTGGTCCATTTTCCGTTTGCCAGTGATGTCGGTCCAGTTTGTGTCATCTATTGTTTGTGATTGTGTTTTCCCTGCTCCCAGCAATATATTCCAAAGGTATCCATTGATTGTGTCCATGATCGGAGTTTTGAGTTCCAAATGCATAGTTCTGAAATTGAGAGTGACGTGTGATTGACATGTGTCCAGTTTTCATATTTTACAAGAATAATGACTGTTGGGATCTGCTGCCTGTCCGGTCCATGGCTTTTTCTGTGTGCGGGTTTTACATCCAAACACTGATCCGTCTGGGCCAATTCACTGGTCCACATTTACTTGTAAACCTTTTTCTTTTTTAAATAAAAGCCTATCCCTAACCCTAAAAAATAAATAAAAAATACAATTAAAAATAAAATAGAATAAATAAACTTAAAATTAGAATTAAATTAGAATTAAATTTTAATTAAATTAAAAAACATACAATTAAAATAAAATAAACATAAAATATGAATAAATACAAATAGATAAATACATTTTACTCTGCATTTTCTTCTTTAGATTATAACATCCTGCAGGTGACAGCGACCGACGCAGATGAGGAGGGGACGACTAACACTCTTATTCAGTTCAAGATCCTGGACCAGGAGCCAAAGACTCCCTCATCCGACATGTTCACCATCAACCCCGTCAACGGCTTCATCCGAGTGAACGCTCAAGGCCTGGACAAAGAGGTGTGTTTCAATCTAAAGGTCTCACTTGCTTTACTCTGCCGCGTCTGCCCTGTGGCTGTGGCCTCAAGTCTGTGGATCTGGTCTGTTACAGAAGAACACAAAGTACACTCTGGAGATCCAGGCGGCCGACATGGAAGGAAATGGACTCACCGGGAAAACTAAAGTCATTCTGACCGTAACCGACAGCAACAACAACGCCCCGGCCTACGAGCAAACGCAGGTGAGGGCGGGGTTTAGACCTGGTTCAGTCCTGGTTTGTGTTTTTGGTTCGGTCCTGGTCTTATTCTCTCCATTTCTTCAGTACACGGCCACAGTCGCTGAGAATAAGAAAGACACTATGGTGGTGAAGATGCTGGTGACGGACAAGGACGACGCCCACACGCCGGCCTGGAACGCCAAATTCACCATCGTCGACGGCGACGTAAATGGGCTGTTCTTCGTGGAAACCGGCCCCAACAAACAGGAGGGAATCATCTCCACTGCAAAGGTACAAAAGACTCATATTGTGGTGATGGTAATCGTTCTGTGGATTGTACAAACAAAAAGGCCAAAATATTAAAGTATAAACTTTAGTATTTCATCAATATTTCCCTCTAGAAGACTTCAGACTGAACAATATTCCAACCCATACTTGGTTAAAATGTTCTGCCCCTCTTCTTTATACAAGTTTCACCTAATTTGAGCTGGAACAAATGCCCAAGGAAGAGATTTGTTAGGTCTGTATAAACCTATCTGGTGTGTGTAGCCAGGGCCTCATTGGCTCCGTTTGATCAGGACGCCAACATTTTACTTTGTGCTACATTTTTCAAAAACAAAAAAGTAAAAAATCCCCCAAGAAAACCAAAACAGACACATGAAAATGTTTGAATCTGTAGGAGCCGCTTCTTCACTTTGAGCAGTTTTGGACCAACATGTCAGACTTTAACAATTTACTCAGCACTACTTCCTGTATTTAAAAAAAATCCAACCTCTTTGATGGGATAGTACCTGTGGTGATTTATCATAATTTACACAGGGAGTAATAATTGGCTAAACATGAAGTGTTCCCTTTAATGACGTGATCACCATTTTCCCTCAAAGAGGAACTGGCAAATATTTATCCCAGTGAAGCACAAAACAGACTTGAGTCTCGCGCTGCAGCTTCAGCTTCTGACACGAGCGACACCACATGACACAGATGTGTTGGTCACGTGACTGTGACACACAGAGTGACACAGCCCGACACAAGCGTCACTTTCAGAGCTCAACTCGTTTGGCTCATCACTACTGAGTGGCTCTGATCCACAAACATGGCCACATTAGCATGTCAGAGGAAAGCTAGCTTTTTTACTCGTCTATAGAATTCACACTCCCTTGTCAGGAGTTGACTTTTGTCCCTCTACTGGCTGCACCTCCATACACGCCGTAGTCATTTAACGCTTTTTAACACTTTTCTTACGTTCTAAAACATGAGATGCCAAAGTAGTGTCATTGGAGTATTTTTAAAGACGACTGATACAAAGCATCAGATTTGTCTTTTCCTGACTTAAATAAACCTGTGCCTCGCTCCGTCCCAGGGCCTGGACTTCGAGGAGAGTCAGACTCACACTCTGCTGGTCGCCGTGGAGAATGAGGTGCCCTTCGCCATTAAGCTGCCCACCGCCACGGCAACCGTCGTTGTCACAGTTGCGGATGTAAACGAAGCACCCATCTTCAAACCCACCGTAAAGCAGGTCTCCAAACGCGAGGACCTGGATTTGGAATCTGAGGTGGTCCAGTACACGGCCTACGACCCCGACACGGCCCGCAACCAGAAAGTCATGTGAGTGTCCCGGGAAGCAGTCTCGGGAGGGGTTTGTGGGAGGGGTTTGTGGTAGCAGTCTCGGGAGGGGTTTGTGGGAGGGGTTTGTGGTATCAGTCTCGGGAGGGGTTTGTGGGAAGCGTCTCGGGAGGGGTTTGTGGTAGGGGTTTGCAGTAGCGGTCTCTGGAGGTTTTTTTTGGAGAGGTTTGTAGGATGGGTTTGTGGGAGGCGTCTCAGGAGGGGTGTGTGGGAGGGGTTTGAGGGAGGGGTTTGTGGGAGGGGTTTGTGGGAGGGGTTTGTGGGATTGGTTTGTGGGAGGGGTTTGTGGGAGGCGTCTCGGGAGGGGTTTATGGGAGGGGTTTGTAGGAGGGGTTTGTGGGAGGGGTTTGCGGGAGGCGTGTCAGGTGATCCCTCATGTTTGTGTCTCAGGTATCGTATCGTGAGCGACCCGGCCGGCTGGCTCAACGTGGCCAAAGACACTGGACTGGTCACAGTGAAGTCGCCGATGGACCGAGAGTCTGTGTTTGTGAAGAACGACATTTATACAGCTCTGATCGGCGCCTACGACAACGGTGCAAACCACGCTAATAATCACTCCTCCTGCAGCTTTTACAGCATCGTCACGGCAGCTTCAACAACAACCAAAATATCGTCATGACAACATCAATAATATTGTGGGCTTTATATTACAAGCTTCTCTAGACCATGATCTTTGTACATTTGATAATGTTACTATCATACCGAAACAACCGTATTTTCCGGACTATAAGTCGCACCAGCCAAAAAATGCATAAGAAGAAGGAGAAGAAAAAAATCTATATAAGTCGCATTTTGGGGGAAATTTATTTGATAAAATCCAATACCAAAAGCAGACATTTCATCTTGAAATGCATTAAAATAAATAACACATTAAAGAACATGGTGAATAGGTGTACGTATGCTAACGCTAACACTTTCAGCTACATGAGGCACAGACAGAACTGTGGTAAGTGTCTGGTATGTTAACGTATCATATGAACAGTTATTCAGATAACTATAGCATAAAGAACATGCTAACAAGTTTACCAAAGCATCAGTTTTACCCCAAATCACTAAATCCATGTAATTCTTCTTCCTCTGTGACACTTAAGATAAGATAATCCTTTAATGTCCACACATGGCTAATTTCATTGTTACAACGCAGTAGATACAGAAGGAAAGGACAGATTATAGGATGTTTCAAAAAACTCTCTTAATTCAAGAACTCTTATGAACAAAACATAAAACTCTTAGTAACAAAACTCCTCTCATATCTTAATAGGGAATGGAGGGGGAAAAATAATTTAAAAAATAGATAAAGTCTCTCACTGAAGCTGCTCTCCAGAGTGGACAGAGTGTCCTGCAGGGGGCGACACTCATGGTCCAGAGCACAGCCCATGACGGAGCTTTGTCCAGCCTCCTCCTCTCCCTCTCTGTGATGCTGCTGCTCCAGCAGGCCACACCTACAGGAGCTGATGCCACCACAGAGTCAGAGAAGGTCTTCAGGAGTGGCCCTGTCACTCCAAAAGACCTGAGTCTCCTCAGGAGGTAGAGCCGACTCTGGCTCTTCCTGTACAGTGCGTCTGTGTTATGAGTCCAGTCCAGTTTGTGGTTCAGATGAACACCCAGGTACTTGTATGAGTCCACTCTCTCAATGTCCCGTCCCTGGATGTTCACTGGTGAGGGGGCAGTGGGGTGGCGTCTGCGGAAGTCCACCACCATCTCCTTGGTCTTCCCCGCGTTGATGAGGAGGTGGTTCCGCTGACACCAGTCCACAAAGTCCTGCGCCAGTCCTCTGTACTCCGCATCATCGTCGTCCGTGATGAGTCCGATGATGGCAGAGTCGTCAGAGAACTTCTGCAGGACAGTGTCACAAACTGGGGTCGGTCTGTGAGGTAGTCCAGGATCCACTCTGCCAGGTCATACTCCACACCAGCCGTCTCCAGCTTGTCCCTCAGGAGCTGATGGTGTTGAAGGCGCTGGAAAGATCAAAGAACAGGATCCTCACAGAGCTGCCAGGCTTTTCCAGGTGAGAGAGAGAGAGGTGCAGCAGGGAGATGACGGCGTCCTCCACTCCGATGCCAGACCGATATGCAAACTGCAACTGGTCCATGGCTGGGCTCACGGTGGAGCGGAGGTGGCCCAGGACCAGCCGCTCCAGTGTCTTCATCAGGTGGGACGTGAGGGCCACTGGCCTGAAGCTGTTGAGGTTGAGACACTTCTAAATAACTCCACAAACTCTGGAGGTAGAGGAAGTGCAGATTATTCTTCTGCGTCGCTTAGAGCCTAGAGCGCTCTTGTGGTTGCCAGTGTGAAAATAACGAATAATATGGAGTATAAGTCGCACCCCGGCCAAAACTATGAAAAAAGGTGTGATTTATAGTCTGGAAAATACGGTAATATTAGATCATCTTCTAATCCTGTTGTCCTTGATGTGAACTGGAGCGTTTCTGGATAAAGTCTTAAGTTGTTGTCCCTCCTCCTCTTTTCTCCAGACGAGGTTCCGGCCACAGGAACAGGAACTCTGCAGATAAAGCTGGAGGATGTGAACGACAACGCCCCGTCCATCGATGACCGCGACATCAAGGTCAGCACTAACTGATTATTATTTCATAACCCTTGGTCCAGAGAATAAGCCTGTGATTTTGGGCGCTGAATTGTGAATTTAAAGACAATCTGTTACCTTGATTGGCTCAAATTGAAATGGTTTCTGTCTTGGCGTTTCCTCAGAAATTAAGCTCGTCTGACTTGGTCGTTCTAATGTGTTTGTGGGTGTAATCCCTCATTCGTCCAGGAAGGGTCGATTGTAGAAAAATATTCAGTTGTTTTATCTGAACGTTTCAACTCTCATCTAAGAGTCATTCTGCAAATCAGGAGCGGGAACTCAGATATTTATTTGAAAGGTGTTATTGGCATCAACAGAAACTAAACCTCTTTGTTTTCTATCAAACAAGGCTCTTTGTTTCCCGTCAGTCCTTAAAAAGGCTTTCAGCTTCTATTGTCCCAGACTAAATGCAAATGTTTGGACGTAGCAGCTTCAGTCGCTCTAAAGTGTTTCCTGTGTTTCTCCTGTGTGTTTCCTGTGTGTTGTCTCTGCTCAGGTGTGTAACAAAGAACCAGTGCCTCACCTGCTGAGCGTCACCGACAAAGACGGGCCGGGCTTTTCTGCCCCGTTCAGAGTCGAACTGCAAGGATTGTCCATGGCCAACTGGACCGCACACATGACTGACAACAGTGAGTGACACACGACACGCGCCACACACACACACGCACGCACGCGCGCACGCACACACGCACACACGTGCACCATGGGCGGAGCCAGGCCCTGTGTTTGCGGCTTGAGCCCTGGAGCTTTGTTCAAAAGCCTGTGGCGCTACAGGTAGAGCATCGGGTTGGGATGCAGGGCACCAGGGTTCAAATCCAGCAGAGGCTCAATTCTCTTTACCCGTTGCATTGGTTATTTTTGTTGAACTGATGTATGATTTGCTGCTTGTAGAAAGTGGGCGGGAGCGTAGAAAGTGCCCAGTGTTTACAGCACGTCATGCAATCTGACCAATTTGGCCTTTTCTACATCATTTAACTGAGGTTTTGCAAAAAGTGAAGGGCATAAATAAGAGCATTCAGAACATGTGCTGAAAAACAAAGATTATCTAACGTAGAAGAGACAACAGCACATGATTGTTCAAACCATGAAGTCATTGTGGTTGTAGCAGTGGCTCAGGTTTTATTCCTCTACAAAGCTAAAGCAGAGAAACTACAGGACAAACAGCTCATGAGGAAGCTGTCTGCTAAAGGTAAGACTGACTTTTACTTTTTATAAAGATCAACATAATTCTAAAACAGTCATTTATTAACTGAGGGCCTATTCGCCTAGACAGCATAGCATGAGTCTGTGGTCATTAGTGTTGTGAGTTCAAGCCCAGTCAGGGGCATGCTTTTCATATTTGTTTTGTCACTGATTGTTTTAAAGAACACCAAGATGTACAATTTCTTGAATAACTAAATGTCACCTCTGCTGTTCTGTTCAACGTGTTGTGGAGGGAGGAGCTCTCTCAGAAGTCTGTCTTTGCCTTTGGAGGGCTACTGTCTGTAACTGCACTAAAACCACATCATATTGGCCAGAATGAACCCCCTCCCTGTCTTTTTGGGCTAAGCCCCGGATGTTTAGAATGTCTGGCTCCGCCTCTGGCGTGCACACATGAACGACAACAGTGCAATAAACTTGTAATAGTCTGATAAACCCGTTCCTCCTCAGACTCTGGGATCGTCCTGTTCCTGACCACAGACCTGGACCCGGGCTTCTACGACGTGCAGCTGCAGGTGTATGACGCTGAGGGTGAGAACCAACTGTCCACGGTCAAGGCCCAGGTCTGCTCCTGCAAAGGTCCAGACGTGATGTGTGAAGGCCGAGCTGCAGGAGGACCACCTCTGCCCATTCTCCTGGGGGTGCTGGCCGGGATCATGCTCCTGCTCAGTGAGTTCACTTTACACTCATCCATGTTCTACCACCAGGGACTTTGGGCCTGAGGCGGGTTCACCCTGGACAGGGGCAGGCGTCGGGTGAACAGGGCAGAGCTAATGATCTACATTACTATATATTATCATATTATATATCCTGCTTTAGGATCGTCCGTGACATAAAGTGAACTTCGACATGTCAGTTCAGATGGTTCAGGGTTACTGCAGCTTCACTTTTACCTGACTTTTGGTTTCAGTGATGGTTCTGCTGCCGCTGCTCTTCGCTCGACATAAACAAGAGGATCAGATAGAACCTCTGCTTCAAGAAGACGACAGAGACATTATCTACTACTACAACGAGCAGGGCGGAGGAGAAGACGAGCAGGTGCTGAAACCACTACTATTCACACTACATCTCCTACACCTCCTACACCTCCCTTATCTCTCCCCTCTGGTCCTACTCTGTGTCTGGTCTAAACTCGATTGTCTCCCTCAGATCTTCGATCTGAGCGTTCTCCAACGCGCCCTGGATGACAGACCTGAAGTCTTCAGAAACAACGTGGCTCCAAACTTGTTGCCCGCTCCGCAGTTTCGCCCTCGACCAGCCAATCCCGACGAGATCGGGAACTTCATCGATGAAGTAAGACGCACAAACGTTCAGTCACGACACATCCTCGTTTGTTTAACCACCGTTTCATCTACAGAAAAGTATCGAGAGGAAACGTTTTGTGTCAGAAATGCATCAAAATATGAATCAATTATTTGCACTCGCACAATATTTTAGTCGTTAGTTCAATGGTCAGTGTTTAATTTTGAGGTGGTCGACAGTCAAATGAGCATTATTATTAATCTGTGTAATTCCCTCTGAAGCCAGTAGATGGAGCGAAAACTCTGGTCATCTCCTGGGAAAAGGCAAAGATGCATCTCCTTCATCCCTTTTATCTCCCTTTTATCTCCCTCACCTCCCTTATCTCTCCCCTCTGGTCCTACTGTGCGTCTGGTCTAAACTCGATTATCTCCCTCAGACTTTGGACCTGAGCATTCTCCACCGCGCCCTGGATGACAGACCTGAAGTCTTCAGAAAAGACGTGGCTCCAAACTTCTTGCCCGCTCTGCAGTTTCGCCCTCGACCAGCCAATCCCAACGAGATCGGAAACTTCATCGATGACGTAAGACGCACAAACGTTCAGTCACGACACATCCTCGTTTGTTAAACCACCGTTTCATCCACAGAAAAGTATCGAGAGGAAAACGTTTTGTGTCAGAAATGCATCAAAATATGAATCATTACTCGCACTTGCACAATATTTTAGTCGTCAGTTCAATGGTCAGTGTTTAATTTTTAAGGTGGTCGAAAGTCAAATGAACATTATTATTAATCTGTGTAATTCCCTCTGAAGCCAGTAGATGGAGCAAAAACTCTGGCAGTCTCCTGGGAAACGGCAAAGATACATTTCCTCCATTTCCTCCATCTCTTCCATCTCCTCCATCTCCTCCATCTCCTCCCGCATCTTAAACTCGAGCTGCCAAACTAAAGTCCCTCAGGAGCAGGTTTACAGAACACTAACGATCTCGCTCTGTCCCTGTAGAAGCTGAAGGTGGCGGACAACGACTTGACGGTGACGCCCAACGACTTGCTGCTGGTGTTCAACGACGAGGGCGATGGCTCGGATGTCGGCTCGCTCTCGTCGCTCAACTCGTCCAGCTCCGGCGACCAGGACTTCCACTACCTGCACGAGTGGGGCCCGCGCTTCAAGAAGCTCGCCGACATGTTCGGAGGAAGCAACGACGATGACGACATGATCCAAGGAGGAGGCGAGGAGGAGGAGGACGACATGATCTAAGGAGGAGGCGAGGAGGAGGCAAGGAGGAGGAGGACAACATGATCAAAGGAGGAGGCGAGGAGGAGGAGGACGGCATGATCTAAGGAGGAGGCGAGGAGGAGGCAAGGAGGAGGAGGACAACATGATCCAAGGAGGAGGCGAGGAGGAGGACGACGACATGATCTAAGGAGGAGGCGAGGAGGAGGCGAGGAGGAGGACGACGACATGATCTAAGGAGGAGGCGAGGAGGAGGCAAGGAGGAGGAGGACAACATGATCCAAGGAGGAGGCGAGGAGGAGGACGACGACATGATCCAAGGAGGAGGCGAGGAGGAGGAGGACGACATGATCTAAGGAGGAGGCGAGGAGGAGGAGGACGGCATGATCTAAGGAGGAGGCGAGGAGGAGGCAAGGAGGAGGAGGACAACATGATCTAAGGAGGAGGCGAGGACGACATCCCCAACATCTCCGCCTTCTCCGTGAAAATATTTCGTTATATTTGTATAAATATTGTTTCCTGTTAATGACGAATTATTAAACCTTAAAAAAAAAGTGTTTTTATAGTAAATGTTTAGTTAAGATTGAACTTTTATTTACGATTATTGACATCAATATATAAAGACAAAACACTGGAGACATCAAGTAAATGAGAACCATCTGCAAAATATACTCAAAGTCAAAAAGTGATTGAATTCCATGTTTTTTATCTTGATTTGTGCTTTTTTAAGAATGTAAGTTTCCAGTGACGGGTAAAAAGAGTTTGACTTTCAGAGTTACTGTTTAGATGAGATATTGAGCTGAAATGCCTTATTTTTTACTCTAAAATGGTCCGGTTTATGCTCTTTTTTTGTCCTGAATAATCACTTATTATAAACGGGACCATGTTTAATTTCAGACATTATATTTACTGTTCTGAATGTGGTGGTTTTATTTTATGTCACTGGTTTTGAATCCTTTACATTAAAAATGTTTTTTGATGTTCTCTGGTCCTTTCTCTTCGACTGTTGCAAACGCTGTCCGGATTTTTGATTGTTTTTCATATACAATTATTATATTGTATATGAAAGTTTTCATATACAATATAATAAGAGTTTTTTTAACTGCAAATAAAAAGTGATGGTTATTATTTGAGAGGCGTTTGTTACTTTTATTTGTCATGGAAACGTGCCATAAAAAAAACACATCTTTGGGTGAAATTAATTTAATAAAGAGGCTGAAACAGGATGCAATGGAAACTTTTATGGCAATTACCATGTCATACCAACAGTGAAACATGGGGGTGGCAACCATGCTTTGGGGCCGTCTCTTTACAAAGGGACCAGGACGACATGAAAGAATGAATAGGGCCATGTAGTGTGAGATTTTGAGTGCAAACCTCCTTCCATCAGCAAGGGCATTGAAGATGAAACGTTGCTGGGTCTTTCAGCATGACAATGATCCCAAGCACACTGCCACGGCAACAAAGGAGTGGCTTCGTATGAAGCATTTCAAGATCCTGGAGTGGCTTAGCCAGTCTCCAGATCTCAACCCCCTAGAAAACCTTGAGGGAGTTGAAAGTCTGTGTTGCCCGCTGACAGCCCCAAAACATCACTGCTCTAGAGGAGATCTGCATGGAGGAATGGGCCAACATACCAGCAACGGTGTGTGCCAACCTTGTGAAGACAGAAAACATAATTCATATACACATATTACCTCAGATCCATGCAAACACACATTCAAACTTACATGCATGCACAGATTGTGTAAGTGAATACAAGTCTGTGCTTGCACAGGCCAGAGCACACACACTTATCCTTATATAATGCTTATACTTATATAATGCTTAAAGGCGATTTGAGAACGCAGGCGGAAGTGCACATGCCACTATCCCGTGCGGACTGATACGACACACACGTGCGTTTGTTTATTAGCGCGACGGATCGCATCACATCTCTCGTCTCCCGTAGATTTCAGTCTTCTTCAGAGACAGCTCGAACTGTCTTTCTCCGTCTTCATCGTGTCCCGTACACTGAGGGAACTATATTATCATAGATCAATGCGCTTAGACACGCGGAAACGTGAGACGAGCCACACGCAGCTGCAGGTGAGCGGTAGGTGCGTTTCATGATTGATACGTGGCAGGACTAATCGTCAGTCCACGCCACGAGGAAATAAGACTCAGATTTGGGCCAAAAAAATCGTCCATTAAACCTTTAAACTTATAAAAATAAAGAAAAGAAAATATTTTTTGTCTTTTTAAGTTTGATGCTTCGTATAAAGAAAACACATCTATATAATGTAGATTTCATGTTTTTTTATTCATTAAAAACAGAAGCACAAGTACAAACGAGACTCATAAATGTTAGCAGCTTTTTTCATTTCCTCACACAGAAATCAGCCCTTTGGTTCGAAGCCCTGAACAACAAATACGACAAAAACGATATAAATACGCAAAAGCCATTTCCTATGTACAACGGATCAAAAGAAGTTGTTTCACAGTGTCTGAGGTTTTGGACATTTCAGAAAAAGTAAAAACATAAATGTGCAGAATTACAGCCGACGGACGCAAAGTTAATAAAACGTTCAGGCGAAAAAGGAATTTTTTAGGGGTTTAATCTGCTCCTAAATATGTCAAATTATCTTTATTTAATCCTCGGCATTCATAGATTCTTCTGGGACATTGAAACTTTAAAAAATACATAAAAATCAGACCTTAAATCAGATCTTACATGCTCCAAACTGTACAAGCTTTTTCTTAATTCTTTCTGTCAAAATCTTGTTGAGGTCCAATTCAAAACGTGATTTTATTTAAGTTTTAATTCCTAAAATAATTAGGTAAAACATTTTTTGGGGGTAAATTTTCCATCAAATTTAGTTCTCAAAAACCAAATAATAAATCCAAAATGTAAATGTTTTTGTATCTAATGTATCAACAAATTAAACCTGGTTCTGTAAATTTTTCTGATTTAATGTCCCAAATGTGAGCAATCTCGTCAGTTTTTACACAAAAAACGCCCTATCTCTACATTAAACTATGACCAGATAAAATACGACATCAAAAGTTTCCAAAACAAATCTTTAAATTTCATATTTCTAATTATTCACCTGCAGCGACTCACATTTAATAATTCCATTTGTAAAAGAAAAAGCCGTTTCAACCGTCGCTTTGAGAGTTAAATAAAACATGAGCAAAATTATAGTTTTTTCCCCTTCAAAAACAACAAGAATGAAAGTTACAAACACTTGATTGAACATTTAGCTGCAAGAGGGACTTTAAATCCGACGGCTTGGTAAAGATCTTCTTTTCAACACATTCGGACTCAAAATGTACCTGAAAAACAAACTGTTTCCAAAGTAACGCCAGCGAGGAAACGTACGATATGTGAACCCCGACCGTCGCGTGTCGAGGAGAGTTCGAGATGATTTTAGAGCATTTTCCAGCTCTTCAGGGAGAAGGAAGAACGAGGCCGAAGTGAAGCACCAACAGTCCGTCCTGAAACGCAGGAAATCTCGTGAAATAACTGACGAATGATGAAGGACAAAGCAGGCAGAAGATTTGGCTTCAGCGGAGACGAGTCCATCGTAAAAACATCACAACAATATTAACATTACAACAAGACGTTTAAAAGTCATTAAAACAAATGCTTCAAATTTTTAGTCAAATACAAACTTTACAAACAGTGCCAAAAATATTGAGATGTTGGGATACTAAATGTGGCGATACGGTATCGATGAGGGAAACTTGTTTTCAGGATGAAAACTGCATGTCGCATTTGGAGTCTTTGCCGGTCGCGGTTTGACAGAAAAACGTTCTAAAATAAATTATACATCATCGTAAAATCGTGATGTTGTCGTATTGTGAGCCAGAAAGGTGCATCATAAGGTGTAATCGTCTACATTTAGCATCAAAGATAAGGGATTTAATTCCTCAAAATGAATGCTTAAAGCGCCCCCTACAGGTCAAACGACTCATTGAACTGAAACGCAGTTAAGATAAATATATTAATTTAAATATATATCAATTTATACAAATGTTATCACAGAGTAGCACTTTTTTTTTAAGGTTATAATTTCACTTCCTGTTTGCAATTGATGACATCAAAATAGGAAATTACCCAGAAAACACTGGGACAATCTAATACTTTTATTGCACAAATAAAATTATATGAGAGCAACTTTTTTGATGAATTAGTTTAGAGAGTCAAAAAAAGTTTTTTCTTTGTGTAAATTCTGCATAAACTTAGACTGGAATGAGTGTCCCTGGTGTGATGTTATTTCATGTCATTTTCTACAGATTTTTCAACGTTTTCTCCACAAATACCAGCTCGATTGGTGTAAAACTATCATTTATATGTACAACAGGTACAAACACACCAAATAAAGTCTAAATTAGAAGGTCGTATAAACCTCTCACGGGCCCTTTAAGTAGAGTATATAATAATATGCAGAGTGTATAGTTTCTACCTGCAGAGCGTCTTCTCCCACCGCGCTCTGGACCTCTTTGAGCGACTGAAACTGGTCCAGAAGATGGTCTCCACACACCACATCCACCTGAGACAAAACAAGACGTTGTTTCCATGCCAACTCTTGGTTGAAAACGACAAAAACGAGCAGACGGTATATTTGATGAGACGCAGGGTTCAGAATAAGCGGTATCGCATCGCAAAATGCGACGCAATTTCTCTCAAATGCGATGAGTTCGTCAGAAAAAAGTGCTTTTGTATCGCAGCTTTTGCGATACAAAAATATGTGTTCAATTGTATAACCAAAGCGCCTAAAAAGCACCGATCACTCGTCAATCGATCGTCAATAACAGCATGACACACTTGACGGGTCCCGCTGCTGTCACAGATCGCGCGTACGAAAACTGCTGCGCTGGAGGAGCCGCCGGGAGCGCGCGGCGGCGATGAGTCGCTTTATGAGCGCCGCGTCTCGCTGATCTCACGTAGTTGTGTGTTACACATAACTATGTGTAACACACAACTATGTGTAACATGTAGTTATTGTGTATTAGTTATTGTCGTGAGATCAGTGAGATCTAGTAAAACCCCTCGTCGCCTCCGCGCGCTCCCGTTTTCACCCCGAGAACACTGAGGATGTGGAATTCAAAGGGTCAAACTCACTCATGTCCAGGACAAAACCAAAACGTGTTGTGTGTGTAAGAGAAGTCATTCTGATACAAACAGCTCATCGTCATGACGACTGGTGGTGATATGTAACTAGTGAGTGTAAAGACAATATGTAAATGAGACTCATGCAAATAGTCATCTGATGATGATGATGATATGGAAGAAAGTTGTGACTTGGTGTTAATTAATTTGTTCAACAAATAATTTTATTTGCAAGTTTTCTATTTTATTTAGAAAAAAATTAAGAGTTCAAAAGTTGAATAGTTTTTTTAAAAATAGAATATTTACAAATACATTTGAAATAAATAATCTTGTTACATCAATGGAAAATATTGATTGTTAGTCACTTTTGTGTTTTGCTATGCAATTATCAAATTGCTATACAAATTTGAAAAAAATTGCGGATTGTGTAGCAGCACCGCTATACAAGTGAAAATCCTTACTCTGAACCCTGAGACGGTATATTTGATGATGGTTCTGTCACGTTCGGATAAAGTATTCATGATCAACCAGTCGATCGCAGAGGTATGAGGGTTGATCGCGCCGAAGCGCGGTGGAAGAGCTGGAAAGCGCCGGAACATGCCGAAGCTCCGGAAAATGCCGGAAAGCTCCAGAAAGGGCTGAAGCGCGCCGAAACACGGCCGGCGCGCCAAAGCGCGGCCGAAAGCGCCGAAGTGCACGCTGTGTAACGCAGAGGAAAGAGATGAAGTTCTGGTTAAGCTCGAACCTTCTATCATTTAGCGTAGTTGTGGTCAGTATATTTTATTTTCAGCTGTATTAAATGGTCTAGTTAAATAGCAGATTTTCTCTCTCCATTTTATATTGCACATTTGTATATGATACACAATAAGGCTATTAATGAAAGCCTACATTGTGTTTCTATAGCCTAATTATGGTAAAACAAATATAAAACCCTGTTTAATACTGAAAATAAAAATACTAAATTATACAATCATTTAGATCTCTAGGTAGATCTTCGGGCTTTATCGAATATGAAAGTAGCTCGTGAGCCGAAAATGTGTGGGCACTATAACAAAGTGACAAATGTCTGCGTGACGTGCTTCATAATAAATCCACATCCAGTTTAGAGAAGATGATTAGGTTCATCAATAATGTTTAGGTCACAATGTTAAGACAAAAATAACATTCTTAGAAGAAAAATGTGTTTATTCTTGAGTCATGGTTGAGTGACCATTTCTGAAGTAAACTAGGACTTTTCAGTTCAATTAAAGAAAATATGATTATTTTAGAAGAAAAATTGGGTATTTTCTTCAAAAAAGTAAAATTGAAGTTATTTTATGAGTGTCTGCAGAGCCGCGGCGTGCGGCCAAAAAAGCCATGTTATTTTGTGACGGGTGCGCGCCGCGGCTCCTGAAACTGCGCCGCTATTTGACCGCGTTTTAGCGCAGTTTTAGACCGCGCCGGGTTAAGGTTAGGGTTAAGGTTAGGGTTAAGGTTAGGGTTAAGGTTAGGGTTAAGGTTAGGGTTAATGTTAGGGTTAATGTTAGGGTTAATGTTAGGGTTAATGTTAGGGTTAAGGTTAGGGTTAATGTTAGGGTTAATGTTAGGGTTAATGTTAGGGTTAAGGTTAGGGTTAAGGTTAGGGTTAATGTTAGGCATGAGGCTATAACGGGCTATAAGGGAAATGCTGCGGTCCCTGAAACTGCGCGGCCATTTGACCGCGCCACGACTCTCCAGCCACGGCCTAAGATAAGATATTCCTTTATTGTCCCACATGGGGAAATTTCATTGGTGCAACGCGGTAGATACAGAGGTAGATACAGAAGAACAGATACAGAAGAAGAAACAAACACACACACACACAAACACACTCACACAATCACACACACACGCACACACACACACACACACTCACAAATACACACACACAAACACAAACACAAACAAACACACACACACACACTAACACACTCACACACACACACACAGACACACACACACATACACTTCCACACACACACACACACGCACACACACACACACACACACACAAACACACACTCACAGACACACACACTCAAACACACACACACTCACACACACACATAAACACACTCACAAACACACACACACACACAAACACACACACACACACACACTGACACACTCAAACACACACGCACGCACACACACACAAACACACACACACAAACAAACACACAGACACACACACAATCACACACACAGACAAACACACACACAAACACACACACACACTCACACAAACACTCACAGACACACACACAGACACACACACACACACAAACACGCACACACACAGACACACACACACACACAAAAACACACACACAAACACACACACACAAACACACACACTGACACACACACACTCCACACAAATTGATCTTTCATGTGATCTTTCAAAATGAGCCTTGATCTTAAATTCAGTGACTTTTTCACTGCAAAAGTAAGAATTTTTTTATTACAGGTTTATGTCGGGTCTATGTTTTTCTTTAGAACTAAGGCGTTTTAAGTACAAAAACGTACGTATTTTAATCTGAAAAATGGACAAAGACTAATCCTAGGTGCCATAGTCCTGGGTTAAAAATGTAACCCTTTGTAGATTAAGGAATATTTGTTGTCAAAAATCAAGGATTCTTTTCAATAGCCCTTAAGTCAGGTAACCTAGATAGTAAATGCTAAGTGACTATGTAGTTTGAGTTTACAGGTATCACGCACACCTTTTACTTTTTAAATTTAATCTGTTGTATATTTTTAAGAATCAAGGATTCTTTTCAATAGCTCCTAAGTCAGGTAACCAGGAACATCAAACCCAAGTTATTATAGTAGTTGTGGTCTCCAGGGATTATCCACACCTTTTTACAGGGATGTTGTGTTGTTTAGTGTTCTTATCCCCATTCTTATTGTGTCATTCCGCGTTCTTATCGAAGTCGTTCGGCGTTCTTGACGCGTCGTTCCGCGCTCTGGTCGTGTCGTTCACGTCTTTCAAGCGGATCAGATGTAAACAAACCTGGCAGCTCGGGCCCAGCTCCATCTTCTTCCTGATGAACAGCTCGACGTGGCGGATCGTTGCCTCTCCAGAAACTCGCACAAAACGACGCTCCAGCGGCTGAACACAAACACACACATTACATATAACACACACACACACATTACATATAACACATACACACACATTAAATACAACATTAAACGCACACACATTACATACAACATTTAAAGCGCACACACACATTACACACAACATTTAAAGCGCACACACACATTACACACAACATTTAAAGCGCACACACACATTACATACAACATTTAAAGCACGCACGCACACGTTTAGATAATGATATTGTTTGATATATTTATATTACACACGCACGGACACTCAAGATTTAGGGCTTGAAACAAATGGTGGTTAAAACAGGTACGACAAGTGTCGTATTACACACACACAGACTGATTGATCCTCATGGGGGGAGCCATATCCCTTGGGGGGCTCGGCCAAGGATAGGATGTGACTTTTGTAATGTAAGAGGGCAGAGGTGAGATTGCGGAGGTTAAGGACAGATGCAATTCCATCTCTCCCTTGATTTCAATAATCCAGGTAGTTTACAAGATGCACTTTATTAAATACAGAAAAAGATCTGAGTTCAGTCTTTATTTGAGAACAGCCACCACCGGAACCAAAAGAATCGGGAAGAGAGGAGACCAAGCCCTTGATTATAAAAAGGTCAAGCGAGGCCTCCTCTGGAGACTAAAGGAGAATCTCCCAACACACACATTTAACGCGTGCAAACACACATTAAATACAACATCTAACGCGCACACACACATTACATACAACATTTAGCGCACACACATTACATACAACATTTACCGCACGCACACACATTACATACACCATCTAACGCGCACACACATTACACACAACATTTAACGCGTGCAAACACACATTAAATACAACATCTAACGCGCACACATACATTTACATTTAACGCGCACAAACACATTACACACAACATTTAACACGCACACACACATTACTTACAACATCTAAAGTGCACACACTTTACACACCGCATTTAACGTGTGCAAATGCACATTAAATACAACATTTAACATGCACGCGCACACACACACTACATTCAACAATTAACACGCGAGCACGCGCGCGCGCACACACACTACATTACATACATTTAAAACGCGCGCGCACATTACATACATTTAAAACGCGCGCGCACATTACATACATTTAAAACGCGCGCATTACATACATTTAAAACGCGCGCGCGCACATTACATACATTTAACGCGCACACGCGCACATTACATACATTTAACGCGCACACGCGCACATTACATACATTTAACGCGCACACGCACATTACATACATTTAACGCGCACACGCGCACATTACATACATTTAACGCGCACACGCGCACATTACATACATTTAACGCGCACACACGCACATTACATACATTTAACGCGCACACACGCACACATTACATACATTTAGCACACACACACGCACACATTACATACATTTAGCGCACACACACACACATTACATACATTTAGCGCACACACACACACATTACATACATTTAGCGCACACACACACACACATTACATACATTTAGCGCACACACACACACACTACATACATTTAGCGCACACACACATTACATACATTTAGCGCACACACACATTACATACATTTAGCACACACACACACACTACATACATTTAGCACACACACATTACATACATTTAGCACACACACATTACATACATTTAGCACACACACACACACATTACATACATTTAGCACACACACATTACATACATTTAGCACACACACATTACATACATTTAGCACACACACATTACATACATTTAGCACACACACACACATTACATACATTTAGCACACACACACACATTACATACATTTAGCACACACACACACATTACATACATTTAGCACACACACACACTACATACATTCAGCACACACACACACACACACACACACACTACATACATTTAGCACACACACACACACACACACACATTACATACATTTAGCACACACACATACACACATTACATACATTTAGCACACACACACACACATTACATACATTTAGCACACACACATACACACATTACATACATTTAGCACACACACACACACATTACATACATTTAGCACACACACACACACATTACATACATTTAGCGCACACACACACACACATTACATACATTTAGCGCACACACACACACACTACATACATTTAGCGCACACACACATTACATACATTTAGCGCACACACACATTACATACATTTAGCACACACACACACACTACATACATTTAGCACACACACATTACATACATTTAGCACACACACATTACATACATTTAGCACACACACACACACATTACATACATTTAGCACACACACATTACATACATTTAGCACACACACATTACATACATTTAGCACACACACATTACATACATTTAGCACACACACACACATTACATACATTTAGCACACACACACACATTACATACATTTAGCACACACACACACATTACATACATTTAGCACACACACACACTACATACATTCAGCACACACACACACACACACACACACACACTACATACATTTAGCACACACACACACACACACACACATTACATACATTTAGCACACACACATACACACATTACATACATTTAGCACACACACACACACATTACATACATTTAGCACACACACATACACACATTACATACATTTAGCACACACACACACACATTACATACATTTAGCACACACACACACATTACATACATTTAGCGCGCACACACATTACATACATTTAGCGCGCACACACACTACATACATTTAGCGCGCACACACACACACACACACACATACATTTAGCGCGCACACACACACACATACATTTAGCGCGCACACACATTACATACATTTAGCGCGCACACACATTACATACATTTAGCACACACACACACACACACATACATTTAGCGCGCACACACACACACATACATTTAGCGCGCACACACATTACATACATTTAGCGCGCGCACACACACACACATACATTTAGCGCGCACACACACACACATACATTTAGCGCGCGCACACACACATTACATAGAACATTTAACACACACACATTACATACAACATTTAACGCACGCACACATTACATACAACATTTAACGCACGCACACATGACACACACATTACACACGAAATTACAAAACGGATCAAGTGCGTGTTAAATGTTAACATCTTTGTTGAAACTCGCTTTGTCCCAAGAATGTGGCACAAAACAATATTTAGTCAAATGTCGTATTAGAACGCTGAGAATCTGTCAGGTGTAATTAGAGGAACAAATGAAAATGAGGTGCAAAATCTGGTATTTTCAAAAAGGAAAAACTGAAGCAGTGGAAATACGGCTGCACTGTACATTATATTTCTGACCCTAAACTAAATATAGACTCTGTGTTTTTGATCATAATGACATTGTTTGCCGCGCGATGCATTGTTTTTAGTGCTCATTTCTCATGGTGCAGAAAGACAGAAGCAGACACATGAACCTCGCTTTCAGAGTCCTGCAGAACATGTCGAGCTGTTGAGAGCTCCACCGTCGAGAGCCGTTTGGACGGTTAAAAACGTGTTTTAAATCTCCACCGACGCAGGCTCCGGTGCTCGGTCAGACTTCTGACCAGACCAGGAAACGGCCACTGCGCTTCGTCATTTAAAGTCCATGCGACACGTTAAACTGCAGTTTTCAGTAAAACAAAGGGAATGCGATTATGTTTCACATTTTACACAACAGTTTTGCTCCAATTTGGCAATTTTGGTGATATTTATAAAGTCCAGCAAATATGACACAGGCAGAGGCAATACCACAACTGTTACTTAGAAACCAGATTGTAAACTAGAGCCAAAAGCCACATAAATCCTCCAATAGTTATGATTTGACGAATAATTATACCTTTATTTTGTTAAATGTTTAAACTGTCATAAAAAGGTGCCGGTCGCGTGCAAAGTTTCTCTGCGTTTTTGATGGAATGGCGCTTTTTGATGACATCACAGAGGAATTCTGTTGCAGAACTCGGCACTGCTTCCCGTAATTTTCAACTTGTCGTTACATTTTCTTCACAAAACGGGAAATAACTTTAAACTACCACAGGGACTATGCATCATAATTAGAACAAACATGTCGTATAGACTTTAAAAACCTGTTTCAAGTTACTACAATTTTAAAGATTTACACTTAAAATGTTACACGCAGAAAATGTCTGGTATTATTCAACTTGTTCAAATGATTTTTAAACGGTCAAGAAACAAAAGCACGTCGTCACTTGTGTTCAGTACCTTATAGCTCTGCACGCCTTCTTCAGCTCTGCAACAGAAACAGAAAACAGACGAGTTTCACACTGCTCCCTCTAGTGGCCAGGTTAATGACACACACAGTTCCTCACCCGACAAACTCCAGCATGATGGACACGTCCAGCTCGGGAGGCATGGTGAAGACGGCCTGAGGAGGGACTTCCTTCTTCTTCTTCACGGCGACGGGGCCTGGAGGAGACGAGAACGCCGCGACTGAAGACGAGGAGGAAGGGGCGGGGTCAGAGTCGAAATGTTTATGTTCTCGAGACAAAACGTGCCAAAAAATATATATATCATGGGGCAAAATTATGGAGTTTTGAGACTATATAATGCCAAAACCAGGAAAAGTATATTAAAATAGTGCTTGATAAACAAACTAAACTAAACATGATTTATATTTATTTTCAAAAAGGCACAAAGAAACAATTTTACAGGGTTTAGGCTGAAGTTTAAAGTCCATGTGACAGTTCTTCTGTTTTTATAATTCTGACTTCGTTTGGTGGTGTAGAACCTGTGGTAAATGTTTATCACAGTTTTCCGTTAAGTTGCAGTTTGAGAAGAGAATTTGGAAAAATAAGAGTTTAAAATGATCTGAATCCCTCTGTGATGTCATCAGTGTACGACAGACCGTTTAAACCATGGTTGGACTAAATAAATGTGTTTTATGGTATTATTGTGGCTCTTGTTTACAGTCTGGTTGCAAGGTAACAGCCGTGGAATCACCTCTGCCTTTGTAACTAGGGCTGCACGTGTTTTTCACTGCTTAAAATACGCTTTATTTAGCTATAGTAACTCAAATAACCTAAAGGACAACTTGTATTTTCGTGGTGAATTTAAATGCAATTAAGGATTATTTTAGGATTGACGCGATTGATATGATTATTTTCTGTTGTACAATTATAATGACTGATGGCTTTTAGATCTAAAGTGTATATAATCCTGAATTGTTTATTCTATTTTGACTTAATGATAAAGTGTTTATAATGTTATAAAGGGTCTGTCTGTTTGTACAGTCCAGATAAAGACTTTAATAGCGGATTAGTCGTGATAATTCAGATCTTTGCTCGTGTGAATGTGTAAATATCTGATCACTAAATGAAAACATGCATAAAACTACTAAAATTAGAATAAAGTTGGCGTTTACCTGACTTTGGCACATCCAGACCTCGTTCTTTGTAAAACTGGTACATTTGTTCTCTCTCCACTGAGAAAAACAACAGGTTAAAGTTAATTATAACGGGCAAAATAAAACATAACGATGAACATAAATAAGTGAGTAACTTCTACTCACGCTCTTCTAGAAACGGGACCATTTTATAAACGATATCCTGCAGCTGTCGGTCCGGCCTGAGGAAGAAGAACACAACAAACATGAGCTGTAACATAAGTGTTTTTAGTTCAATATAAAGCCCAAAAAATTGACTCGAACGTAAAGATGTTTATTTTATGGCTGTTTTTGTCACATTTAACTTTATTTTGTCTTTCAGAGAGTTCAAACTTGAGGAACAGTCACAAGTCAGAGCAAAAGAGAGAAAACTCAAGATTTCACTGTTTTTCTGTCACACTCTCAATAAAAATCGTGAATTAACGTCAAAAATGACCCGAGAGCTCAATTAATATACACGTATTCTTGGACTGTATTTTCTGGATTTTTTTCATAGTTTTGGCCTGGGTGCGACTTATATTTATACTTTTACTCAAGCGACTTGTATGTGATATCATTTGTTATTTTCACACTTACAAACGCATTTCATACTCCAGTGCGATTTAAATATGTTTTTTTCCTTCTCTATTATGCATTTTTTGGCTTTTTTTTGGCGACTTATACTCCGGAAAATACGGTATTACCATATTGTGCCATTATTATTTTTTTCATTATTTGTATTATTATAATTTTTCTTTGCTCCCTGGTCGCGTTTTTCTATTTGGTGTATTATTAAATTGAAAACATTGAAAATAATAAAACATATATATTTTTCAACAGAATACACTTGTTAAATAATCAGATGAAAATACCAACGAGAGCCTGTAAAAAAACAAAAGGCAGCGCTGTACAAGAACTCTAAAGTCCATCCTTTGCCATTTAAACCACCTGATGGCGCTGGAGAAGGCTCCGACGGGGCGCCAACACGTCCGGCGTCGTCATGGTTACAGAAAGTGACGAACCTGATGTTGTAGTGCGGCTGCGTTTGGTGCACGACGATGGAACAAGTGGGACATCGGTTACTGTAGAAAAAGTGCTTCACGATGCAACTTTTACAAACTGCAGACAAACAAAGACAGAAGAATTAAATATAAACTTATATATTCACACAACAATGAAGTCCGGTCGCTTTGACAGAGTTTGGACGCAAAGAAGTTTCAGTAGTATTTTAGCAGGCACAACGGATTTAAAGTAATTTGATTGTACAAAATATACACAGGAATGGCTCTGGTGGAGTAGTTTAAAACGTATTTCTACAGAAACTATGGAGGACAGATATCACTACTAAACTGGAGCTTAGAAGAACATCCATAAATATGACACAAAATGCACACAAAAGATCACAAAAATGTCAAAAGTTTGCAAACAAAAAATATAAAATAATTAAAATAAATAAAATTCACAAAACATTTTTTTTTAAATGCAACAAATTTAAACAAAAAAAACAAAAAAAGTTTTTTTTTAAAAAGTTGACTAAATAGTTTGGCCCATCTAAAAGCTAAAAACACAGGTCACAGCAAATTTCATAAATCTAACCAAGATTTCAATCAAATAAAACTAGACAAAAAAATGTTTTAAAACATTTCTACCAAATTAACAAAAAATAAGTGAGACTATCATCATTATTCAATTCACTTTAAGGATTTTTTAACCTTTAACAAGTGCATTTTTCTAGATTTAAAAAAGGTGTACTTTCGCAATGCGTCTGCCCTTCTGCTGTGATCAATATAACCCCAATAAAATAATTAGTCGACTAGAGAATAGTTTGGACTGATGGCGCGCAGCTTCACTCACAGGTGTGCAAACATTCGGTGATGGTGGTGGCGTCGATGAGGAAGCCGCAGCAGAGTCCACAGCGGATGTACGGGTAGAACTGGTTTAGAGGCAGCGTCTGGAGGAAAGACAACCATTTTAAACAAACGACGGAGAGAAGGTTCAATCACAGAATCTCACAAACTATGAAGACTCCACGTGTTTTTGTGCAAATGAAAAGCGGTCGGACGTGTGCGTGACGTCAGAGCACATTTAAAACACATTTACAGTGTATTCTTTTATTAGATAAGCAAACTGACATTTCTAACCTGTAAATGTCAGTTCATTGTTGAAAATGTGTCGTTTTCGACTTTATTTTGCCTCCGGACGCTTTCACTCTGAAACTTCAAACATTCTGAAGACGGGCATTTAAAGGGTCAATATTTTCACACTGCGATTTTACAAGTTCTCCCACTTTGACAAGATGGAGGCTCTGAATCTAAATTAGCAGCACCTGTTTGAGCTCGTTAGCTGCATAATGCCCCCTGTCCAGCCCACAATCAGTCAAACTCCACCCACTGCCATGAGCAAAGAGCTGTCAGAAGACCTCCACAAGGCTGGAAAGACCCCAGGGACTGAACTGTAGACCTCCACAAGGCTGGAAAGACCCCAGGGACTGAACTGTAGACCTCCACAAGGCTGGAAAGACCCCAGGGACTGAACTGTAGACCTCCACAAGTCTGAAAAGACCCCAGGGACTGAACTGTAGACCTCCACAAGTCTGGAAAGACCCCAGGGACTGAACTGTAGACCTCCACAAGGCTGGAAAGACCCCAGGGACTGAACTGTAGACCTCCACAAGGCTGGAAAGACCCCAGGGACTGAACTGTAGACCTCCACAAGTCTGAAAAGACCCCAGGGACTGAACTGTAGACCTCCACAAGTCTGGAAAGACCCCAGGGACTGAACTGTAGACCTCCACAAGGATGGAAAGACCCCAGGGACTGAACTGTAGACCTCCACAAGGCTGGAAAGACCCCAGGGACTGAACTGTAGACCTCCACAAGGCTGGAAAGACCCCAGGGACTGAACTGTAGACCTCCACAAGGCTGGAAAGACCCCAGGGACTCAACTGTAGACCTCCACAAGGCTGGAAAGACCCCAGGGACTGAACTGTAGACCTCCACAAGACTGGAAAGACCCCCAGGGACTGAACTGTAGACCTCCACAAGGCTGGAAAGACCCCAGGGACTGAACTGTAAACCTCCACAAGTCTGGAGAGACCCCAGGGACTGAACTGTAAACCTCCACAAGTCTGGAGAGACCCCAGAGACTGAACTGTAGACCTCCACAAGACTGGAAAGAGAAGCGGGCAATTGAGTGAAGAAAGATCAAGTGTTAGAGCAATTGTTAGAACATGGAAGAGGCTGAAGATTATGTCACTCTCCCTTAGACGAGCTCCATGAAGATCTCACCTCGTGGGGTTCAATGATGATAAGAAAAGGTGAAGAATCAAACCTTCTTCTCTCAGTCAGAGCATTGAAGATGGGGCGTGGCTGAGTCTTCAAACATGACCATGGCCTGAAGCACACAGCCAGGAGAACCAAGGAGTAAGAAGTAGATCAAGGTTCTGGAGTGGTCCTGCCAGTCTCAGACCTAAATCCAATAGAACATCTTTGGAGTTGAAACTGTTGCTCAGCAACAGCCCTGAAACCTGACAGATCTAGAGAAGATTTGTGTGGAGGCGTGGCCAAAATCTGCAGCGTGTGCAAACCTGGTCCAGAACTACAGGACACGTCTGACCTCTGTAACTGTAAACAAGGCATTGTACCAAATATTAACACTGGTTTTCACAGGTTTTCAAATACTTATTTGCAGCAATAACAGACAAATAAATTATTTAAAAATCATACAATGTGATTTAGCATTTCTGTCCCTCACAGTGGAAATGCACCAACGATGAACATGTTTCAAGTGGGAGAACTTGCATAATCACAGAGCGTTCAAAAACTTTAATAACTATTGCACAACTACTGCATTGATGGAGAGCTCCTGATTTTCAGGATGTTTCTCCCATTCAAAATGTATATTTAATACAAATGTAATATTTTTTATTGTTTACACTTAAATGGTTGCTTTTCATAAACGCAAAAAAAAATGTTTGTGATAAGGTCAGGTAAAAAATGAAGTAAACACTGAGGCTGGTAGTTTTCTGCATTTGAGAACCTCAAATATACCAAAATATGTCCATTTAAATAATTTTATCAATGAATTTTCAGATTTTTTGCTGCTACAATAAAACATATGGTCAATGATGCTAGCTTATAATAAACTATTGTCCTTTCGAGAGAACACTAATTAATAACTTTGACAATTAACGCAGTTGAAAGATGAGGGGGGGATCCTAAAATGCCACATAAATGACTTTATTGGCGTCGTGTTAATGCAATAACAGTAAAAGTGTTTAAACGTCGCACCTCTTCGTCCGAGTCGCTCTCCATCGACACATCCGCGTTTCTGCTTCTAAACGGCGCCAAAGTCATCTCCACTTTCACTTAAACCACAGCAAACGCCAACAAAACACCGTGACACCGTCTCCTTTGTGCCTTTTCCTCCGCAGATCAGAACCAGAACCAGAACCGCATTTACGTGAACTTTAAGCGCTTCAGTGCGACACCTGTTCACTTCCCGCTTAGCATTAGCATCTAGTTAGCTCCAACGTCACTTTTTAGCCTTTTCTAACTCTTTGCGACGTGTCCAAACCCGGAGTGCACGTGTGGATATGTTGATGCCGTTTGTCCGTAGCGGGTCATCGGGTGAGAACGCTGTTTTGAACAATTTTAAGGCCCCAAAATAACTTTTTTGTGGTGTTTTTAGGACCCGCGTTGATTTCCCGCGGAACGAACCAACAGTGGCGTCATCGCATTTCTCTTTCCTCGTGTCCTTCCGCCCTCGAGTCCTCGGTTCCTCCGCAGGAAATGGACGAGGAAGACACAGCGAGGAGGAGATAGAACTAGATTTTGGCTTATCTTATCCTATTATTCTAGGACTTTTACTCCTTTGTTTCTGTTATTTTACTTGTTTGGTCGTGACAATCCAAACTCCTCAATGTGTGACAAATAAAACCGATTAAAGCGACTTATGTCTGCGTCCTAAACCTTCGCTGGTTATTCCTCTGTGATTTCCTTCCCTTGTCTCCTCTGAGCTTGGGAACAACACTTAATATGGCGCAGGTGTTTGACAGCTGAAGACACGACGACGTGTTAAAATATCGGACGAGGAGAGGAAAAGAAGTGAAGTCGGAGAATTGAGACGCAGCCCAAACTGCTTCTTCACGCGCTCAGGGCGGAAGGGCGCTGAGGTTAAAGCTCTCTGCTGCCCCCTGAAGTTCAGGAGGAACTGCAGATAAAGGACATGATACCAGTCGGTATCGGACAATCCTTATCTTTTATTGTCTTCTTTATTTTTACTACTGTCTACATTGTCAATATTTCTGTGGAAACAAGACGATGGAGGAAGATGTGCATATTTAGGTCTTTCAAAATGCAAACGTACACCCAGTTTCTTTAAAACAATTTTATTTCAGAATTTGACATTACAGACATTGTAATACTGAGTCTCTGTCGTTGGGTGGCGCCAATGTTACAGATGATACACCTTACAAAGCACAACTCTTGTTCACTGAACATACAGGGAGCTCCATAGTTCTTACATAAATAACATACAAAAGTCTCATGTTGGATATACAGTGTCACGAGCATTGTCTCACTCTGTTATTAAGAGTGTTTTTTAAACTTCCTACAAGTTATCTGTCCTTTTCCTCTGTATCTACCTGTGTTGCAACAATGCAATTTCCCCATGTGTGGACAATAAAGGAATATCTTATCCTATCTTATCTTACTGCAATATGTCTTATTTTAATGATATTTGTGTCTCAAATCATCCCGTAAAAACACACAAGGGATTCTTGAACACTTGTTTTCCCCAAAACTATTAAATGTAATATTTTTTCTCAAATCTGAAAACATTTCAACTAGTGCTACAACTTTTCAAGTACCATCTTTTACTCCACAACATTTACTCTTATTCTGCACAAAAATAGTTTAAATCCTCCTGGACATGTTTGAAACGTGATCAAAATGTAAATCTAATTGCAGTTAAAGGAGTAATGGACAATTTTTCAGCGATTTGAGAACGCAGGCGGAAGTGCACATGCGCACTCTCCCGTGCAGACTGATACAACACACGTGCTGTTTATTAGCTCGACGGATCGCATCACATCTCTCGTCTCCCATAGATTTCCGTCTCTTCTGAGTCAGCTCGAACTGTCTTTCTCCGTCTTCATTTTGTCCCATACACTGAGGGAACTATATTATGAGAGATCAATGCGCTTAGACACGCGAAAACGTGCTGCTCATGGGGACGAGCCGCACACGGCTGCAGGTGAGCGGTAGGTGCGTTTTATGATTGCTACAGGACTAATCGGCAGTCCACGCCACGAGGAAATGAGACTCAGATTTGGGCCAAAAAATCGTCCATTCAACCTTTAAATTTAAGAAAGTATTTAGGATTAAATTAAACATAAAATGGTTGTTTCTTAACAGATATTTCCACCAGATCACTTTATTACCTTAAACAATTGCTCTTTCTGTGCTAGAATTAATAAGAGATTGTCCAAAGTGGAGTAATAGTTTGTGTTAGATTTGGTCTCTCACCTGTGCAAATATTTACAGTTTTGCTTGAACGCATTTTTCCATTTTGAATTCCTGGTTCGCAACCGTTTACGCGTCAAGTCTGCGGGAAATCGTTTTCTGATTAAACAAACACACTTCAGACCAGCGCGATGCAGCGTGATTCTATCATTATCAAACCCAAAAGGCCGAGGATAAAACCAGGACTAAAGCGCGATCAAACCAAGTCTGAACCAGGTCCAAACCAGCGAAAACCGGGTTCAAACCAGCAAAAAACAGGTCCAAACTGGAAAAAACAGGTCCAAACCAGGAAAAAACAGGTCCAAACCTGCAAAAACCAGGTCCAAACTGGCAAAAACCAGGTCCAAACCAGCAAAAAACAGGTCCAAACCAGGAAAAAACAAGTCCAAACCTGCAAAAACCAGGTCCAACCCAGCAAAACCCAGGTCCAAACCAGCAAAAACAGGTCCAAATCAGCAAAAACAGGTCCAAACCAGGAAAAATCAGGTCCAAACCAGCAAAAACTAGGTCCAAACTGGCAAAAAACAGGTCCAAACCAGCAAAAACCAGGTCCAACCCAGGAAAAAACAAGTCCAAACCTGCAAAAACCAGGTCCAACCCAGCAAAACCCAGGTCCAAACCAGCAAAAACAGGTCCAAATCAGCAAAAACAGGTCCAAACCAGGAAAAATCAGGTCCAAACCAGCAAAAACTAGGTTCAAACTGGCAAAAACCAGGTCCAAACCAGCAAAAACCAGGTCCAACCCAGCAAAACCCAGGTCCAAACCAGCAAAAAACAGGTCCAAATCAGCAAAAACAGGTCCAAACCAGGAAAAATCAGGTCCAAACCAGCAAAAGCCAGGTCCAAACTGGCAAAAACCAGGTCCAAACCAGCAAAAACAGGTCCAACCCAGGAAAAATCAGGTCCAAACCAGCAAAAACCAGGTCCAAACTGGCAAAAAACAGGTCCAAACCAGCAAAAAACAGGTCCAAACCAGGAAAAAACAGGTCCAAACCTGCAAAAACCAGGTCCAACCCAGCAAAACCCAGGTCCAAACCAGCAAAAAACAGGTCCAAATCAGCAAAAAACTAGGTCCAAACTGGCAAAAACCAGGTCCAAACCAGCAAAAACCAGGTCCAACCCAGCAAAACCCAGGTCCAAACCAGCAAAAAACAGGTCCAAATCAGCAAAAACAGGTCCAAACCAGGAAAAATCAGGTCCAAACCAGCAAAAGCCAGGTCCAAACTGGCAAAAACCAGGTCCAAACCAGCAAAAACAGGTCCAACCCAGCAAAAACCAGGTCCAACCCAGCAAAACCCAGGTCCAAACCAGCAAAAAACAGGTCCAAATCAGCAAAAAACAGGTCCAAACCAGGTCCAAACCAGCAAAAACTAGGTCCAAACCAGCAAAAAACAGGTCCAAACCAGCAAAAAAACAGGTCCAAACCAGCAAAAAACAGGTCTAAACCAGCAAAAATCAGGTCCAAACCAGCAAAACCCAGGTCCAAACCAGCAAAAACCAGGTCCAAACCAGCAAAACACAGGTCCAATCCAGCAAAACACAGATCTAAACCAGCAAAAACCAAGTCCAAACCAGCAGAAACCAGGTCCAAACCAGCTAATACCAGGTCCAAACCAGGTCCAAACCAGCAAAAACCAGGTCCAAACCAGGTCCAAACCAGGTCCAAACCAGGTCCAAACCAGGTCCAAACCAGGTCCAACCCAGGATTTAGTCTTGATAAAAACGAATGAATCGTGATGAAAACAAGGTCAGAATTTCAAAACAGACGCAGTCGAGAAACTGAACCAGGTCCAAACTGTGACAAAAGGTCTGAACTGTCGTAAATCAGGCCTGAACTTTCATCAAACTAGAAATAAAGAAATAAGAAAGATAAGAAATCTGTGTTTTGGTCATAGCTTTTTCACAATTTCTTTTTTAAATGCTGTAGTCCCGGTTGATGGTTTATACCTCTGGTGCTGCTGAGTCTATTCACATGAAACAAAAACGGTCAAAAACAGTTCAAGTCTCGCGAAAATGAAGGAAATGAACAAGGATTAAAACGGAGGCAAGTGAGTCGTGGAATAAACCGCGACTGAACGGCGACTGAAGGACGTAAACGGGTCTGAACTTGCACCAAACTAGAACCAAACCGGGTCGATCCGCACCGAAACAAAGACTGGCAGAAAGCTCGACATCTTCTTGCTCTTAAAAGTGACATTTCTTTTTCGCTCGTGTTGAAAATGTCGTAGTTTTGCCGAAAATATCTGCCACGATTTTAGCTACAGGCGTTTGTACTGCATTCTGCCGTTTGGAAAGGATTCAAGTAAAAGTATTGAAAGTCTGCTTCTAATCGACACCAAAAATACTATTGAAACTACTAAATACTCATTTGGACAAGTATTGACCCTAAAACAATCACATAAACAGGAGAAAATGTGATCTTTTGTTCCTAAAAAGTCTGATGATCTTGTGAACTAGTAAGAGACCACATAACAGCCTGAATCTTTTTTTAAAGTGAAATGGGCCATAAATATTTACCAAGATTAATCCATGTCAGATCTAAATTCAAATTGTTTTAAGTCTTAATGACAAAAAACGAGCAACAGTTTTGAATTTCCAGGGTAGAAATGCCATGTGAGTTTGCGTTTCGATTACAAATGGATGGAAAAATGTCATTTGGGCTTGACAAAATGGACATATTTGTTCAGTAAAACCTACAAATTGGGAGTTTGTCCACAAGTGTCGGTGATCCTTGTGGTAAACGTGTTCAAACTCTGATGTCACTCGCATGTGTCATCACGGTTTCCATTTGACAAAACCATCTGTAGTTTTCCTATTTTGTGTTATTCTGTGGTTGATCCCAGCTCCTCCCCTAAAATCAGATTATGTTCCACTTCAGCTTTGTCTCCGATCCAGAGTCCAGAATGTATTTGCAAATGTTTACGATGCTCCGTCGCAGAATAATAAGACCTATCATACAAAGCTATTTACAGTTTAAAGTTCAGCGCTGCATCTTGTTGAAGACACTTTTGAGCGCGCTCCTGAACATGGAGCTGGAGAAGGTGTAGATGACCGGGTCCAGAGTGCTGTTCAGGTACGTGAGTCCGATGCTGACCATGAAAGCCAGCGTCGTCTTTCGGAAACCCTCGCAGTCGCGCGGATTGAACTTTTTTATCGCCAAACTGCCCAGCCCGGTGACGATCGCGGGCAAAAAGCAAACGGTGAACACCAGATTGATCACCGTGACCGATCGTATGGCCTTCTTGAACTTCTTTTGCTGGATGATTTGCTCCTGTCTTTTCAAGTACCAAATGATCCTCGCCGAGCAGAAGATGAGCAAAAACCAAGGAAGGATGAACTCGGCGACGTAGGCGATGTAGTGGACGGTAATGGCCAACGGTGGGTTTTGGTAGGAGCTAAAACTTCTGCACATTGTGCGATTGTCTTTGTGATGCAGGAGATCGATAGTTAGCAACGGGACGCGAAGGATTACGACGACGGACCATATGGAGACGGAGAGCCAGACAGCTAGGCGCCCGGACATCAGGCTGACGCAGTGCAGCGGGTGGAGGACTTTGAAGTAGCGATTGAGAGCCACGATGGTCATGAACCCGATGCTCGCCGAGCGGTTCACGGCCAACATGAAGAGGTTAACCCGGCAGGACACCTCGCCGTAAATCCAGTGGTCGCCCCGCAAGTGCGTGTCGATTCGGAAAGGGACGCACACCAGAAGCAAGAAGTCGGCGAGCATGAGGTTGAAAAGGAAGATGGCGTGAGGCTTCCAGAATTTCATGCGGAAACAGAAGATCCACAGGGCGAAAAGGTTCACGGGAAGACCGACTACAACCTCCACGATCATGACCAGGAAGAGGAACGACGTCCGTGTTTCTGGAGTGTAGGAGCAGTGCAGGACCGTGCCGACGCCGATGGACGAGTTGGACATGTCGAGGAGAAGATGCAAGTGTCCGAATTCTGTGATCAAAGACAAGAAAGAAGTACTTTAGTTTAGGTTATTTACAGACGCTGCGGGTGGATAGGGAAAAATCTTAAATTCAAAGATATCAATTTGAAACTTTTCCAGTCGATTACTCATAAATGTAAAGAAATATTACATTACAAGTTTTTCATGATCTCATGTTTTCATGTAGAAATAAGACATTTTATGTGCAAAAACTGACAAAATTAAGTCATTTAAATCTGAAAAATGGACAGAACCAGTTTAAAAGTCTATTACATATTAGGTACAAAAATATTTACAGAGGAAATTTTGGATTTCTGATTTAGTTTTCTAAATCTGACTTAGATCTGACTAAAATTTCTAATTTTGCCTATTTTTCTAGACTTGAATCTTAAATAAATCGAAAGGCTTTGAAACTCTTCTGCACGTCAGAATCTGGTACAGACTGTTTAGTTTGGTGTGTTTAGGAGCTCGTTTAGGGCCTGATCTTTATGTCTCTGTGGGAGAATATACATTTTAGGAAAACTGCCTTTGACGTTACAATGAGCTAGAGACATTTCTGAATGAAGTGGAATAAATCAAATATTTTTAATAAACAGGAGCAGATTTGAACATTTTGTTGTCATTGGTGCGAATTTTAACCAAAAAAGCCATGTTCTACTAAAGGCTTTTTCATTATTTTCTCTAAACAGAGTGCCTTGGATCTTTTGTCTGTGGGAATTTTCTACTTATTTAATTTTTTTGCTACAATTAATACCCACATAGACAACTTTCTCTTTTTGAACATTTTGTTGTTTCTACGTGAAAGCCCGCTGAACAAAAAACTACATTTGAAGTTAAAAAAAAGAAGATACATATAAAATAGTTTAGTAAACATTTTGAAGTAGACGTTTAAAAAGTAAAAGTATTTCCCTGACTGTGGAATAAAAACATAACGACTTTTTAAAATTATTTTCTGCCTTATAATGGATTCAAAGAGACGATCCACAGAACCATGGTGGTGTGTTTTTAGGTATTTGTTCCTTTTATTCATTGTTTGTATTGGATAGTTATTGCATTATATTGGGATAAGATGTACTGCATGTACTGTATGTACTGCATGTACTACATGTACTGCATGTACTGTATCAACTGTATGTACTGTATGTATGTATTTGGAAAAGTAGAGTTTCTCTCATTTGTTTTCACTTGTATAAATAAATGATAAATACATTTTTCCTATTGAATTGTGTGTGTATATTTTTGTTTTTGCTCCAATCTGGGACTTGAACCCAAAACCTTTACGCAGAATGCCACACTTGATGTACTTAAAGTATCTCTTCAAACTAAACTTTCTGCTTTTCTATTTTCTTTTTAAAGATTTTTGGCCCGTGAGCTTTATTAGACAGGAAAGACAGTGTGGAATGGGGATGAGAGAAGGGAGGACATGCAGCAAACTGTCGGGGTCGGGATTCAAACTCACTTTCTACTTTTCAGTCCAGTCCAAAAAATGTACAGAAAGTAAAAAGTATTCACTGTAAAAACTGAGTAAAGTACAGACACCTAAACTCGTTACTCGTTACGACTCTTTGAACTAAAACACAGTTTTAATTCATATGTACAACAGGTACAAATACACCAAATAAAGTCAGAATTAGCGTAAAAACCTGTCAGAGCCACTTTAAGTAGTACTTTTACTTTTGTACTTTGTTACTTTCCACTGCTGACACGCACACGGACACAGAGAGAACATGCACATCCAGGCTCTCTCTCACCGCTGAGCTAATTAACCTATAGATACTTTAACATAACAGTTAAATCAACTGAACAGCCAGTGTCGCGTCTGCGCAGCGACTTCACCTAAAAAGGCGCTCTTTGCGACGCTCTCGTTTGGTCTGTTTTTTATGGATCAGTGTCAAGTTTCTGCACAGGTCGTTCCACAACGTCAAAAAAACATTCCCAAGTGAAACGCCTGGTTAAAAAAAACATTATTCAAACAAAACGATAACCGTCTTTTGAGCTATTAAAGATACTTTCGTCAATAAGATTTAGTTTTTGTAACATTGTAACAAACATTGTCCCTTTTTAAAAAAAAATGTCCTGCTACTAAATATGAAATAGAAAATACTGTGCTCATTATTCATGTCACTTTATAATAATTACAACATGATTCGCCTTAACAAAGCATTAAAAATGTCCAGTAACTCATAGTTGATTTGATTTAAACCTTCAATCCATTTGAGTTCTTTGTGACGTAAATGTGTGTGTTGTGTGTGTGTGTGTTGTGATGTAAATGTGTGTGTTGTGATGTAAATGTGTGTGTTGTGATGTAAATGTGTGTGTTGTAATGTAAATGTGTGTGTTGTGTGTGTGTGTTGTGATGTAAATGTGTGTGTTGTGATGTAAATGTGTGTGTTGTGATTTCAAATGCTTGTGTTGTAATGTAAATGTGTGTGTTGTGATGTAAATGTGTGTGATGCTTGTGTTGTGATGTAAATGTGTGTGTTGTGATGTAAATGCTTGTGTTGTGATTTAAATGTGTGTGTTGTGATGTAAATGTGTGTGTTGTGATGTAAATGCGTGTGTTGTGATGTAAATGTGTGTGTTGTGATGTAAATGTGTGTGTTGTGATGTAAATGCTTGTGTTGTGATTTAAATGTGTGTGTTGTGATGTAAATGTGTGTGTTGTGATGTAAATGTGTGTGTTGTGATGTAAATGCTTGTGTTGTGATTTAAATGTGTGTGTTGTGATGTAAATGTGTGTGTTGTGATGTAAATGCGTGTGTTGTGATGTAAATGTGTGTGTTGTGATGTAAATGTGTGTGTTGTGATGTAAATGCGTGTGTTGTGATGTAAATGTGTGTGTTGTGATGTAAATGTGTGTGTTGTGATGTAAATGTGTGTTTTGTGATGTAAATGTGTGTGTTGTGATGTAAATGCTTGTGTTGTGATGTAAATGTGTGTGTTGTGATGTAAATGTGTGTGTTGTGATGTAAATGTGTGTGTTGTGATGTAAATGCGTGTGTTGTGATGTAAATGTGTGTTTTGTGATGTAAATGTGTGTGTTGTGATGTAAATGTGTGTGTTGTGATGTAAATGCTTGTGTTGTGATTTAAATGTGTGTGTTGTGATGTAAATGTGTGTGTTGTGATGTAAATGCGTGTGTTGTGATGTAAATGTGTGTGTTGTGATGTAAATGTGTGTGTTGTGATGTAAATGTGTGTGTTGTGATGTAAATGTGTGTGTTGTGATGTAAATGCTTGTGTTGTGATTTAAATGTGTGTGTTGTGATGTAAATGTGTGTGTTGTGATGTAAATGCCTGTGTTGTGATTTAAATGTGTGTGTTGTGATGTAAATGTGTGTGTTGTGATGTAAATGCCTGTGTTGTGATGTAAATGTGTGTGTTGTGATGTAAATGTGTGTGTTGTGATGTAAATGTGTGTGTTGTGATGTAAATGCGTGTGTTGTGATGTAAATGTGTGTTTTGTGATGTAAATGTGTGTGTTGTGATGTAAATGTGTGTGTTGTGATGTAAATGCTTGTGTTGTGATGTAAATGTGTGTGTTGTGATGTAAATGCGTGTGTTGTGATGTAAATGCCTGTGTTGTGATGTAAATGTGTGTGTTGTGATGTAAATGTGTGTGTTGTGATGTAAATGTGTGTGTTGTGATGTAAATGTGTGTGTTGTGATGTAAATGTGTGTGTTGTGATGTAAATGTGTGTGTTGTGATGTAAATGTTGTTATGTAAATGTGTGTGTTGTGATGTAAATGTGTGTGTTGTGATGTAAATGTGTGTGTTGTGATGTAAATGTGTGTGTTGTGATTTCAAATGCTTGTGTTGTGATGTAAATGTGTGTGTTGTAATGTAAATGTGTGTGTTGTGTGTGTGTGTTGTGATGTAAATGTGTGTGTTGTGATTTCAAATGCTTGTGTTGTAATGTAAATGTGTGTGTTGTGATGTAAATGTGTGTGATGCTTGTGTTGTGATGTAAATGTGTGTGTTGTGATGTAAATGCTTGTGTTGTGATGTAAATGTGTGTGTTGTGATGTAAATGTGTGTGTTGTGATGTAAATGTGTGTGTTGTGATGTAAATGTGTGTGTTGTGATGTAAATGCCTCTGTTGTGATGTAAATGTGCGTGTTGTGATGTAAATGCGTGTGTTGTGATGTAAATGCCTGTGTTGTGATGTAAATGCGTGTGTTGTAAATGCCTGCGTTGTGATGTAAATGTGTCTGTTGTGATGTAAATGTGTGTGTTGTGATGTAAATGTGTGTGTTGTGATGTAAATGCGTGTGTTGTGATGTAAATGCGTGTGTTGTGTTGTAAATGCCTGTGTTGTGATGTAAATGTGTGTGTTGTGATGTAAATGCGTGTGTTGTGATGTAAATGTGTGTGTTGTGATGTAAATGTGTGTGTTGTGATGTAAATGTGTGTGTTGTGATGTAAATGTGTGTGTTGTAAATGCCTGTGTTGTGATGTAAATGTGTGTGTTGTGATGTAAATGTGTGTGTTGTGATGTAAATGCGTGTGTTGTGATGTAAATGTGTGTGTTGTGATGTAAATGTGTGTGTTGTGATGTAAATGTGTGTGTTGTGATGTAAATGTGTGTGTTGTGATGTAAATGTTGTTATGTAAATGTGTGTGTTGTGATGTAAATGTGTGTGTTGTGACGTAAATGTTGTTATGTAAATGTGTGTGTTGTGATGTAAATGTGTGTGTTGTGATGTAAATGTATTTGTTGTGATGTAAATGTGTGTGTTGTGATGTAAATGTGTGTGTTGTGATGTAAATGTGTGTGTTGTGATGTAAATGTTGTTATGTAAATGTGTGTGTTGTGATGTAAATGTGTGTGTTGTGACGTAAATGTTGTTATGTAAATGTGTGTGTTGTGATGTAAATGTGTGTGTTGTGATGTAAATGTATTTGTTGTGATGTAAATGTGTGTGTTGTGACGTAAATGTTGTTATGTAAATGTGTGTGTTGTGATGTAAATGTGTGTGTTGTGATGTAAATGTATGTGTTGTGATGTAAATGTGTGTGTTGTGACGTAAATGTTGTTATGTAAATGTGTGTGTTGTGATGTAAATGTGTGTGTTGTGATGTAAATGTGTGTGTTGTGATGTAAATGTGTGTGTTGTGATGTAAATGTGTGTGTTGTGATGTAAATGTGTGTGTTGTGATGTAAATGTTGTTATGTAAATGTGTGTGTTGTGATGTAAATGTGTGTGTTGTGATGTAAATGTGTGTGTTGTGATGTAAATGTGTGTGTTGTGATTTCAAATGCTTGTGTTGTGATGTAAATGTGTGTGTTGTAATGTAAATGTGTGTGTTGTGTGTGTGTGTTGTGATGTAAATGTGTGTGTTGTGATTTCAAATGCTTGTGTTGTAATGTAAATGTGTGTGTTGTGATGTAAATGTGTGTGATGCTTGTGTTGTGATGTAAATGTGTGTGTTGTGATGTAAATGCTTGTGTTGTGATGTAAATGTGTGTGTTGTGATGTAAATGTGTGTGTTGTGATGTAAATGTGTGTGTTGTGATGTAAATGCCTCTGTTGTGATGTAAATGTGCGTGTTGTGATGTAAATGCGTGTGTTGTGATGTAAATGCCTGTGTTGTGATGTAAATGCTTGTGTTGTGTTGTAAATGCCTGTGTTGTGATGTAAATGTGTGTGTTGTGATGTAAATGCGTGTGTTGTGATGTAAATGTGTGTGTTGTGATGTAAATGTGTGTGTTGTGATGTAAATGTGTGTGTTGTGATGTAAATGTGTGTGTTGTAAATGCCTGTGTTGTGATGTAAATGTGTGTGTTGTGATGTAAATGTGTGTGTTGTGATGTAAATGCGTGTGTTGTGATGTAAATGTGTGTGTTGTGATGTAAATGTGTGTGTTGTGATGTAAATGTGTGTGTTGTGATGTAAATGTGTGTGTTGTGATGTAAATGTTGTTATGTAAATGTGTGTGTTGTGATGTAAATGTGTGTGTTGTGACGTAAATGTTGTTATGTAAATGTGTGTGTTGTGATGTAAATGTGTGTGTTGTGATGTAAATGTATTTGTTGTGATGTAAATGTGTGTGTTGTGATGTAAATGTATTTGTTGTTATGTAAATGTGTGTGTTGTGATGTAAATGTGTGTGTTGTGATGTAAATGTATTTGTTGTGATGTAAATGTGTGTGTTGTGATGTAAATGTGTGTGTTGTGATGTAAATGTGTGTGTTGTGATGTAAATGTTGTTATGTAAATGTGTGTGTTGTGATGTAAATGTGTGTGTTGTGACGTAAATGTTGTTATGTAAATGTGTGTGTTGTGATGTAAATGTGTGTGTTGTGATGTAAATGTATTTGTTGTGATGTAAATGTGTGTGTTGTGACGTAAATGTTGTTATGTAAATGTGTGTGTTGTGATGTAAATGTGTGTGTTGTGATGTAAATGTATGTGTTGTGATGTAAATGTGTGTGTTGTGACGTAAATGTTGTTATGTAAATGTGTGTGTTGTGATGTAAATGTGTGTGTTGTGATGTAAATGTGTGTGTTGTGATGTAAATGTGTGTGTTGTGATGTAAATGTGTGTGTTGTGATGTAAATGCTTGTTGAAAGCGCCTTACCTCCTGTCTCGTGGGTTTTCTCTCGCGTCTGCTGCTCTGGGCTCCAGCTCCAACAGCTTTTATGAGGAAACATAAATTCAGATGTCGTTCCCTCTCGACTTGTTCAAACACGACTGGTTCGTCCAAAGAAATACGATATCCTGACGTTGGACTCGGCACTTGACAAAATTCCTTTTGCAGTGAGAGTTTTTTAAACTTTATTGCTCCTGAAAAGTCTTTTTGGTTTAGACCTGGTTTAGTCCTGGTTTAGTCCTGGTTTAGACCTGGTTTATTCCTGGTTTAGTCCTGGTTTGGACCTGATTTAGTCCTGGTTTGGTCCTCATTTAGTCCTGGTTTATTCACACAGAAATACCACCGCAGACAAAGTGACCAACACGTGAGGAGCGTTACAAGGAGGAGGAGGAGGCCAAGTATGAGTCAGGTTTGTGGAGCTGCAAGCCCACGACATGAAAACAAAACACTCTAAGCCTTTAGATAAACAGAGGAGACAGACGGAGATGCTGTGATTGTGGAACTATGTGAGATTTGAACCTGACTGTTCGCTCAATTGAGCAGAACTACGCAAAACAACGACATCAACGTTTGAATCAGAAAACAGGAGAAGAAGCAAATGTGCATGAACGCAAAAACACAATAAGAATCCAAAAGTCATAATAGCCACTTGATTGATAAAACTCTGCACATTATTTTATTATTCCAACATTAACATGCCACTGCATGTCCGGGACACACATCTCTGAAACAATAAATGGATACGTTTAATGTGCTTTTGTCAGCAGAAAACAGAAGGTTTCACAGAGAAAAGGACGACCAACAATAACTGTGATAAATGTGTTAAATATGCAGATTCAACCCTAATCTCTCTTTAGATCAGGGCTACTCAACATAAGGCCTGAGGGCCAAATCAGGCTCTCCAAGTGATTTAATCCAGACCACGACTCATCTTCCAAAGAATAAAACAAAAACAAAAAAATATTGTTTACTTTTCTGGGTTAGTCCTGGTTCAGACCTGGTTGGTTCTAGTCCTAGTTTAATTCTCGTTAATTTCTGGTTGGGTTTTGCAAATCAATGTAGCTAAAGCAATTTGTATGTTGTTTATCACAAAAACCTGACTCATCGGGAGTCATTTTATTGTATGTACTCAATTACCCGGGATATCTTGCCATAGCGTCGCGTTTTGCACCTCGGGCCCAGAGAGCTTTGGTCCTCGGGAAAATAAAGTGGAAAAGCCCTGATCACGATTAACTGAGGAGACAGACGGAGATGCTGTGATTGTGGAACTATGTGAGATTTGAACCGTTCGCACCATTGAGCAGAACTGACAAACATCAAAGCAAGAACAACGTCATCAAAACCAGGAGAGGGGAGAGAGGAGTGAGGAGAGAGGAGAGACGAGGGAGGAGAGAGGAGTGAGGAGAGAGGAGAGAGGAGTGAGGAGAGAGGAGAGACGAGGGAGGAGAGAGGAGTGAGGAGAGAGGAGAGAGGAGTGAGGAGAGAGGAGTGAGGAGTGAGGAGAGAGGAGTGAGGAGAGAGGAGAGACGAGGGAGGAGAGAGGAGTGAGGAGAGAGGAGAGAGGAGTGAGGAGAGAGGAGTGAGGAGTGAGGAGAGAGGAGTGAGGAGTGAGGAGAGAGGAGAGAGGAGTGAGGAGAGAGGAGAGAGGAGTGAGGAGAGAGGAGAGAGGTGTGAGGAGAGAGGAGAGAGGAGAGAGGAGTGAGGAGAGAGGAGAGAGGAGTGAGGAGAGAGGAGAGAGGTGTGAGGAGAGAGGAGAGAGGAGGGAGGAGGGAGGAGAGAGGAGAGAGGAGAGAGGAGAGAGGAGAGACGAGGGAGGAGAGAGGAGTGAGGAGAGAGGATAGAGGAGAGAGGAGTGAGGAGAGAGGAGAGACGAGGGAGGAGAGAGGAGAGAGGAGAGAGGAGAGAGGAGTGAGGAGAGAGGAGTGAGGAGAGAGGAGTGAGGAGTGAGGAGAGAGGAGAGAGGAGTGAGGAGAGAGGAGAGAGGAGTGAGGAGAGAGGAGAGAGGTGTGATGAGAGAGGAGAGAGGAGTGAGGAGAGAGGAGAGAGGAGTGAGGAGAGAGGAGAGAGGTGTGAGGAGAGAGGAGAGAGGAGGGAGGAGGGAGGAGAGAGGAGAGAGGAGAGAGGAGTGAGGAGTGAGGAGAGGGGAGAGAGGTGTGAGGAGGGAGGAGAGAGGAGAGAGGAGAGAGGAGTGAGGAGAGAGGAGGGAGGAGAGAGGAGAGAGGAGTTAGGAGAGAGGAGTGAGGAGAGGGGAGAGAGGTGTGAGGAGAGAGGAGAGAGGAGAGAGGAGGGAGGAGAGAGGAGAGAGGAGAGAGGAGTGAGGAGAGAGGAGTGAGGAGTGAGGAGAGAGGAGAGAGGAGAGAGGAGAGAGGAGTGAGGAGAGAGGAGTGAGGAGAGAGGAGTGAGGAGAGAGGAGAGAGGAGTGAGGAGAGAGGAGAGAGGAGAGAGGAGAGAGGAGAGAGGAGTGAGGAGTGGGGAGAGAGGAGTGAGGAGTGAGGAGAGAGGAGTGAGGAGAGAGGAGTGAGGAGAGAGGAGGGAGGAGGGAGGAGAGAGGAGAGAGGAGAAAGGAGAGAGGAGAGAGGAGAGAGGAGTGAGGAGAGAGGAGGGATGAGGGAGGAGAGAGGAGCGAGGAGAGAAGAGAGAGGAGTGAGGTGTGAGGAGAGAGGAGACTGGATAGTAAGGATGGGCCTGCGGGTTTGTGAGTGCGGCTTAGGGTAAGTTAAACTGTAGTTAAACCATGAAATACTTATGTACTTCCTCCTTTTGCAGCGAGAAAATCCAGTACTACAGCTTTAAAGCTCCAAAAGTCTTAGTATTGGATTTAAAGTAACAGAAGTAAAAAAACATAAGGACATTTTACCCATTCATTCCATTTTGTCCCCCAGCTCTTAAAAGATAACTCCTGGGAAGGCAAAGTATAAAAAGAAAGCTATAACCCACTTATTTTCCATAAAATCTGGGAACATTCTGGAAAGACTCAGGGTCAGTTTCTTTCTCTAAAAACACAGATTAAAATAAGACAAAAATTCAAAACCGTTTATTAGATGTATTGTCTGTATTGTATTAGATTATGTCAGCATTCCACCTAATTTATTTGACGTTATTATCTCTTTTGAAGCTAAATTGTCTTTGAAGAAAGGAATTGTCAAAACCAAACAGGCGGAATTTAAAACAGGATTTTAGACCTCGTCCTCGCTTCATAACCAGTAAAACCAGCTTCAGTCGCAGCTTCAAACATAATAATGAGAACACAAACGATCACCTTCATGTTTCGTTTGAAAAGGGACATAATTTAACCAAAAATAAATAAATAATATATAAATAAATACAAATAAACACAAAAAATAGATACAAAAAATAAATAAATAAAAATATGAAAATAGAAAATGCATAAATTAATAATAACGTAACATTAAATAAAATCAATAAAATAAATAAAGTCAATAAAATCAATTAAAAATAAATAAAATAAATAAAATAAATAAAATAAATAAAATAAATAAAATAAATAAAATAAATAAAATAAATAAAATAAATAAAATAAATAAAATAAATAAATAAAATAAATAAAATAAATAAAATAAATAAAATAAATAAAATAAATAAAATAAATAAATGGGGGACTAATGACGAGCCAGAGTTTGTATGCACCAGTTACACTGTTGTTTTCATCTTCCATTCTTTGTTTCTTGTTTTATTTTTTTCTACTTTTAAATATATAACTAAATAAATAGCAGAAGCTCCAATGGTCAGCGTTAGTGTTGTGCTGTAAACAAACAGTTTGATCGCTCTCCGTTCTCACGTCCCTGTTCCAGTCCCTCCCTCATCCTCTCTTTCCTCTTCTACTTTGCACTTCCCGCTTTCTCTCTGGCTTTTGTTTGTCCGTCCCTGGACTCTGGTCTGAAACTCTTCGTTTGACAGTTTTATCAGGGCAAAACAAACACGATGGAGGACGAGCTTCACTTCCACGTCGAGCCAAACGAGCGTTTTATGGCTTTTCACAGGAGCTTCATTCACCAGCGGGAAATGATGATAATGAAGCTCGATATCACAGAGCGATAAAACCAAACTGCCAGAGCGTTAATATGAGAACTAAGACATTAAGAACTAAAACATCATTAATATAAGAACTAAGACATCATTAATATGAGAACTAAGACATTAAGAACTAAAACATCATTAATATAAGAACTAAGACATCATTAATATGAGAACTAAGACATTAAGAACTAAAACATCATTAATATAAGAACTAAGACATCATTAATATGAGAACTAAGACATTAAGAACTAAAACATCATTAACATAAGAACTAAGACATCATTAATATGAGAACTAAGACATTAAGAACTAAAACATCATTAATATAAGAACTAAGACATCATTAATATGAGAACTAAGACATTAAGAACTAAAACATCATTAATATAAGAAATAAGACATCATTAGTATGAGAACTAAGACATTAAGAACTAAAAAATCATTAATATAAGAAATAAAACATCATTAATATAAGAACTAAGACATTAAGAACTAAAACATCATTAATATAGGAACTAAAACATAATTAATATGAGAACTAAGACATTAAGAACTAAAACACCATTAATATAAGAACTAAAACATCATTAATATAAGAACTAAGACATTAAGAACTAAAACATAATTTAATATAGGAACTAAAACATCATCAATATGAGAACTAAAACATCATCAATATGAGAACTAAAACATCATTAATATGAGAACTAAGACATAATTATCACAGAACAATAAAACCCAACTGCCAGAGCTGTTCAGGTACACTGCCATAATATGAGAACTAAAACATCATTAATATGAGAACTAAGACATAATTATCACAGAACAATAAAACCCAACTGCCAGAGCTGTTCAGGTACACTGCCATAATATGAGAACTAAAACATCATTAATATGAGAACTAAGACATCATTAATATGAGAACTAAGACATCATTGATACAAGAACAAGTTTGCACGTTACGCCGATCAATCGTGACCTTTCATGACCTCTTCACGATTTCGTCTTCGTACACTTTTCGTCCGTTTCTTTCGTCAATTTCTTTCCTCCATTTCTTTTTTTCCATATATTTTATTCCATATCTTTTTGTCCATTTCTTTTCATCCATTTCTTTTTATCCCTTTCTTTTTGTCTTTATCTTTTAATCCTTATCTTTTCGTCCATTTCTTTTCGTCCATTTCTTTTCGTCCATTTCTTTTCGTCCATTTCTTTTCGTCCATTTCTTTTCGTCCATTTCTTTTTGTCCATACCTTTTCGTTTGAGTTTGAAAACCGTAGCTTTGTTCAGTCCTTTTATCAGCGACACGTTTCTGACACGCCTGTCGCTGTTCGTCGCTGATAACCCCAACGCTAACCTCCAAATCGAACTTCGTTTCTTTTCAAACCGGCTCGAATCGATGGTGTTTTTTGGTCAGGCGCGTTCTGTTCCTTCTGGCGATATCAGCGGATTAATGTTTAGCCTGAGCTCGCGGGGGTGAAGAGCGGGACGGGATCAGGAGCAAACGCCACGCGATGGAGCTCAGAGGGAGGAAGATCCAGAGAGGCAAAGACCAAACGGGTGAGACGAGACGTTTCATCACTTTTGACACGTATTTTGTGCTTTTTTACCCCACAATTTGTAAGGTGGTATTTGTAGTGTAGTAGTAGTGTTAGTTGTGGTTGTAGCGGTAGTTTAATTTCAGTTTGGTTACTTACAAAACTTGTTCAAAAATACCTAATTAAAGCATGAAAAAAGCCTTAATTCATAATGAACATATCGTTTATTAAGAATTAATAATAAACTGTAACTTAATTGAGAGGAAATTAAATAGTTGCTACGCCTGAATAATTCTTAATAAACTGTGTGTTCATTATGAGTTAAGTCTGTTCATGTTGTATTAAAACGCATTAAAAGTGTAATTATTATAAACTTTATTGTTAGAAAAGCATCAGTGGTATTGCGTTAAGACTCACTTTTCACTTTATGCTCCTTTGGCACCAACTTGTCAAGCCTTTTTTATCTAAATTAAATTAAATGTATTAAATGACCAGCGCTCTGTAGTACTGACGCAGTTTGAGTGTAGTTTAGACGCTAACGAGCTCTGAACCGTCTCTTACTTTGATCCTTACAAACTAATCTACTTAAAGACGTAAGCGTGCTTCCTCAAGGACGACCTTCACCTTTGCCCACCACCCAGGCACAGCGCTAGAGTGGTTAGCATTCAGCACGCTCACCGCAAAACTACATCCCAAGTTCAGTTCCTGGGCATTCCAGAATAGAAAAGTTGACGAATCAATGTCCCAGAGCTCCCTACTGTCCTGAGACCCTCCTTTTGTCAGGAAAAACTACTAAAAACCTCAGGGAAAAGTAGAAACCTTGAGGAGAACTCCAATGAAGGAGAAATCCTACGCCCACAGAAGTACCAGGACTGAACCAGGACTGAACCAGAACTGAAGCAGGACTGAACCGGAACTGAAGCAGGACTGAACCAGGACTGAACCAGAACTGAAGCAGGACTGAACCGGAACTGAAGCAGGACTGAACCGGGACTGAAGCAGGACTGAACCGGGGTAGAACCGGAACTGAACGGGGCTGAACCGCAGCAGAACCGGGACTGAAGCAGGACTGAACCAGGGAAGAACCGGAACTGAACTGGGGAAGGACCGGGGCAGAACCGGGACTGAAGCAGGACTGAACCGGGGCAGAACCGGAACTGAACCGGGGCAGAACCGGGACTGAACCGGGGCAGAACCGGGGCAGAACCGGGACTGAACTGGGGCAGAACCAGGACTAAACCAGGACCGAACTGAGCGGCGGATCTAAAAGTTCAAACTGAAACATGTTTTTGTGTCGGACGTTTGATGTTTCGTTGTGTCTTTTACAGCAACCTTGGTTGAGAGCCCGGTTCCCCCCGAGCCCAGCAGCCTCCCCCCGGCCCACCCTGCCTCTCCCCCGCCTCCCACTCGTCTCCGCCCTCTCGCTCGCCTCTATCTCTACGCTCTCCATGGCCTCCTGTGCGAGCTCCTCTTCACCTCCGCTTGGGACTTCCTCTCCGTCCGGGACGTCCGCTTGCGGGGCCACAGCAGCCTCTGGGCCCTCCCCATGTACTCCACCGCCCTGTTCGCCGTGGAAACGCTGCGGCGCAAACTTCTGAACAGACATCTGCCCCTCCCGCTGCGGCTGACCGTCTACACGTCCTTTATTTACCTGTGGGAGTTTCTCTGGGGGGCGGGGCTGTCTCTGGTGGGGGCGTGTCCGTGGGATTATTCGAGTTTTACATACAATTTCAAAGGACTGATCACTTTGGAGTATGCGCCGTTTTGGGCGTTAGGCGCGTTTATAGCGGAAACGTTTGTTATCAAGAACACGTTACGAATTCAAACGCAATGAAATGACAGCGATTGACTTTTATTTTATTTTTTAAAATCATATCAACTATTTTTCCTTTCACTGTTTGTAAACAAAACTCAGCGTTCCATCTGCCCAATACATGTTAGCGTTATGTGTTAGCGCTAATATGCATTCTCAGTGGGAGAGTTAGCGTTAGCCTTCAAAAAACAATGGAAAGCCAGGGCTGTTTCGGCGACCGAAAACCGTTTCGTGTAGATTGTTAGCGTTAGCGATTAGCGCCGACGTTAGCATATGCGCTAACAACTGGTAAATGAACACTTTTCTTGTCAACAATGCACCAAAATCACAGCAGGCCACAACAGTTTGACGAGATGTTTTTTGTTTTGTTTCACCAAGCGTAACAAGTGAACTTTAGAAACTAGAGGTTGAAGTTAGATATCGACAGTTGTTACTGCTAGTTTCCATCTGTTTCACGAGTAATAGCAGTAAAATACTAATCATGTCTGTATATTAAATCATTTGCACAGCAGTTATGCAATATAATTATTAATTTATGCCATTGTTCATGATTTTGATGTGTAAAAAATGTTAAAGTGCAACATTGTCAGCAGCAGAATAATAATTATCTGAATAATAATAATAATAATAATTCTTCTCAATGAGAGCTGAGTTCACTATGATGTTGTTTAAAAAATAATAATAGATATATTTTGCCGTCTTAAGATTTCTGAACATCTGAATGTCAATTTTGAATATTTTGTGTGTGCATTTTATTATAAATGTTGGGTTTAAATGCGAATGCGGATTTTAAAAAAAATGATATTGCAGTATTTGTCAGTCCTGCTGTATCTGGATTTATTCTGTTTGGATAAATTTTATGTCTCAAAACATTCATAATTTAATATTTATTGGCAAGGCAAGGCAAGGCAAGTTTATTTGTAGAGCACATTTCATACACAAGGCAATTCAAAGTGCTTCACAGCAGGAAAAATGCATTCAAATCACAAAGAAATTACAGAAACAGAAATACAATAAAATTAACTAAATTAAAAATTATCAATCCAACTGATTTTCTAAACTAATAAAATCACAAACAAAAGAGAAGAGTGCAAAGAAAAAATCCTTTCAGTCATATGCGCAGCTAAACAAAACTGTTTTTAGCTTAGATTTGAACATTGTCAGAGTAGAAGCCTGTCTCACATCTTCAGGAAGACTGTTCCAGATTTTAGCTGCATAAAACTGAAACGCAGATTCCCCATGTTTAGTCCTGACTCTGGCACCAGCAGGAGGCCGGTCCCTGAGGTCCTCAGAGTCCGAGATGGTTCATATGGCACTAACATATCCAAGATGTACTTTGGTGCTAGGCCATGGAGAGACTTGTACACAAGCAGAGCTGCTTTAAAGTCTTTTCTCTGAGCCACAGGGAGCCAGTGCAGAGACCTGAGAACAGGACTAATGTGATCATACTTCCTGGTTCTGGTCAGGACCCGAGCAGCAACGTTCTGGATGTACTGCAGCTGTTTTACAGCTCGTTTGGAGAGACCAGTGAGCAGGCCGTTACAGTAGTCTAATCTACTGGAGACAAACGCGTGGATAAGTCTCTCTAAATCTGGTTTTGACACTATATTGGAAAGATTTCTTGAGAGTAATTTGCATTTGAAAAGCTTTTTTTATATTATTTTTTCAATTATATATTAATTATATTTTTTCTGTATCTTTATTTGATTTGATGTTGTTTATTTTAACAACAATGAATAATAATCTTTTGGAATATTAATGTTTATACTTCAGTCAGCCTTGATGAATAAATCTCTCAAATAGCATGGCCTTTGTGATGTGTTTGTTATTCTTATGATTTTATTTGAATAGTTATGGCTCATTCTGACTGCAAGTCTAGACTTCTACAGGAGGCGATGACTGACTGAAAACACATTTGGCGACATCGACTGAAGGAACTGATCTGGATGAAGGGAATTTTAAATGCGTGTTAAAACCTGCAGCGTCGCATGACAAACCACAGAAGAATGACACTTGTGGGGATTTGGCTTTGGTTAAAACAGGAACACGCGGCGTATTTTCATCATTTAAAAAAACATTTACCGGAATTATACTCTATAGTCAATTTGTAATTCTAAACTTCCTTGTGTCGTTGCAGCTGCTCAGACTGACAGAAACAAAGCTTCCTGTTGCACTAAAGGGGCTGGAAAAGATTTTTTTTCATGTAATAAAGTACATTTGTTTTTCCCCTGCACATATATGTTGTAAAAGCATTTAATCAGGTGAAAATGAGACCATGGCGCTTTCTCTGAATCTAACTACAAAGCGTTTTATCCTCCAAGAGGCCGGAAGAGTACCGTTAGCATGCTAATGTGTGTTAGCTTCAGCGGGACGGCGAGTTGGTTTAAATGAACTGGTTCTGTTTTTCCCGTTTCAAGTACAGCGCCTTTAATCGATCGTTTCATCAACATTTTTATGAGTCATCTACTTATGTTTGTGGGCGTGTCATTCCACAGCCTCAGTCATTTACAGTTAGCCATGCTAGTCGTTAGCCTGACTATGTTTTCATAATTTACGCAAAGAGCCAGAAACAGTTAAACAATTGTGTCCGTCATTTAAGTCGAATAAAGTTTGCACTAAAACATTTCACGATGTTTATTCAAATGTCCATCATCTTCAGGGCTCATATTTTACTTAAAATGAACATGTCGGAAGAGTAAACGACAACGATAGCATGTAGTTTATGTATCTATACCATTACAATGTTTCCATCTTTTGTAATAAACAAGCCGTTTCTAACCTTGAAAGTTGCTTATTTTTTGTTGTAAAGAGATAAAAGCATATATCTGATCTCAGTTAATCTCGTTACGGTCTTATTTATTTGACAATATTCTGCATTTTGATCTGTTTCTTCACATGTGGATTCCTCTGAATTCTGATTCTCACGCCGTGAGGTTTGATAGTTTTTTTTTCTGTCAGTTAAATCCTGCCCTGCCACATATTTATCATTCTGATCCTCTCCGTTTCTACAGGCGACACGAACCCGCCGCCGGGACAAAACGTACAAAAAAAAACGTCCGTTAAATGTTTTTACATGTTTGAAAAAATGACACGACAGCTGAGGTTTCAAGTTGTCACAGTTTATGGTCTTTTGCGTTCGGGGTTTTGAGCCACAAACAAAGCCACAGTCTTGTCGTCTCGCTGCCACCGGTATCTGCAAAAAGAAGGGATGAAAAAAGGATGAACAAAGATTAAATTAAACAGAGATGGTTTACAGAACAGCAACTTTTGGACAATTATAAGACGAATGTGAGAATAACGTGCAAAATGCGCAATAAAAAGCAACGGAAATAGCATTGGAGTCAGCTGTGGGAAGTAACAAAATACTTAAAGAAGTATCTGTTCTTTACTTAAGTGGCTTTTACCGTGGATACTTTCCTGTATGGTATTTTCTACATTTTCGACAGGACGAGGCAAACCAAAATGAACAAATACAGCGAGAAAAATTAGGAAATCATCACCACTTTTAACGCTTTACTAATGTAGTTCACCAAATCTGTCTGAAATACTTTTACTTTATACTCTAAAACTATTAAAATGGAACACAAAAATGAGGTTTGGTCCTCTGGCAGGGCCAAAATGAATGCGTATTATTTCGAATGATTGATCTAACTGTGTTACATTTTAATAGTTCATTTGCAATAATAAAATAAAAATGAAGTTATTAAAATTGTCTTTTAATAACATGTTTTCAGGGGAATAGAATTAGTTTAGTCCCCTTTGCCGCTACTAACAGTCTTTTAATAGCAGAACTAAGTAACTTTGACAATGGAGCGCCCCCTGCTGCTCGCATGTGAAAATATAACATTTCAAAGCTTTGCACTTTCACTCTTCGCTTTCTTTTTTTCTTCTTCAGTAGAATCACACACAAAAACATTTCACGTTGCCATATATACCGTATTTTCCGGACTATAAGTTGCACCAGCAAAAAAAATGCATAATAGAGAAGAAAAAAACATATATAAGTCGCATTTTTGGAGGAAATGTATTTGATCAAATCCAAGACCAAGAACAGACATTTCATCTTGAAATGCAGTTTAAAATAATAACAGATTAGAGAACATGGTGAATAGGTGTACGTATGCTAACGCTAACACCTTCAGCTACATGACGTATGCTAACGCTAAAACCTTCAGCTACGTGACGTATGCTAACGCTAGCACCTTCAGCTACATGAGGCACAGACAGAACTGTGGTAAGTGTCTGGTATGTTAACGTAACATATTAGCAGTTATTCAGATAACTATAGCATAAAGAACATGCTAACAAGTTTAGCAAAGCATCAGTTTTACCCCAAATCACTAAATCCATTGAATTCTTCTTCCTCTGTGTCACTTCTAAACAACTCCACAAACTCCAGAGGTAGAGGAAGTGCTGATACTTCTTCTGCGTTGCTTAGAGCCTAGAGCGCCCTCTTGTGGTTGTCAGGGTGAAAACACGTCGCTCTGGAGTATAAATTGCACCCCGGAAAAAACTATGAAAAAAGGTGTGGCTTACGGTCCGTAAAATACGGTATTTGTTTTTAAAAAGAGCCAGGGTTTCTCAGGAGAGTTTGTCTTGAGCCGGTTTTCCGCCCAGAGACAGCAGGGGGCGACGACGGGCACTTCAAACGCCCCAAAATACATATTTAGAGACTCTGATACGGTGAAAAAGTTACTTATTTCTGCTTTAACCACAATCTCAGCATCCCGTCGCTGCTTTGAAAGTACACTTCAGAACTTTTACTTTAATAGAATTTTTAATGCGTTTCATCCTTTTTCTGCTCCCATATCTGTGCTTTTTCATACGACTCAACTAAAATACTTTAAACTGCACGTGTTTTTTCTCAGATTTTCAGACCGCCACGTCATCGTAAATCTGCACTTACTGGTTGTGTTCAGGGAGCAGCAAACTGTCCCCCGTCTTGAGCTCGAGCGTCTTCTCGTTCATCGTCACGGTCGATTCTCCCTCCTGAAACACGGGAGAGAAGTTTAGTTGTTTTGCGCGGTTCTAAAAGCCTTCGGGGGAAATGTCGGAGAGGATTTGATTTCCGTACGAGCTGCCAAATCCACGCGTCGCTTTGTCGGGTCGCGTTCTCCGTCTCTCCCGGGCCGAACACCATCGCCTGGACGCAAAATCGATTCATTATGAGAATAAAGTTCTCGATCTCTGTGGTGAAATATTAGATAAAAGCTTTGTCTGTCTGTTTTACAACTGGATGCTTGTTTCATCTCAGACAATAACATTTATGAGTGCGTAACAATGATATTTAAGCCACTTTATGCCATTAAAATGAGGTTAAACTAGGACTAAATCTCAGTAAAACCTTTTTAAATGTACAATATCGTTAATATCTATAATTAGTCGTACTTATTCGACTCTCTGCAGATTAAATTCTTCAGGTCACTACAGGTCACTACAGGTCACTACAGGTCACTGCAGACCTAATCACTGCAGACACAGAGTCATCTCAAGTAAACTCCTGACGACTCCAAAGCAAAAGGTATTTTAATAATAACTTGTGCCTCGACTAAAAGTAAACAGTGTAGAATCAGTACTTTGAATTTATAAAATGTCTGTTTTGTTATGACCAAAAAAAACTAAATGATAATTGTTCTTCAAAAGAGACACTCCTGTGTCACATGTGTCTGTGAAGCAGCTTCATGACAAACATATGAAGTGTATGTTATATGACTTTTATAAATCTAAACATATGAAGTGTATGTCATATGACTTTTATAAATGTAATACATATGAAGTGTATGTTATATGACTTTTATAAATCTAAACATATGAAGTGTATGTTATATGACTTGTATAATCTAAAGCTGTGACATGTTCTGTTTGTCTCAGTCATACGATGGAGCTGAACGGTGCAATTACTGAAGTACAGAAGACTGCGTAGCCATGGAAACAAAGTCTTGTTAAATACTGAGATATTCAGTATTTAACACAATAATGTCACATTCATGTGCATATAACTGATGTAAAAAGAGTGTTTATTTTACCATTATTATTAGTATTATTTGGTCTTACGCTGTTTTTATTTTATCTTTATCTTTATTTTCCCCCTCCATTCTTTATTAAGGTATGAGAGGTTCTGTCTATAGGAGTTTTTGTTTATAAGAGTTCTTCTATTAAGATCGATCTATTAAGAGTGTTTTTTAAACTTCCTATAAGTTTTCTGTCCTTTTCCTCTGGATCTACTGTGTTGCAACAACGACATTTCCTCATGTGTGGACAATAAAAGAATATATTATTTTATTCAGTTTGTTCTATTTGACTTATACAGGTTGTTTTATCATTGTTAATATTTTTATGTTGCACTGAATCACCAAAGCAAGTTCCACTGTTTGTGAATTCTTTTCTTTGACAATGGCAATACATTTTCTGATTCTATTAATGACGATAATAATAATGAACAGTACAGACTCCAACTCCTTAATAAGGGACTCCCACATTGTAGCTTTAAAACTCATTGTAGCTTTAAAACTCAACTAAAACTGGCTAAAATCAATTTATCATTTAAGATATTCCTTTATTGTCCCACATGGGGAAAAATATAATCAGATTTGCATTTATTGAACAAGTTCATTCATGTTCATTATTCGTATTAAATACATTAATAAACAAATGTGTTTTGTATTTATTAAAGATTGACATGATACAAAAACGACACAAAAGGAAACTGAATATAATTAAATACTGCTTAACTCAATTATGTAACAGAATCGATGATTATATTTTATATTTCTTCTCATCTGATTAAAAAAAATGCATATTGGCCAAATTATATTATGTAAATAAATAACTGAAAAGTTAATAACAAAATAAATAAATTTAATTCATTGTCATTAAACCAGACTTTTTATCTTAACACTTCTTTATAATTCTCTTAAATATCAGACCTTTACAACATGATACATGTATATTTATAGATGGATATAACAATTCATCATTATACGTTACGTAAACAGACTATTTCAAGCCGAATTATTCCAAAAGTCCGTGTTGACTCTTCTCGCGACGTGCGCGCTCCCGACGCCAAAGCCTCACGGCGATGACGTCACAAAAGTGGGAGGAGATATACCACTGTTCAGGAAGTAATGCGGAACTAAAAAACTTTTTTGGAACCACGCGCCAATGAGCAGCTCCATAGGTTTCAATGGCGGCCATCTTGGCTTCCGGGGGCTTGGTTCACACTGACACACTTTTCTGACAGTTTAAACCATTGTTGGACTAAATAAATGTGTTCATTATTGTGTGTCAGATCAGAACTGTTTTGTCATTTATGTGGAGTTTGGCTCTTGTTTACAGTCTGGTTGCTAGGTAACAGCTGTGGAATCACCTCCACCCGTGTCCAACCAGGAAGTACAGTTATAAACTTTACAAAAATGATCAAACAGGGGACAAACGGGCAAAATGTTCTGAAATATAATTGCGTTTTAGCATTTATGTGTCGTTTAACCCGTCGTACGGACTTTAACTGAGGATATTAATAAGATAAATAAATAAAGCTCACCTCCGTCTCAAACTGCGCTCCGAACAGGTCGACGGGGCCGCCGCTGCTCAGGGCCGTGCGGTTCTTGTCCAGCCAGGATTTGAAACAGAACGGCGACATGACGTTCATGGTGTTCATCTGGAACGGAGGGTCCCTGAACGCCTCGTCTGCAGATGCACAAGCGCACGAGAGGTTTCCACGCTTGACTTTGGAGACTGACCACGGCCTAAACCCTTAAACCTTAAACCTTAACTTTTACTTTAACCTAAATCAACCCACATCTGAAATTTAAACCGTGCTGTTGATCTAATCCTGGAGACTCGTGCTGACCTGATCTTTGCTCCCAACAAAGCAAACTGTCCAATGAAGCGACTGTAAACGCTAAAGATGTCGGTGTAAGAAGGGTTTTAGGCACGATACAGAGAAAAGAGACGTTTTGAAATACCTAACTACTTTAACACACGGTTTGATGATATTTATACTTTTATTGAAGTTTAGCCTGAAGTTTAACACTTACTTTGCCTAACATCAAATATGACTTACATGGAAACACATCAGCTAATGAATGATTTAAACTGAAATATCACCATGTATATATACAGTATATATATATATATATATATATATATATATATATATATATATATATACACACACACACACACACACACACGTATAATATATACAAACACACAGGATGCAGACACTACACAATTCCTTTAATGTCTCTATATTTGACTATGAAATTAGACTCACATTTCCTTTTGAAGGTGTAATTTGTTTTTAATGTTTTATCAAACCCGTTCCATAAATTAAACTATCAATTAAAATTAATATGGGGCAGGTTCAGAACATATTTTGGACGTCATATAATTGTCACAGTTTATCTCAGTATAACAGGACCCAGTCCTAGTTGTAGGTACATTTTAAAAGTCAAATCTGGGTTTTAAATACTCTATACATGACTTTGTTTCATGAAGCGTTACATGTGGCTCCAAAGTACTTTCTCTTCTCCATGTACAAATACATTACTTTTTTTTATGTTGATTCACCGTTTTGTAACAGTTTTTGGCAGAATATGACAATGTGACAACTTCAAAATGATGAAATGGAATACTTACTGGGATCTGGTCTGCCTGTTCTGGCCTGTTTCGATGCCATAAACCTGTGCGAAAAAGATGACTTCAGTGGAAATGATGACTCTGAATGACTGTGAAATGATGACTCTGAATGACTGTGAATTGGTTGCATTCACGTTCTGGAGGATTTTATGGCTTTAGATGGAAAGCAGGGGCATTTTATAACTATGATCTGCCATATTTTGCGTGGGTTCACTGTTTTGTTGAGTCGTTAGAGATCCACAAACTTCTGAAACTCTTAAAATGACTTTCCGCCGACAGAGAAGACGTTGGACTTTGTGACCGTTTTTGTTTCTTGTTCAGTATTCACGACGATACTAAACACAAAGCAGGACTAATCATGTGCATTTAGAGTTTTCTCACTCTTGGATGACGGGCACCAGCTGCGTTCCCAGGTCCTGGCAGTAAAACCACCGCTCGAACAGAAGGTCAGTGGTGTTTTCTACATAATACCTGCAACACAAACGTAAAAGACACGGAAACAAACGTAAAAGACACGGAACAAACGTAAAAGACACGGAACAAACGTAAAAGACATAGAAACAAACGTAAAAGACACGGAACAAACGTAAAAGACACGGAAACAAACGTAAAAGACACGGAACAAACGTAAAAGACACGGAACAAACGTAAAAGACATAGAAACAAACGTAAAAGACACGGAACAAACGTAAAAGACACAGAAACAAACGTAAAAGACACGGAAACAAACGTAAAAGACACGGAACAAACGTAAAAGACACGGAAACAAACGTAAAAGACACAGAAACAAATGTAAAAGACACGGAACAAACGTAAAAGACACAGAAACAAACGTAAAAGACACGGAACAAACGTAAAAGACACGGAAACAAACGTAAAAGACACAGAAACAAACGTAAAAGACACGGAACAAACGTAAAAGACACGGAAACAAACGTAAAAGACACAGAAACAAACGTAAAAGACACGGAACAAACGTAAAAGACACGGAAACAAACGTAAAAGACACAGAAACAAACGTAAAAGACACGGAACAAACGTAAAAGACACGGAAACAAACGTAAAAGACACAGAAACAAACGTAAAAGACACGGAACAAACGTAAAAGACACAGAAACAAACGTAAAAGACACGGAACAAACGTAAAAGACACAGAAACAAACGTAAAAGACACGGAACAAACGTAAAAGACACAGAAACAAACGTAAAAGACACGGAACAATGTAAAAGACACGGAACAATGTAAAAGACACGGAAACAAACGTAAAAGACACAGAAACAAACGTAAAAGACACGGAACAATGTAAAAGACACGGAACAATGTAAAAGACACAGAAACAAACGTAAAAGACACGAAACAATGTAAAAGACACGGAACAATGTAAAAGACACGGAACAATGTAAAAGACACGGAAACAAACGTAAAAGACACAGAAACAAATGTAAAAGACACGGAACAAACGTAAAAGACACAGAAACAAACGTAAAAGACACGGAACAAACGTAAAAGACACGGAAACAAACGTAAAAGACACAGAAACAAACGTAAAAGACACGGAACAAACGTAAAAGACACGGAAACAAACGTAAAAGACACAGAAACAAACGTAAAAGACACGGAACAAACGTAAAAGACACGGAAACAAACGTAAAAGACACAGAAACAAACGTAAAAGACACGGAACAAACGTAAAAGACACGGAAACAAACGTAAAAGACACAGAAACAAACGTAAAAGACACGGAACAAACGTAAAAGACACAGAAACAAACGTAAAAGACACGGAACAAACGTAAAAGACACAGAAACAAACGTAAAAGACACGGAACAAACGTAAAAGACACAGAAACAAACGTAAAAGACACGGAACAATGTAAAAGACACGGAACAATGTAAAAGACACGGAACAATGTAAAAGACACGGAAACAAACGTAAAAGACACAGAAACAAACGTAAAAGACACGGAACAATGTAAAAGACACGGAACAATGTAAAAGACACGGAACAAACGTAAAAGACACGGAACAATGTAAAAGACACAGAAACAAACGTAAAAGACACGAAACAATGTAAAAGACACGGAACAATGTAAAAGACACGGAACAATGTAAAAGACACGGAAACAAACGTAAAAGACACAGAAACAAACGTAAAAGACACAGAAACAAACGTAAAAGACACGGAACAAACGTAAAAGACACGGAACAATGTAAAAGACACGGAACAATGTAAAAGACACAGAAACAATGTAAAAGACACGGAACAATGTAAAAGACATAGAAACAAACGTAAAAGACACGGAAACAAACGTAAAAGACACGGAACAATGTAAAAGACACGGAACAATGTAAAAGACATGGAAACAAATTAAATGTAAAAGACACGGAAACAAACGTAAAAGACTTATTTGTGCTTTTGTTCATTTGTTTGTGTATTTATTTGTATATTTATTTATTTATATGTTGATTTATTCGTTCATTTGTGTATTTATTCATTTGTTTATGTATTTATTTATTTATATGTTGATTTATGTATGTATTTATTTATTTATACATTGATTTGTGTATTTATGTATTAATTTGTATATTTATGTATATATTCATGTAATTATTTATTTGGACATAGCATTGACATAGTACGAACCTGACGCTTTGTTTGGGTGTTAAGTTTCAACGCCTTAAGAGGCTTTTAGAACTAATCAATACAAATAAAACACATATTATGAATTATGCTAAAAATGTTCATTACATTTCCATTCTAAGCCCTCGACTACATTTATGTGACTAAAGCTTTGGCCTAAAGTCAAAACACAACAAACTCATAAACCAACTCTGTCAGTTATTGAAATGTTTGGAATGTCTTTCATTATATTATTTACCGCAAAGAAAATTTAAAACATATTTTTCAGTCTCTCTTTCTCATGGGATTCTTGTCAACAGAGAAAACTGTGACTCTTCTGCCTCCTAGTGGCTGAAGCCGCACAAGGCAGTGTTATAATGTAATAAATAATGTAAAAAAAAAGCCCTTTAGAATATTTGATTTAAAAAATGGACTTTATTAAATGTGTCTGACAAAGTTTGTGACAGAGACGTTTAATGTGCAAAGACTTTTCCAATATATATATAAACAAAAGTGATCAAATCAGTGACTTACTTTACATACAAATTACAAACTATAGTGTGTTGTACCTGAGACAGTCGGTTTCCGTGGTCATCCTCCTTCTCTCCATCACCAAACCCACCGTGTCGGCTCGTCTCTGAGGAGAGTGAGGGATCCGGGCCGGCAACAGGAACATCTACAGCACCAGACGAGTCATTAACACGCTAACGACTGTATCCAAGGGCAACAAAACCTGTGTCCTGAGTGTGAAGAGACCCCAGGAACATCTACAGCACCAGACGAGTCATTAACACGCTAACGACTGTATCCAAGGGCAATAAAACCTGTGTCATGAGTGTGAAGAGACCCCAGGAACATCTACAGCACCAGACGAGTCATTAACACCCTAATGACTGTATCCAGGGGCAACAAAACCTGTGTCATAAGAGTGAAGAGACCCCAGGAACATCTACAGCACCAGACGAGTCATTAACACGCTAACGACTGTATCCAAGGGCAACAAAACCTGTGTCATGAGTGTGAAGAGACCCCAGGAACATCTACAGCACCAGACGAGTCATTAACACGCTAACGACTGTATCCAAGGGCAACAAAACCTTTGTCATGAGTGTAAAGAGACCCCAGGAACATCTACAGCACCAGACGAGTCATTAACACCCTAACGACTGTATCCAAAGGCAACAAAACCTGTGTTCTGAGTGTAAAGAGACCCCAGGAACATCTACAGCACCAGACGAGTCAGTAAGACGCTAACGACTGTATCCAGGGGCAACAAAACTTGTGTCATTAGTGTGAAGAGACCCCAGGAACATCTACAGCACCAGACGAGTCATTAACACGCTAACGACTGTATCCAAGGGCAACAAAACCTGTGTTCCTGAGTGAGAAGAGACCCCAGGAACATCTACAGCACCAGACGAGTCATTAATACCCTAATGACTGTATCCAGGGGAAACAAAACCTGTGTTCCTGAGTGAGAAGAGACCCCAGGAACATCTACAGCACCAGACGAGTCATTAATACCCTAATGACTGTATCCAGGGGCAACAAAACCTGTGTTCCTGAGTGAGAAGAGACCCCAGGAACATTTACAGCACCAGACGAGTCATTAATACCCTAATGACTGTATCCAGGGGAAACAAAACCTGTGTTCCTGAGTGAGAAGAGACCCCAGGAACATTTACAGCACCAGACGAGTCATTAATACCCTAATGACTGTATCCAGGGGCAACAAAACCTGTGTTCCTGAGTGAGAAGAGACCCCAGGAACATTTACAGCACCAGATGAGTAATTTACACGCTAACGACTGTATCCAAGGGCAACAAAACCTGTGTCATGAGTGAGAAGAGACCCCAGGAACATCTACAGCACCAGATGAGTCATTAACACGCTAACGACTGTATCCAAGGGAAACAAAACCTGTGTCATGTGTGTAAAGAGACCCCAGGAACATCTACAGCACCAGACGAGTCATTAACACGCTAACGACTGTATCCAGGGGCAACAAAACCTGTGTCATGAGTGTGAAGAGACCCCAGGAACATCTACAGCACCAGACGAGTCATTAACACCCTAACGACTGTATCCAAGGGCAACAAAACCTGTGTCATGAGCGTAAAGAGACCCCAGGAACTTCTACAGCACCAGACGAGTCATTAACACGCTAACGACTGTATCCAAGGGCAACAAAACCTGTGTCATGAGTGTAAAGAGACCCCAGGAACATCTACAGCACCAGACAAGTCATTAACACGCTAACGACTGTATCCAGGGGCAACAAAACCTGTGTCCTGAATGTGAAGACACTCCAGGAACATCTACAGCACCAGACGAGTCATTAACACGCTAATGACTGTATCCAGGGGCAACAAAACCTGTGTCCTGAATGTGAAGAGACCCCAGGAACATCTACAGCACCAGACGAGTCATTAACTCCCTAACGACTGTATCCAGGGGTAACAAAACCTGTGTCATGAGTTAGAAGAGACCCCAGGAACATCTACAGCACCAGACGAGTCCTTAACACGCTAACGACTGTATCCAGGGGCAACAAAACCTGTGTCATAAGTGTGAAGAGACCCCAGGAACATCTACAGCACCGGACGAGTCATTAACACGCTAACGACTGTATCCAGGGGCAACAAAACCTGTGTCATGAGTGAGAAGAGACCCCAGGAACATGTACAGCACCAGACGAGTCCTTAACACGCTAACGACTGTATCCAGGGGCAACAAAACCTGTGTCCTGAGTGAGAAGAGACCCCAGGAACATCTACATCACCAGACGAGTCATTAACACGCTAACGACTGTATCCAGGGGCAACAAAACCTGTGTTCCTGAGTGAGAAGAGACCCCAGGAACATCTACAGCACCAGACGAGTCATTAACACGCTAACGACCGTATCCAAGGGCAACAAAACGTGTGTCATGAGTGTGAAGAGACCCCAGGAACATCTACAGCACCAGACGAGTCAGTAAGACGCTAACGACTGTATCCAGGGGCAACAAAACTTGTGTCATTAGTGTGAAGAGACCCCAGGAACATCTACAGCACCAGACGAGTCATTAACACGCTAACGACTGTATCCAAGGGCAACAAAACCTGTGTTCCTGAGTGAGAAGAGACCCCAGGAACATCTACAGCACCAGACGAGTCATTAATACCCTAATGACTGTATCCAGGGGAAACAAAACCTGTGTTCCTGAGTGAGAAGAGACCCCAGGAACATCTACAGCACCAGACGAGTCATTAATACCCTAATGACTGTATCCAGGGGCAACAAAACCTGTGTTCCTGAGTGAGAAGAGACCCCAGGAACATTTACAGCACCAGACGAGTCATTAATACCCTAATGACTGTATCCAGGGGAAACAAAACCTGTGTTCCTGAGTGAGAAGAGACCCCAGGAACATTTACAGCACCAGACGAGTCATTAATACCCTAATGACTGTATCCAGGGGCAACAAAACCTGTGTTCCTGAGTGAGAAGAGACCCCAGGAACATTTACAGCACCAGATGAGTAATTTACACGCTAACGACTGTATCCAAGGGCAACAAAACCTGTGTCATGAGTGAGAAGAGACCCCAGGAACATCTACAGCACCAGACGAGTCATTAACACGCTAACGACTGTATCCAAGGGAAACAAAACCTGTGTCATGTGTGTAAAGAGACCCCAGGAACATCTACAGCACCAGACGAGTCATTAACACGCTAACGACTGTATCCAGGGGCAACAAAACCTGTGTCATGAGTGTGAAGAGACCCCAGGAACATCTACAGCACCAGACGAGTCATTAACACCCTAACGACTGTATCCAAGGGCAACAAAACCTGTGTCATGAGCGTAAAGAGACCCCAGGAACTTCTACAGCACCAGACGAGTCATTAACACGCTAACGACTGTATCCAAGGGCAACAAAACCTGTGTCATGAGTGTAAAGAGACCCCAGGAACATCTACAGCACCAGACAAGTCATTAACACGCTAACGACTGTATCCAGGGGCAACAAAACCTGTGTCCTGAATGTGAAGACACTCCAGGAACATCTACAGCACCAGACGAGTCATTAACACGCTAATGACTGTATCCAGGGGCAACAAAACCTGTGTCCTGAATGTGAAGAGACCCCAGGAACATCTACAGCACCAGACGAGTCATTAACTCCCTAACGACTGTATCCAGGGGTAACAAAACCTGTGTCATGAGTTAGAAGAGACCCCAGGAACATCTACAGCACCAGACGAGTCCTTAACACGCTAACGACTGTATCCAGGGGCAACAAAACCTGTGTCATAAGTGTGAAGAGACCCCAGGAACATCTACAGCACCGGACGAGTCATTAACACGCTAACGACTGTATCCAGGGGCAACAAAACCTGTGTCATGAGTGAGAAGAGACCCCAGGAACATGTACAGCACCAGACGAGTCCTTAACACGCTAACGACTGTATCCAGGGGCAACAAAACCTGTGTCCTGAGTGAGAAGAGACCCCAGGAACATCTACATCACCAGACGAGTCATTAACACGCTAACGACTGTATCCAGGGGCAACAAAACCTGTGTTCCTGAGTGAGAAGAGACCCCAGGAACATCTACAGCACCAGACGAGTCATTAACACGCTAACGACCGTATCCAAGGGCAACAAAACGTGTGTCATGAGTGTGAAGAGACCCCAGGAACATGTACAGCACCAGACGAGTCCTTAACACGCTAACGACTGTATCCAGGGGCAACAAAACCTGTGTTCCTGAGTGAGAAGAGACCCCAGGAACATCTACAGCACCAGACTAGTCATTAACTCCCTAACGACTGTATCCAGGGGCAACAAAACCTGTGTCATAAGTGTAAAGAGACCCCAGGAACATCTACAGCACCAGACGAGTCATTAACACGCTAACGACTGTATCCAAGGGCAATAAAACCTGTGTCATGAGTGTGAAGAGACCCCAGGAACATCTACAGTACCAGACGAGTCATAAACACCCTAATGACTGTATCCAGGGGCAACAAAACCTGTGTCATAAGAGTGAAGAGACCCCAGGAACATCTACAGCACCAGACGAGTCATTAACACGCTAACGACTGTATCCAAGGGCAACAAAACCTGTGTCATGAGTGTGAAGAGACCCCAGGAACATCTACAGCACCAGACGAGTCATTAACACGCTAACGACTGTATCCAAGGGCAACAAAACCTGTGTCATGAGTGTGAAGAGACCCCAGGAACATCTACAGCACCAGACGAGTCAGTAAGACGCTAACGACTGTATCCAGGGGCAACAAAACTTGTGTCATTAGTGTGAAGAGACCCCAGGAACATCTACAGCACCAGACGAGTCATTAACACGCTAACGACTGTATCCAAGGGCAACAAAACGTGTGTCATGAGCGTAAAGAGACCCCAGGAACATCTACAGCACCAGACGAGTCATTAACTCCCTAACGACTGTATCCAAGGGCAACAAAACCTGTGTCCTGAGTGTAAAAAGACCCCAGGAACATCTACAGCACCAGACGAGTCATTAATACCCTAATGACTGTATCCAGGGGAAACAAAACCTGTGTTCCTGAGTGAGAAGAGACCCCAGGAACATCTACAGCACCAGACGAGTCATTAATACCCTAATGACTGTATCCAGGGGCAACAAAACCTGTGTTCCTGAGTGAGAAGAGACCCCAGGAACATTTACAGCACCAGATGAGTAATTTACACGCTAACGACTGTATCCAAGGGCAACAAAACCTGTGTCATGAGTGAGAAGAGACCCCAGGAACATCTACAGCACCAGACGAGTCATTAACACGCTAATGACTGTATCCAAGGGAAACAAAACCTGTGTCATGTGTGTAAAGAGACCCCAGGAACATCTACAGCACCAGACGAGTCATTAACACGCTAACGACTGTATCCAGGGGCAACAAAACCTGTGTCATGAGTGTGAAGAGACCCCAGGAACATCTACAGCACCAGACGAGTCATTAACACCCTAACGACTGTATCCAAGGGCAACAAAACCTGTGTCATGAGCGTAAAGAGACCCCAGGAACATCTACAGCACCAGACGAGTCAGTAAGACGCTAACGACTGTATCCAAGGGAAACAAAACCTGTGTCATGTGTGTAAAGAGACCCCAGGAACATCTACAGCACCAGACGAGTCATTAACACGCTAACGACTGTATCCAAGGGAAACAAAACCTGTGTCATGTGTGTAAAGAGACCCCAGGAACATCTACAGCACCAGACGAGTCATTAACACGCTAACGACTGTATCCAGGGGCAACAAAACCTGTGTCATGAGTGTGAAGAGACCCCAGGAACATCTACAGCACCAGACGAGTCATTAACACCCTAACGACTGTATCCAAGGGCAACAAAACCTGTGTCATGAGCGTAAAGAGACCCCAGGAACTTCTACAGCACCAGACGAGTCATTAACACGCTAACGACTGTATCCAAGGGCAACAAAACCTGTGTCATGAGTGTAAAGAGACCCCAGGAACATCTACAGCACCAGACGAGTCATTAACACGCTAACGACTGTATCCAAGGGCAACAAAACCTGTGTCATGAGTTAGAAGAGACCCCAGGAACATCTACAGCACCAGACAAGTCATTAACACGCTAACGACTGTATCCAGGGGCAACAAAACCTGTGTCCTGAATGTGAAGACACTCCAGGAACATCTACAGCACCAGACGAGTCATTAACACGCTAATGACTGTATCCAGGGGCAACAAAACCTGTGTCCTGAATGTGAAGAGACCCCAGGAACATCTACAGCACCAGACGAGTCATTAACTCCCTAACGACTGTATCCAGGGGTAACAAAACCTGTGTCATGAGTTAGAAGAGACCCCAGGAACATCTACAGCACCAGACGAGTCCTTAACACGCTAACGACTGTATCCAGGGGCAACAAAACCTGTGTCATGAGTGAGAAGAGACCCCAGGAACATGTACAGCACCAGACGAGTCCTTAACACGCTAACGACTGTATCCAGGGGCAACAAAACCTGTGTCCTGAGTGAGAAGAGACCCCAGGAACATCTACATCACCAGACGAGTCATTAACACGCTAACGACTGTATCCAGGGGCAACAAAACCTGTGTTCCTGAGTGAGAAGAGACCCCAGGAACATCTACAACACCAGACGAGTCATTAACACGCTAACGACCGTATCCAAGGGCAACAAAACGTGTGTCATGAGTGTGAAGAGACCCCAGGAACATGTACAGCACCAGACGAGTCCTTAACACGCTAACGACTGTATCCAGGGGCAACAAAACCTGTGTTCCTGAGTGAGAAGAGACCCCAGGAACATCTACAGCACCAGACGAGTCATTAACTCCCTAACGACTGTATCCAGGGGCAACAAAACCTGTGTCATGAGTGTAAAGAGACCCCAGGAACATCTACAGCACCAGACGAGTCATTAACTCCCTAACGACTGTATCCAGGGGCAACAAAACCTGTGTCATGAGTGAGAAGAGACCCCAGGAACATCTTAAACATTAAACCTAACCTTAAATTTAAAACCTAACCTAAATTTAAACCTAAACTTAATTTTAGTCTTAAACTAAACCCAACATACATCACAGAAGTAGAAGAACATCTTATGAAACCTTGCTAGCGACAAAAAACGACAACATTTTCTTCCAATCACAAACAGACAAAACATTAAAGAAAACTGTTTGTTGACAAATTGATTAATATGCACTGTTCAAATAAATAAAATAAAATCTAGATACTTTTAGAATCAAGGTTCGGTTTATGGTGCACTTTTTATCTCTTTTGGCGCATTCACCTGTAGAAGACTGAAATGAAAGACTCTCAGAACATATTTGTAGAACTCTAATCTAATTGTAATTGAGTTAATAGAAATTCTTCGGTTTGACACTCACTTCTCCTTCTTTAATGTGGACGTCTTTGTGTTTCCCGTTTTCCACCACCTTCAGGCACATGTCGCCTTTCACCTGCAGGAACAGCTTCAGGAAAGAAGAAAAACTGTTAATACTCAAATATACTTACTATACTATTTCTGGATCACTATATTTTACTTATTGAGTTACACATTTTGAAAAAAGGTAATGGATTGATCACAACTAATTTAAAATATGATGAAATGTGTGTTAAAAACCCCATGTCAATAACTGATTTAATAAGCAAATAATCCTCATCTGCTCATTTTTGCCAAAGAAAATAAACTTAAACTTGCTTTATGACAAAATCATAAAAGATACGCTCACTCTAATTGTGCAGAGTTTTCCATTTTTCTACCTTAAACCAGCGACAACTATATGAATTCGATTGATTGCAACGAATCGAAAGCTTGATGAAATGTGCGTTGACATGTGCGTTAAAATCCCCTCATTTGTGTTGCATGAGCTCAAGTGTCGACGACTAATTTAACAATCAAGTAAATGTCATCTGGGTTTGACATGTAATTAGAGAAGACGGTTAACGACTCAGACGGAGCCGGATTACAACGAAATGACACAGGAAACGTGAACATTGTGTTTTTGAAAAATATCATCATGACGACCACAAGCCGCTTTCACTTCATCTGGGTCAAATTTAGGGCGGAAAACTCATATTCATGGGTTTTTCTAACCTTAAATTAATCAAAATAATAATGAATTTAAAAAAGAATTAATTCACCAATCAAATAGCAAAATAATAGTTAGCTACAGCCCAAGTATCTTTCTTGAGTAGAATTATAAGCCCATACTTAACTTTTTGTTGTTTTTTTGTTTTTTGTGTGTGTTTTTTGTATTATTTTATTCTGTGTTTTTGTGAAGCACTTTGTGACTTCTGTCTGTGAACGGATACAATTTACTCACTTACTTAAATTAACTAAACTTAACTTTAAACATACAACAATAACTAATGCAAATGAGATTTTTGTTGAATTTTCTGTAGAAATACCAAAATTTAAATGTATTTTATGTTTTCAAGATTCAAGGTCATAAGAAAAACTGTTCAGTTTCACTTCAAAACGTAACTTTTTTGAACAGGGCTTTAAAAATAACAGTTACGCACTCATATGTTGTATTTTCACCAGGTATTTGTTTAGCTTTGTTTTTCCCCTTTGAATCATTTAAAACAAGTCGATGAAATGGTTAATTTGTCAAGGCCGACTTCATTCTGGGAAAAGTTTGGACAGTTTGAGTGTTTAAAAAGTTTTGACACACTTGGAGTTTTGACACACTTTTGGAGTTATTTCTCAGATCAACACCCACTAAAACATCAATTTAACATTTGAACTCTTTGTCATAATTTTGTCATGTGTGAGCTTCGGGTCCAAGTCGTTTCCTGTGTGGATCTAAGAGCTAAAAGACACTTTAGCTTTAGCATTTAGAGGGAATCTGCCAAAATAATTTCCCAAAGACAAACAAAGTGACTGAACTTTGCCCCTGGCGGCTGGAGGAGGCGGGGCTTGGTTTAAAAAGTGGGTTTTAATCAAAGTTAATGAAAAACTTGACTTGATAAAGAGTTGTAATTACTCTAGATTTAAGAGAATTACTTTTTATTCCAGTTGTTTTGAACGTTGACTTGACTTGACCTTCAGACACAACTTAAAGCTGCTTTCTGACAATCACAACACTAAAAGATTACTCTGATAGCACAATGCTTTCTGTTTTTTCCGTTGCTTAAAACCAGGAATCCCTGAAATCAAAGTGTTTTTAAAGCACAATCGCGCGCCGCATGCATCGTACTTTTATAATCCTAATCGTTTTCTGTATTATTGCATCAAAAATGATTGACACTTGATTCATAAATATTCTCTATCTAGAAGCTTCTAGTCGCCAATTTCACCACATTTATTCAGTTTATAATGTATTTAAAAAGTCGATAACTAAATAACGGTTTGTTGCAGCTTTACGATTTCACTTTTGCAGCCAATGCTCAAATTTTACGCAATTTTCGTAAAAATGTTTTCAGAATTTCCCTCGTTTTTCCCTACCTCTTCCCCTTCTTCGATGTGGTAGTCTTTTCTCGTATTGGGCCCGCCGACAAACATGACGTTGAGTTGACTGAAGTGCCTGAAAACGCACAAGATGAGGATTATTTTTTGAACCGTTACGCCAAGCTCTGCAAAGCGTCACTGACATGAGCTTGTTGCAAACCGGCGGGTTGAACGAATGCTTGTTCTCCTCGATCCATTTGTCCACGTTGACGAGGAGAGGGCCGTCGGTCATGATGGAAGAGTAAAAGAAGAATTTCCTCAGTCAATTCTGAATCGGAGGAGATTTGGAGACCGGAGAGTGGAGCGAGCTGTGAAAGTCCAAAATGCAAACGGAGGCGTGTGTGTGGGCGTGTGTGTGGGCGTGTGCATGAGCGTGTGCGTGGGCGGTCAAAGTTAATCATGTGGACTGGACCTTGCACTGGACCCGAGCGAGTGTGGAGGAATCCAAAGTCAGCCTTTTGTTTGTTTTATTGTTCTTTGTGTTATTTTCTCTTCTGTTTTTCCCCTTTAATTTTCCTAATTTAAAGCGATGAACAAAAAACACAAGAAATTGAACGGGATCAGAAAAAAATAGGAGATAAAAAATACATGTAATTGATAAATAAATAAATAAAGAAGTCAATTAAGGCACACAAATTCCCAAATTATCATCCAATTTCATCCAAAGTCAGTCAAATTTGTCCATTTGTCCATCAAATTGTCCATATTTTCGTGTCAGACCGTGATGGTCTTTTCCTGCTGCCAGATCTCTACTCTATCCATCACTGAGTCCATCGCAGGAGTTTTGAGGCCCGGATCGTTCATATTTTCTCTTATTGCTTTTATTTATTTGATTGTATCATCTTAGTTTATTATTTATATTTTTGGTTTAAATTCTAAGTTCTCCTAGTCCATTACTGCAGGTGATCTATTATTTTTCAAAAAATATTATTTATTATAAAATGTGTTTTGAGTTTAGACTCCACAAGGCTCAACGCTTCTTATAAGATTATTATTATTATGAATAATAGTATAATCATAACAACAACAACAACAACATCTAAATAATATTAATAAACTGTAACAGCCAAAACTTTGACAATACTTGAGGTACTGGCTGATCAGGCAACAATGGTACGTGTTACAGTAAAAAAAATAGAATATAGCCGCAAGCGGCAATGATCGGCCCTCGCCACGCCGCAAGAGGAGGGGGCGCTAACACGCCCCAATTGTCCTTTTATTACACCTACTGCTGAATCTGTGACGCTGTCACAAATTCTCCCCTTTGTTTTACCATTCAAAAAGCAATTTTATTTTGAATTCGCTGCACAGAGACCATAACTCTTTGAATAGAAATGTGGATAACTTTTAATGGTCCACCCCTGAAGATGAGTCTGACCAAATTTCAGGTTAATAGGGCTAACACCCTGGGAGGAGTTTGTAAAAGTATAAAGTGTAAACATGATCTGGCGATTTCCCCATTGGAATAACATGGGATGTTTCTGTCATTGCTATGGCAAAGCCGTAACAATTATGACATGGGTCTCGTTGACTTTTTTGATCGAGATGCCAAAATAGATTTTTTTGTCAAATTTCGTAAAAGATCTGTAGGGGGCGCTGTTGCGCCAAATTAATTTATTCAAGAGTTTAACAACTGATTTTAATTTGACGCAATTTGGACTTTATCCGAGCAAACGGAAGCAAATAAAAAAATTGGGAAATTTCTGAAATTCTAGCTACAGTTTGCGGCTTGCGGCTGACAGGTATCAAAGTAATTTGAATAACTTTTGATGACTTTACTTCTCTTGTCACCATCTACCTCTGTGCCAAATTTCATGATTCTACGGTCAGATTTTTTTGGGGTAATTTCCTATCTCTCAATGCATTTTTGGTAAATTTGGGGGTGCTTACATGCCATTTTTTTAAATTTTAGAAAAAGGAGATAGCCAGAATGTAGAGAGGCACACTTTTTAGAGGTGTGCAAATTTCAAATATCATAAACTATACATTTTTGGAAAGCTACCTCATGGTGTGGGTCCCTGGTCACTGACGGGTACTTTCGTTAATTTTGAGTCTTTGTGAAACTTTGTGTTTTTGGCCCTCTACACAGTAATAATGTTATATTTTTGCATTGCATGTTTATATACACGGAACATGCAAGAGATGGGGAACGTATTTGTGAGCTACTTAGCGCAAACGAGTGCTTTATATGGGGATGACGACCGCGAAGCGCTCGTTTAGTGCGCACTTTTGCACGTTTACAACGGTAATGTTCCATTTTCCTACTACTAATTAGTATGCACGGGGCGTGCATGAGTTGAGGAGTGCGTTAGTGAGTGTTTGGAAGTGGGCGCAATTTTGTGCGCACTATTTGCGCCCTAAGTGCGCACGTAGTCGCACGAAATCGAGCGGTTCGCGATACAATCTTCCAAACACTCACTAACACGCTCCTCCACTCATGCACGCCCCGTGCATACTAATTAGTAGTAGGAAAATGGAACATTACCGTTGTAAACGGGCGAAGCCCGTGCAAAAGTGCGCACTAAACGAGCGATTTACATGGGGATGACGACCGCTTCGCAGTTTGCGCTAAGTAGCTCACGAATACGTTCCCCATCTCTTGCATGAACCGTGCATATAAACATCTAATGCAAAAATTGAACATTATTACTGTATAGAGCAGGGGTGGGCAAACTACGGCCGGATCCAGCCCGCAGGGCCTTTCAATCCGGCCCGCCAAGCTTGTCCAAGTAATATTAAAAAAAAAAAAAATATATATATATATATATATATATATATATATATATATATATATATATATATATATATATATATTTTTTTTTTTTTTTTTTTTTTTTTGCCCTCAGGCATCTGTCTGCATGTGTATCCTTAATACATATGACGTGAAATAAATTGAATAATAGATTCAATAGCCCATATTTGACAGAAAAGTGATATTTTATTTGATATTTCATTTTTGGGATTTTTTTTTTTCACACCGATTATGGCGGGCCGGCCCTCCGCTACTTGCCTGGATTTGAATATGGCCCTTGGAGGAAAATAATTGCCCACCCCTGGTATAGAGGGCCAAAAACACAAAGTTTCACAAAGACTCAAAATTAACGAAAGTACCCGTCAGTGACCAGGGACCCACACCATAAGGTAGGAAAGCGCGAGCGCTTTCTGAAAATGTATGGTCTATGATATTTGAAAAATGGGAAACATTGTTTTCGCATCGGAATATTCTTCTTTCTTTCTTTCTTCTCGGGACCAACCCCCCCATTTTTCACCCCGTGAACATTGACGAAAAGTCACAAAAATTTGCACACCTCTAAAAATCGTGCCTCTCTACATTCTGGCTATCTACTTTTTCGAATTTTTTTAATTTGGCGCATCAGCGCCCCCAAATGTACCAAAAATGCATTGAGAGATTGGAAATGACCCAAAAAAAATCTGATCGTAGAATCATGAAATTTGGCGCAGAGGTAGATGGTGACAAGAGAAGTAAAAATATTATTACGGCAACGCCGTCCGCCCAACCAAATGTCGGTCATATTGGTTCAAAAATGGCTAAGCATGACTCAGGAGTTTTTCCAAATGTCGTACTTATATGAACTCCTCAGGGCGTTGGCTCTAAAAAGCTGAAATTTGGTGAAAATGGTGCTGAGGAGTGGGACATCAAAAGTTATTCAAATTACATTGATACCTGTCACTGTAGCTATAATTTCAGAAATGTCCAGATTTTTTTATTTGCTGCCGTTTGCGCAGATAAAGTCCGAATTGCGTCAAATTAGAATCAGTTGTTAAACTCTTTGCCCTAAACCTACTTGAGGTGAAATAAATTAATTTGGCACGACAGCGCCCCCTACAGATCTTATATGGTGGTTAAATGTTTAGTTTTGCGAAATTTTACGAAATTTGACACAAAATTAAATTTTGGCATCCCGATCAAAAAAGTCAATGAGACCCATGTCATAATTGTTATGGCTTTGCCGTGACAGAGACCTCTCATGTTATTCTGTGGTGGCATCAGCTCCTGTACGGTGTGGCCTGCTGGAGCAGCAGCATCACAGAGAGGGAGAGGAAGAGGCTGGACAGAGTCATCAAGAAGTCCAGCTCCGTCCTGGGCTGTGCTCTGGACTCGGTGCAGGAGGTGGGGGACAGAAGGGTCCTGGCTAGATTCACATCTATGCTGGACCATGAGTGTCACCCCCTGCAGGACACTCTGTCCCCTGCAGGACACTCTGTCCGCTCTGGAGAGCAGCTTCAGTGAGAGACTGATCCACCCTCGCTGTGGGAGGGAGAGGTTTCGTAGGTCTTTCCTTCCTGCTGCTGTCAGACTTTATAACAAACACTGTTAGTCCTGAACACTCGAAATACTGACCTAACCTAATACTGATTCAATGCAATTCCGTCATATGTGCAATTACTGTTGTGATTCATGTGCAATTACTGTGAAATTCATGTGCAATCTATGTGCCGTCGTGACACATATTCATGTGCAATTACTGTCGTGATCACATGCAATGGTATTTATGTATTTATTTATTTGTCTATGGGAGTTTTTGTTTATAGGAGATCTTCTACTGAAAGTGTTTTTCAGACTTCCTATAAGTGATCTGTTCTTTTCTTCTGTATCTACTTCTGTATCTTCCTGCGTTGCACCGATGAAATCCCCCCATGTGGGACAATAAAGGAATATCTTATCTTATCTTATTCCAATGGGGAAATCGCCAGAACATGCTTACACTTATACTTTCACAAACTCCTCCTAGGGTGTTAGCCCTCTTAACCTGAAATTTGGTGAGACTCATCTTCAGGGTTGGACCATCAAAAGTTATCCACATTTTGATTCAAAGAGTCACGGTCTCTGTGCCGCAAAGCCGCACATTTTGCCAAGAATTGCCACATCTTCTCCAAAGTGGAGAAGATGTGACAGCATCACAGATTCAGCAGTAGGTCTAATAAAAGGACAATTGGGGCGCGTTAGCGCCCTCTCCTCTTGCGGCTATATTTATGATTATTTTTAATTATTACAAGTAAAATTTTAAAAAGTCCCATTAATTATTTCAGTAATAATGTTACGATACAAATTGTGAAGCGTTTGTTGCTTAGTTGCCATAATTGCCAATAATAACATTTAATGGTTCAATCGAGGTCTGAATTATTTAGTTTACATTTAATTGAGTTACTTTTACTTCTCAGAGTAGTTTTCAGACCCCATATTTCACTCCCATTTGGCAGGAAAAAAAGACAAATAATCATTTAAAAATACATTCTACAATGATTTACATTAGCGTATATTTTACTGACACTAATAACACACGGTATTATTTTCTAATTATTAGTTAGATTATTTTCTAAATGGAAACCTTGTATTTAATTTGAGCTGAGCTCACTGAGAATATCAGTTGCAGGGAACAAACATCGGAGAGCGCTGTTGAGCTTCTTATTCTGCCTCTGAAAAAGTGTCATAACAATTCTAAACTGTCTTCCTTTAGTGTGTTTGCACGGACTGGTTTAGTTGTCTTGTTTTAGAATAGGCCAGTTATGATCTCACTGCAGCACGTGGTATTGACTCACACAGATTTGAGAAAACATCATCTAAAATTACACATTCTGCAATGATTTGTATAAATATATTTGACTTTTCTGTGACACACTGTGTTTCCCTGACATTCCCGGTTCTTTTCCCTTTTGTTGTCATTCGCGTCAGTTTGAATGAGGTCATTCTGCTCAGTCAAGTGATTTCTGGCCTCGCCACTTATTGCAAATGGTCGCTGCTGCACGCCAGGTGTAATAAAAGCTAGAGAACACTGGACTCTGTTGCCGTGGCGATTGCGGCGGCAATCTTGTGACTGCCGCGGGAAAAAACTGGACCAGAAAATTAATTTTTAATTGTCACATAATGGTATTTTGTGGTCCTTATGATGCACTCACTCTCCTCTGCGCTGACTTATGAATATTCACTTAAAGACACTGCCGTTGTCTGTATTTTATGCAGTACATATAAGTCAATAATACATGAGTCCCATTCACACAGTTTACAGCAGATTTCCACGTAACACTCAGCTCTGACCCGCGATCACTCAGGCTTCAGTCCCAGAACATTTGCACTGTTCACACTCAAACAGACGGCTTCTAGAAAGAAAATATTTACAAATAAAGCTTATTATTGATATCATGATAATGATTGTTTTGATAATGCCACTGTATTTTAGAGTCTGTATTGTCCAGCTACCAATTATGATAATCAATTTACAACTGCAATTATTTGTATTATTATATTCTGATTACTTCACTCATCATAGTGAATCAATCATAAAAGGTTTATTGCCATTGTCAATGAACAGAATTCACAGGAAATTTGCTTTGATGATTCGGTGTGACATATACACCTAAAAGAGGAAAAGAAGATAAAAGAAGAATGCACATTTTTTGTGCAGGTTTAATAAACTACACACATTGACAGCGTTCACATTTTACAAATTTCAGATAATAAATAATAAAAAAACAAGGTAGTTTATTGGAACCTATTGAAAGATATTTTGAAAATGTCAGCGCCTTGTTAGTGTTGTAAGAGTCCTCGGGAGTCACAACATGGCCGCCGGAACTGGACGTTTTGTTACCGCGCGTTGTCATAGCGACAGTCCTCTGGCGTTCCATTTCCGCTATTGGCCCCCGCTGCGTGCTGCCGCTGCTAACGCGTGCTAACACTCTTCTTACTTTTCGTCCCCAAAAACATCGCTCGAAACGCGTAGTTTTGCCCGGCGTCGCCCGCTCCGGACGTGTCGCGCGCGCGGAAAGACCCAGATATGCGCGTTAACTCGGAGCTACGGGCCGAGATTTCGCGTTATAAGAAGTAATTCCGGTTCAACGCCGTGTGTGTGCGCAAAGTGACCATTGTTGCGTCGGGTCGGGAGCCTGTTAGCTTAGCATTAGCTTCCCCCCCTCACTTGGCGGACTTTCCTTTTTCTTTTCTGAGCGTGTGCGGCGACTACAACGGCGCACATCTGCCAGCGTGTCATGAAAGAAATGTCAAGGTGAGTCGTGCGTCCGCCGCCGCCGCGCAATTATTTGCATTTTTCTCCACATTCTTTTTGAAGAGTCACAAAGAAAAGGCTAAGATGCTAACGCTACGATGCTAACTGCCACAACAACCAAACAAGGCCCGTAAACGCGTTTTGCGCCGGGTTTTTGACTACTTTTGGGCTTCTTACCATCTCCATTTGGACATTTCAGGCTTAATTACAAAAATGCACATGGGTAATTGTGTTTTTAATGGATACTCTAAGGTTAAATCAACATGATGCCATAAAAGTGACCGGTTTTTGCTCAAATAGCCTGTCATTTGTCACCGCTCCGTGCCAGAAACGGCACTTTGCACACCTTTAGTTCACTGTAGTCCCACAGCAGACACATTATAACTCGCACTGTGGGTTTAGTGTGATTTAAACAGTTAAAAACACGCGGATGAGCATGCTGTCAGCCTCGTGCAGGTGCGGGGTCTGGACTGGCGGTCGTGTTTGTAAAGCAGCAGGTTGTAAAAAGCTGCATTCTTGAACATTGCATTAGACGCTGTGTTTTTGTTGTTTGTGTCATTAACATTAAACGTGGCTAAAACGAGACTAAATATGACAATCCTCAGACGTCTGACCTTGTTTTGTTTTGGGGACACTTTATCGTGACGTTGTAGATGAGATTTCACTCTATTTTAACAGCACAAGAAAAATAGAGTGAAATCTATTTCCAACAAGAACAATAATGTACAACAGAGTAAATGACAATAATTCACAATAATGCACAATAACCGAGTAAACGACAATAATGCACAATAGCTGTGTAAACGACAATAATTCACAATAATGCACAATAACGAGTGAACAAGAACAATAATGCACAATAACCGAGTAAACAACAATAATGCACAATAACAGAGTAAACAACAAGTAAACGACAATAATGCACAATAACCGAGTAAACAACAATAATGCACAATAACAGAGTAAACAACAAGTAAACGACAATAATGCACAATAACAGAGTAAACAACAATAATGCACAATAACAGAGTAAACAACAAGTAAACGACAATAATGCACAATAACCGAGTAAACGACAATAACTGAGTAATCGAAGAATAATGCACAATAACCGAGTAAACGAGAACAATAATGCACAACAACAGAGTAAACAAGAACAATAATGCACAATAACCGAGTAAACGAGAACAATAATGCACAACAACAGAGTAAACAAGAACAATAATGCACAATAACCGAGTAAACGACAATAATGCACAATAACCGAGTAAACAAGAACAATGCACAATAACCGAGTAAACAAGAACAATGCACAATAACCGAGTAAACAAGGACAATGCACAATAACCGAGTAAACAAGGACAATGCACAATAACCGAGTAAACAAGAACAATGCACAATAACCGAGTAAACAAGAACAATGCACAATAACCGAGTAAACAAGGACAATGCACAATAACCGAGTAAACAAGGACAATGCACAATAACCGAGTAAACAAGGACAATGCACAATAACCGAGTAAACAAGGACAATGCACAATAACCGAGTAAACGACAATAACGGACTAAACGACAATAACAGTCTGAAAAAACAAGAGTGAAATCTGTCATTTTCTTTCGTTCCAGTTGTTTTAAATCATGTCATCATTTTCAGTTTCAGGCGTGTGTTTTATGTTATTGAAAAGAATAATTATATTAATTGATGGAGTTTGACCAGCTTTACAGAATCTACATTTCCGAATAATGGCTAATGTAATAAACACTACGAGATCAAATCAGTTTGATACATATATATATATATATATATTGTGACATAAATATCCATGATGTATTGATTGACATCTCTTCTGTGAACACTATCTGTTTGTAGAATGCAGAAAATATGACAACTTCCATTTTTACTCTTTATTGACATTGGAATGACTAAACTGCCTGAATCACAAAGTTGTGATCTTTGTTTATGTTTAATTTGTGTCGACTGCTTAACTTTTTTCACTTTTCTTGATGGAAAACAAATTGCTGTGGAATCAAACTCGCAATTTGACTGTTTTTATATATTTTATTTGCCGCATGTGAGGAGTTGTTAAGGCTGTCCCCGGTTTAGAGCTCTGCAAACCTTTCTTTTCCCTTCACATTATTAGAAGAGACTGAGGAGCACCCTCAGAGTCTAAAAAGAACCTGGAGGAAGTAACTGTAAAGAACTTGAATCTTGACATTAGGCAATAAGAGCAATTTAACCTCCACAATTCTACAACAAAATCATTATTCATATAACACACGTGCTGCAAGAATTGAATCGAAAAATCGCAACTAATTTATCATTGAAACGGTCATCTAACTTAGTAATCTTATATTGTTAACTTTACATTGGCTCCAAACCATGAGCTGGAAAAAGATGATTTATGACTCAGATTGAGAAATAATTACTGTGAAATGTTGCGGGAAATTGTAGATTATTTTAAATATTTTTCAATGTTTTCATCCGGCTTCCTCTGTATTTTGAATCATGTCAATGCTTTTATTTTAAATGTGTCGCGTGCTTTTGTGCTCATGTTTTCTGTGTTTCTGCCTCAGTTCTGTGCCTAGTGGGCAGCAGCCTCCCAAACACTATGGCATCACGTCTGCCATCAGCCTGGCACCGCCCCGAGACCTCGACCACCAGTACACCCAGAAACTGTGCGACGCCATGAAGCCCTTTGGGGTGTTTGAGGACGAGGAGGAGCTCAACCACAGGTGAAGAGGCGACCATAGTGTGTAAAGGGGCTGTGGCGGGGTGTGTAAGGGGCTGTGGCGGGGTGTGTAAGGGGCTGTGGCGGGGTGTGTAAGGGGCTGTGGCGGGGTGTGTAAGGGGCTGTGGCGGGGTGTGTAAGGGGCTGTGGCGGGGTGTGTAAGGGGCTGTGGCGGGGTGTTTAGTGTGCAAGGGGCTGTAGCGGGGTGTGTAAGGGGCTGTAGCGGGGTGTGTAGCGTGTAAGGGGCTGTAGCGGGGTGTGTAGCGTGTAAGGGGCTGTAGCGGGGTGTGTAGCGCGTAAGGGGCTGTAGCGGGGTGTTTAGCGCGTAAGGGGCTGTAGCGGGGTGTTTAGCGCGTAAGGGGCTGTAGCGGGGTGTTTAGCGCGTAAGGGGCTGTAGCGGGGTGTTTAGCGCGTAAGGGGCTGTAGCGGGGTGTTTAGCGTGTAAGGGCCTGTAGCGGGGTGTTTAGTGTGTAAGGGCCTGTAGCGGGGTGTTTAGTGTGTAAGGGCCTGTAGCGGGGTGTTTAGTGTGTAAGGGCCTGTAGCGGGGTGTTTAGTGTGTAAGGGGCTGTAGCGGGGTGTTTAGTGTGTAAGGGCCTGTAGCGGGGTGTTTAGTGTGTAAGGGCCTGTAGCGGGGTGTTTAGTGTGTAAGGGCCTGTAGCGGGGTGTTTAGTGTGTAAGGGCCTGTAGCGGGGTGTTTAGTGTGTAAGGGCCTGTAGCGGGGTGTTTAGTGTGTAAGGGCCTGTAGCGGGGTGTGTAGTGTGTAAGGGCCTGTAGGGGGGTGTGTAGTGTGTAAGGGCCTGTAGCGGGGTGTTTAGTGTGTAAGGGCCTGTAGCGGGGTGTGTAGTGTGTAAGGGCCTGTAGCGGGGTGTGTAGTGTGTAAGGGCCTGTAGCGGGGTGTTTAGTGTGTAAGGGCCTGTAGCGGGGTGTTTAGTGTGTAAGGGCCTGTAGCGGGGTGTTTAGTGTGTAAGGGCCTGTAGCGGGGTGTTTAGTGTGTAAGGGCCTGTAGCGGGGTGTTTAGTGTGTAAGGGCCTGTAGCGGGGTGTGTAGTGTGTAAGGGCCTGTAGGGGGGTGTGTAGTGTGTAAGGGCCTGTAGCGGGGTGTTTAGTGTGTAAGGGGCTGTAGCGGGGTGTTTAGTGTGTAAGGGCCTGTAGCGGGGTGTTTAGTGTGTAAGGGCCTGTAGCGGGGTGTTTAGTGTGTAAGGGCCTGTAGCGGGGTGTGTAGTGTGTAAGGGCCTGTAGGGGGGTGTGTAGTGTGTAAGGGCCTGTAGCGGGGTGTTTAGTGTGTAAGGGCCTGTAGCGGGGTGTTTAGTGTGTAAGGGCCTGTAGCGGGGTGTGTAGTGTGTAAGGGCCTGTAGCGGGGTGTTTAGTGTGTAAGGGCCTGTAGCGGGGTGTTTAGTGTGTAAGGGCCTGTAGCGGGGTGTGTAGTGTGTAAGGGCCTGTAGCGGGGTGTGTAGTGTGTAAGGGCCTGTAGCGGGGTGTTTAGTGTGTAAGGGGCTGTAGCGGGGTGTGTTAAAACATGCTCTTTATCACCTTTTAGTTTGTCCTTTTGTGACCTTCTTTCATAAATGTTTATAATCTTAAGCTAATGCACTAATTGTCTCGTTTACAGACTTGCCGTACTTGGGAAATTAAATAACTTTGTTAAAGAATGGATCGCAGAGATCAGTGAAGCAAAGGTCTGTATTTGGACCCTTTAAAGTCTAATGTTTTTAGTTTGTCGTGTTTTAGTCACTTCTTCTTTATCGTTTCCGTTCCAGAACCTTCCGCCTTCAGCCATCAGCTGCGTCGGGGGCAAGATTTTCACCTTTGGTTCATATCGCCTTGGAGTCCACACCAAAGGTACGTCCACTCTGTGATTTAAATGTCGGGATTTTTAAAGTCACATCCTTTTTTTTTCTTTTTTGTAAATTTGCTTGGTGTTTTGGAAATATTTATAAAGATTCTGTTTAACGTTTGAATGACAAAACGCTTGTTGTTTTTGCTGATTCGTTTGCGTCATCTGAACTTCGTTAGAGTTTGTTGATTTTAGTATTATATTAGGCCTACACTATTTTTCACATTTTACCTGATGAATATATTCTTTCTTTATCATAATAAGACAAAAACGTGTTGCCAAATATAAAGAGCGAGCCAGGATTTCTCAGGAGAGTTGTCTTCAGGTTGATATCGTGTTCTGTCCACAGCACAAGGACTTACAAATACTTTTAATTATGTGAAAAGTTATCACACAGTCACTTTGATGTTGTTTTACCCCGGGGCAACTGTGGCGGCGGAAAAAATCGCCAATGAAACTGTACAGAGCCTTCTTTCTTGCATCCTCGTGCATTGGGATTGTTTTGGACCTAAAGCGGTTGGACTTTGTTAGAACGTTGAATAGTTTTGTCGAGCGTCAGGTTGTAAACACGTGTGTGTAGTGTTTGCGTGTCTTTGTTCAGCGTCTGTGTGAAGCGTGAGGCCGACTCAGGCGCTTTGTGTCTGTGAAATGCGTAAACGGAAGTGGCAGCGGGAGCGAACGTGTAAATCCAGAACTGGTTAAATTTAGATAAATGCTGTGGGTGATATTTTTGTCTTTTTGGTATTTAGGCGACGGGACAAAAGCTTTTCAAGGGCAGTTTCCACAATGAGTTCTGTCATTTCGTTAGTGTTTCACTGTTTACACAGGAACGTTTAATCAAGGCAAAACGCTGCAGGTGAAGTCGAAACATCTTAAATCTAGTTAGTCTTAAATTTTAAATTTGAAGGGATTCGGTTGAAATTTCTTCTGAAAATGACTTAACACATATATGAGACTTAGCCACTTAAATTGTTTTAATGTATTAAATAGTATTAAGTAAACTAGATCCTATGGAAAAGTCAAATTGGCTTAATAATTCAAATTTTGACCTTTTTTTTTTACTTGAAACTATTATAAACCGAGAGCACCTCATTCGTCCAGGTGTAGATTGCGTTGTTTTCAGGGTCTCATTTATGTTTTTGTCGAGCTAAAAGCAGCCATAGTCTTAAAGTTTGTTTTAGTGGTTCCTGGGATCTGTTTCCCACCCCGTGCCGGTCTCTAAAGCCTGTGTCTCGCCTCGTGCCGGTCTCACACATGAACAAGTTAAGAGACCCTTTATTTGTCCCACAAAGGGGAAATTCCAGTGTTTCAAGGTTAGACACAGAAGTGGACTAATAATAATGAAAACCTCAAACATCTACTGAATAGAGCTTTAGAATAAACCTTTTTTTGCAAAGACTATCTTCATCTAATCAAAATGTCCAACAAAATTCAGCTTTGTATCAATTATTCTAATGATTTGTAAATATTATGTATCTAGAACCCTTCAGTCACCATAGTTCAACTTTTGTTTTGGTTAAAATGCATTTAAAGTCTGGTCCATGGTAGATCTAATGGTTTGACCCATCGATCATCAGTTGTAGTTGATCTTGACTCTCAGTCTTCTCTTTTTCCGCCGCTCTGTCTGAATTTGACCTTGTGCGTTTCTTGCGTTCAGGGGCTGATATTGACGCCTTGTGCGTGGCTCCGCGTCACGTCGAGAGGACGGACTTTTTCCTGTCGTTCTTTGAGAAGCTGAAGCAGCTGGAGGAAATCAAAGACCTGCGGGTGAGTCACCGAGAGTTGATGGGATTAAAACTATGGGGGAGGACGATGGGGAAGACGATGGGGAGGACGATGGGGAGGACGATGGGGAGGACGATGGGGAGGACGATGGGCGGTGGGAGGACGATGGGGAGGACGATGGGCGGTTACGCTGACGACGTTCACGGCATTCTGAAGTTTAAGAGAGTGGACGGTTTCTCCTGCACAAGCTCAAAACACAACCAAAATGTGTACGAGCTGCTAAGGTTTAATAACACGTAGAACTCTAATTCTCAGTATTCCAGATCGAGATTGTGGGGATGTTTAAGACTATTTTAGAATGATCTTGGCCTCTTGAAGTCTTGAATTTCACTGTCTCGCGACCCCTTGTGATGAGGCTCCACATAATCAACTAACTAAACAAATAAACACGAGCGTCATATAATGAACATTTAGCTCTAAAAGTTTGCAGAAATGGGCTACATAAATGCAATCGCAGCAATAAAACTCAAATTCAATCAATTCAATCAGCTGAATGAAAACGATACAATGAATAAAAGATGGAGGATGTTTTCTAACTTTTTCATGACGTGTTCTTTCCCGTTTCCAGGCTGTTGAAGACGCTTTTGTGCCTGTGATAAAGTTTAAATTTGATGGGATCGAGGTAAGCCGTGGGTTTGTCTCGACTTGGGGCGGTTTCCTTATCTCTCTAAATGTCTGTTTCACGGCGCCCAGATCGACCTGCTGTTCGCCCGGCTCGCGCTCCAGTCGATCCCCGATAACCTGGACCTCAGAGGAGACTCCATCCTCAGAAACCTGGACATCAGATGCATCCGCAGCCTCAACGGTAAAACCCCCCCGTGGTTACGCTTTCATGCGACTCCGGGTAGTATTTTGATGTTTGACTGTCGTATGTTTGAGCTTTGATAAAAGTGACCAAGTCTGCCGAGACAGTAGAGGGCAGCACTGAGCCGCTCAGCGCACGTTCTGTCAAGTAGAAATGACTTTAAACATGTGTAAGAAGTGATCAAATGTTAGTGGTGTGATTATTGTGGGGGGGAAATACATCACGATTTAAAGATAATTGAGATTATAACCAAATAAATGTGACAAACAGCCGGATAAAAAAAATAAAAAATTGATTCTCGAAAATAAGTACTTGAAATAAGTAGTAGTACTCTTGTTTTGGTATATTTTGACTACCTAAAGTAAGATTGCCAATGGGACGAGCATTTAGTATCTTGTTTTCCTTTTAGAATAAGAAAAGACAAGCATTTTCTAAAGTACACTTGAAATAATAACTTGCATTATCTTTTGGTAAATCCTGTTTTAAGAAAATCAAAATAGTCTGATCAAGACAATTATACTACTTATTGTCCTTTTTATGATTGTACATTGTATGTTCATTGCAATAAAAAAGGGTAGAAAACAATGGTTGGCAGCACATTTTAAAGAATCATGATAATTACTTTCACTTAAAAAAAAGTACAATTCTATAATTAGTTGTTGAAGCAAACAACGTATTTATATTATATTTATTGTGTTCAATTGATAATTTTAACAATTTTTGATTGAAGTGGAAAAATTGCTTGATTGGAATGTTTTCTTATTGTGTGTGAATTATCAAAAAAACATGATTTAAAAAGGGAGGAGTCCAAACAGTGTTTGTGAATGATCCAAATATGAGCTCAAACGAAAAACTTTTTCTGCGACAGTTTGAGTGAGTGGTTCCCTCAGTGTCCTGTAGAGGGCGTGTTCATGTGTCATGCGGTCGTCGTACAGCTTTTGACCCGTTTCCCTGCGGTGTGTTTGCAGGTTGCCGAGTGACAGACGAAATCCTTTATTTGGTGCCAAACAAAGAGAACTTCAGGCTCACGCTGAGAGCCATCAAACTGTGGGCAAAACGTGAGTCGCGCCGTTTCATTTCACTCCTTTAAATGGTTCAAACGCAGATTTCTGTTCTGATACGGCGAGTTCCAGGGTCCAGTTGCTTTAATTTAAAATTATCAGGTCCCAATTTGATTTCATGTCATCAATATGCTCTAATTAAATATACTATAATGAATACTTAAAAATGGTATTTACCCATCAAATAAATGCGCTTAAACTTGTTGCACGTACTTTAAAGCAGAACTAAGCAACTCCGGCGCCCCCTGCAGCGTCCTTATGAAAATACATTGTCAGAAAAAGACAATTTCTTTCTTTTTGCCTTTTATTTATCTAAATAAATCTGTATAATCACAGTAAAAACGTTAAAGGGCCATGGTTTCTCAGGAGTTTGTCCTGAGCTGGTTTTCCGCCCACAGACAGCAGGGGGCGACGATGGGCACTTCAAAAACACTCCAAAAATACATATTTAACTATCACAGGGACTCGCAAAGACGTTAAATAAGATGAACATGTCACTTAGTTCTGCTTTAAGAGCCGTGCGTTTCCTGCGCTACAAACATGAAAATGCGCGAAAAAGCTTTAACTCAGTCTTCTTTATCGGCAAAATCGCTGATGTCCGTGTCTCTCTCAGGCCGAGGGATTTACTCGAACATGTTGGGTTTCCTCGGCGGCGTCTCGTGGGCCATGCTCGTGGCCCGGACCTGCCAGCTGTACCCCAACGCCGTTGCCGCGACGCTCGTTCACAAGTTCTTCCTGGTGTTCTCTAAATGGTGAGCCCCTTTCGCTTTGACCGCTCTCCGACCTCCATCTCTCACTGCTGTGCGTGTTCTGCCTCTGCTTTCTCCAGGGAGTGGCCGAACCCGGTGCTTTTGAAACAGCCCGAGGACAGTAATCTGAATTTACCGGTGTGGGACCCCCGAGTGAGTATTTTAACCGTAATAATAATAGTAGTAATAGTCGCTAACGTCACGCGCACTCGCCGCTCTTCTGTGTTTCGCTGTATTCACCTGGTGTCACGAAGAAATAAACACTTAAGTCCTCCCTTGTGGTCATTTCCCTTCAAAGTAAAGCAGTGTTTCCGAAGAATTGCAAAGAAAATATATAAATATAAATCTGTAGTGTTGTCCCTGTGAAGAATTAAAGACATTGAAGTAAATGTCCCTCGTTTTATTGTTTTTGTATCTTCATTCATCCATTGGAAGATCGACAATAGTTCAGCCTCTGCAAATGATAATAAAATAAAACCCACTTTTGTGTGAAGTGTGTGGTCAGTTTAAACCGGCGGCTTTAATAAGAATACATTGTCTTTATTCTAGGGTTGAATAATCATAAAAAATAATCACTGTATCTTTTTGATGTCATCTGGACTGTACAGACTCTAAAACACTCTAAAACAAAATTCAATCAGAAAAAACAATCAATACACTAAAAGTATTGTTAGTTCCCAACCTGCCTTATTCACATATTGCTATAATTTACCTTTTATTTTGAGCTAGTACAGTGTTTTTCCTTTTTTCATGTTCAAAAGATGAGTCACAAATGTTTGCAGTTCAAAATGGCGGTTTATGGATTTATGACATGTCGCGATATCACGTTATAACGATTATTGACACATAATCCTTCATGTTCTTCTAATGCGTTACCATTCACTGTTGTGATACACTTGTATTTATTTTACTTATTTATTGCTATATTAATTCATTTTGACTGGTTTTATTGTTTTTTAGGGCTAGTAATTCACTTCTTATGCCTTTCGTCTATCGTTTTATGTCCGTGATATAAAGTGGATTATTATTCAAAGCTCTTCACATTTACGTTTACAGTTAGATTGACTTGAAATGACTTAATTTTTCTCCTAAATTAGTCATCATTTGTAAGGTTTTAGTTCTTACAATCATTTTGTGGCCCCAACGACGACGATTATCGATTAAACGAATAATCCCGACCTCCCTAATGACGTGAAATTATACTTTTTGTTTATTAAACCGTGTCCAGATCAGTGACCTCTGAAACCTCGTCTGTAACTTTTATTTTTTTCGAGCGACATCTGACAATCTCTCAAGTTTCACAAATCAAAGGTCTCGTGCGCCGTTCTATCCAATCCGGACTCCAAAAAGTAAACTTAAATGTGCAGGGATTTATGTCACAATATCTTTTGCATTCAGAAAGTTTGATTTCATAAAGCTAACGCAGGCTAACGGAGCAGAGATGTATTGGAATGAGAGATTTCTCTGTAGATTTATGTCAATCGTTATAATTTGATGTTTCTTCTCACGATTATCGTAAAACTCTAAATTTTGTCCCGTGACATCCTCGGTCCGTCGCCTCCAATGTTGCACAGTCCCATCTGCACGGAAACCACCGGCCCGAGTGACTGGTCAGATCTGCGGAGAGGCCAGCTCCGTTACAATGCGTGGGTCTTTCAAGGTGTGATCGAACGAACGCAAGATGTTTTGATCTTGGCTTCTTTTACTGCGGAACATGACGGGCAAAACAATATAATCGTCATGGAGACAAGCCGATGGTGGAAAAGTGATGTCACGTAAACGTATTCTTAAGTTATCTAAAACGACCCAGGACTGCAGTGTTTTCATCGAGTTTCATTGTGAAGTGTGTCGCAGGTAATCGATTTTAGGGACGGAACAATAACCAAAGTATTGTCCAAACTCTCAATAATATCGTGGGCATGAACAATTTATTGAATTGAAGCTCCTTGGCTTGAATGTGTTTCAGCAGCAGCTTAAACGGATAGCTAAACAGAACAGGCGTGTCCGTTTTGAACAGAGCGGAGGGCAGCAGTGAATCATTCATAATGCTGCATTTGAGCCTCCACACTTGGGAACATGAATTTGTTTGTTTTTTAGGTTATGATACTAGAATTATTGCAGGTTTACAATAAAAATGAGTTGTTTGGACCAATTTAGCAGGAAGCCTGAAGGCCGCATTTGGCCCCCGGGCCATAGTTTGAACGCCCCTGACATAGACCATGATCCTTTGCTCCATTACATTACATTTTTATCATAAATAGGAATCATTACTGTCATATTCCAAAGTCTTGTAGAAACTATAACCTTTTTCCTGATAAATGTCGTCTTTTTGCCTGTCACAGTTAATATTGTGCCATTAATTACCATGACAGCGCTCCGCTGTATTTGCATGTCGTTACATTCAAACGCTGGGGACAATATTTACGTTTTAGTCTCGTGGCGCCTCCGCTCACGATTAATATATGGACTTATCGTACAGTAATTTTGAGCTGAATAATTATGACTGGTTATTGATACAAACTGATGACTGGTTATTGATACAAACTGATGACTAGTGTTTTTCATTCTGCTAGTTATTTATTACAGCTCATGGTTTTTAACATTTTACATTTACAGTATTCTTTGGTATGATTTGTATAATTTTACTAAGGGTTATCGCATGTGTCATAAATGTATTTGCATGTTCTCTATGTTCTTTAGCATTATACGGTATCGCACGTGGTTATTGGGCCGTCCTCTGAAACGCACTGACTTGACACTTCTCGGTGGCTTTTCTGTTCAAACGCTCCGACTTCCTTGTGATGCCTGTGCCGTGTTTTAGGTGAACCCCTCGGACCGGTACCATCTGATGCCCATCATCACGCCCGCTTACCCCCAACAGAACTCCACCTACAACGTCTCCACTTCCACGCGCACCATCATGAGTGAAGAGTTCAAATACGGTGGGGTTCAAACAGTGTCAAAGCGCCGCCGAAACGCACTTTACTAACTTAACGTTGTGTCTAACGCGCTGTGGTGTTGTAGGTTTGAGCGTCACAGATGAGATTCTTCAGGGGAAAACGGAATGGTCCAAACTGTTCGAACCGCCAAACTTTTTCCAGAAATACAAGTATGTGGCCACGTTTTACTGCAGTTTTTTAGAATTTGTTTTCAGTCAAATTGAAAGAATTTAATATAGATTTTAATACCGTTTTGGGACTCAAAACAAAAAATTAAAGGCAATAAAAAAAGATAAAACTTTTAAAGGCAATAAAGATGTTTTCTTGTTTTTAACGTAAAGATGTTTTCATTAAAAACAAAAATGCAAAAGCATGTAAAGGCAATAACAAATAAATAGAAAAATGTAAAGGCAATAAACAGAATTTAAAGGCAAAAAAAAGATAAAATATTTTTATTAAAGCACTAAAAAACACAATTGTTACTGGGAATTAACTATTACAAATAGCTTTTTTATCGACTTAATCGTGTACTGTAAAATGTTTTAGATAAAGAACTAAGATAATGCTGGACACCTCAGTTTGTAATTCGCCCAAACAAAACCTTTCAAACAATATCCCGTCTTAGTTTGTTAAACGTCATGTGAAAAACTAATATGAAAATGCTCTTCAGGAAAAACTGACATTGATGTTTTCCTAAACTTGTTTCAGCTCAAAATTCAGTTTCATAGTTTGTTCTGATATCAGTTTTAACGATGCACGCTTCACAAAAGTCTTATTATTATTTATATATTAAAGATCAGGAAACATGATGAAATATAAATGGTATTACATCAGATTTAGCTGTTCACACATCATTGACTCCATAGTTTGTCGTCTGCTTTATGCACATAATCAATGATCGTCTTTTCTCTTTTCCAGACATTACATAGTTCTTAGTGCCAGTGCATCAACAGAAGATAATCACTTAGAATGGTGAGCGTTTCTCTCGGCCTTTTAGCAACCCGCAAGACGAACGTGTCGCGTAATGTTTCATATCTTTCCGTCTCGTCTAGGATTGGTTTGGTGGAGTCCAAGATCAGAGTTCTAGTGGGAAACCTGGAGAGGAACGAGTACATAAACCTGGCTCATGTGAATCCCCAGTCTTTCCCCGGGTCCAAGGAGAACCGCGAGTGAGTAAAACGCCAGTATGAACGCGTGTGGCATTAGAAACGTGCCGTGACTGAAGCACGTTGGGTTTTAAGCTCTGGTTTGGATTCCTTTTTGCAGGAATGACTACATGTCCATGTGGTTCATCGGGATCCTCTTCAAGAAAGTGGAAAACGCAGAAAGTGTCAACATTGACCTGACATACGACATCCAGTCCTTCACAGACACAGGTGAGACCCTTCAAGTCCTCCGAGGGGCACCAGGCAGGGCATAGAGTCCTCCGAGGGGCACCAGCCAGGGTATGGAGTCCTCCGAGGGGCACCAGCCAGGGCATGGAGTCCCCCGAGGGGCACCAGCCAGGGCATGGAGTCCTCCGAGGGGCACCAGCCAGGGCATGGAGTCCCCCGAGGGGCACCAGCCAGGGCATGGAGTCCCCCGAGGGGCACCAGCCAGGGCATGGAGTCCCCCGAGGGGCACCAGCCAGGGCATGGAGTCCCCCGAGGGGCACCAGCCAGGGCATGGAGTCCCCCGAGGGGACGGGCACCAGGCAGGGCATGGAGTCCCCCGAGGGGACGGGCACCAGGCAGGGCATGGAGTCCCCCGAGGGGACGGGCACCAGGCAGGGCATGGAGTCCCCCGAGGGGACGGGCACCAGGCAGGGCATGGAGTCCCCCGAGGGCAGGGCATGGAGTCCCCCGAGGGGCTCCCCCGAGGGGCACCAGGCAGGGCATCGAGACCTCCAAGGGGCATCAGTTTGAACTGACTGGCAGAATAGGCCGTTTGTGTTGCAGCTGCAATTTTTTTACATTTAAATGTAAAGAATATTCAGCCCACTTTGTCTTTAGTTTTTCATAATTTCAAAACTAACTCTCTCTCAGAATCGATCGCCACGAGCCATGGTTTAAACAGACGCAGACAGATGAGGGGCACAATTGACTTCACATACGTACTGTACAAACTGCCTCTCCGTGGAGCCGACGCCTTCTTGCAAATGTCTAAATCACATTTTTTTGTAAATGCAACAGAAAACTCTAAAGCTGCTGCTTCTTCTGCGTTCGCTTCATCCTTCACTGACCTTTCGAACACGTCTCCTTCAGTTTACAGACAGGCCAACAACATCAACATGCTGAAGGACGGGATGAAGATCGAAGCGACGCACGTCAAAAAGAAGCAGCTGCACCAGTATCTGCCTCCGGAGCTCGTACAGAAGAAAAAGAGGGTACGGGGCCTTCGCACACGCCAAACACGTTCTCTTTCCCCCCCACTCTCGTTAAACTCTCCCGTGTGTTCCTCCGCAGAGCATCGCCGAGTTGAACCGCAGCTCCAATGGTGGCAGCTCCAAGCGCCTCTCTCTGGACAGCAGTCATCTGGACAGTTCCACCAACACGGACTCGGGGACGCCGGTCTGCTCGCCGCCGCCCAAAGTTCCCAAGGCCAGCTCCGACGCTGACGACGGGTGAGAGAGAGAGAGACGCTGCGAACCTGGAACTTAAGACCAGGACTTGAAAAGAACCAAACACATGTGGACTAAACTGAGATCGAGGGAACACTATTTTTAGGGGCTCAATAGTTCTCATCGTACTTTAGGACCCTTTTCTTAATTCCATTCGTGAACATTTGAGTTGGAAAGGGTGGAATGAAGTTTTCCACTTTTTAAATGCTTTACAAACTCTTTTCAAACGTAACCATTCAATCAGATGCTTTTGATTCAAGTACATTTTGTGCTAAACTGGAGTAAGTCCAATCCCTCTTATCATGAGACGCAAAAAACAATCCATTACAAGAGTAATGAGTGACACTGATGTTAGTCCAGCCAATATCTTCAAACTGTGACTCCTGTATTATTCCACTGTTTTAAGATGAACAGAAGGTTTGTAATACCTGAATATCAACACTAGAGGGCGTCTAAGGCTAAAGAATAACTAAACGGGTCAATTAAAACAATAGAATACACTTTTACTAACAAGGAAATTACTTTTTTTTACTCTTTTTTTTTTTTTTTAGATGTTTTCCCACAGTGAGAACCCTTTTCAGTTCCTGGTACTTTAGTGATTCATTGTGTTTTATTATGTCTGTGTAATTCCTCATTCGTCCAGGCATGTTCCATTGTAGAAAACGCTTCAGTTGTAGTTGTAGTACTACAACTGAAGCTTTTTCTACAATTGTGTTTTATTGTACATTTCGTTCTTGGTTTAAACTTTTTGTCAGTCAGTTTTATGTGCAGGTTTACAGAGTTCAAAAAGCAGGATGAAGGGTGAAAAATGTACTTATGTATTCAAATGTTCCACCGTGTGAGCGTTTGACGGAAGTTTAACCTCAGCGTGGTTGTGTTTTTCAGCGCGAGTTCTCCCAAGCAGCTGTTTGTGGAGACTTCTCCCGTCGCTGCGTCTGAAGCTCCGCCCCCCGCAGCTGCTGCCGATGACGACGACCAGAGCAACGCTGTCCCCGAGCTCGACGAAAGTGAGTGATCGCAATACTGATCGAGAACTAAGCTTAGATGAGGCTTTATTCATTTTAGATATTAGGAAAACTATGACCATTTGATCATAGTTTGAAGCAGAAGCAGTGGCTTTGGTGATAGAGCTCCCCCTGCAGCCCTTTTGTGGCGATACATTGTCAGAAAAACAATGATAAAACTTATAATCGGTATGATCACATGCAAAAAATGGGCCAGGGTTTCTAAGTTGTCTTAAGCTGGTTTTCCACCCCGGGACAGCAGGGGGCGACAACAGACACTTCAAACTCTCCAAAAGTACATATTTATCCATCGCAGAAATGCTGAAAATGTTACAGAGCGATCTTTAGTCAATTACAGTCGTAATGAGTGTCTTTTTTTTTTACCCGTCTTCCTCCCCAGACGCCTCGGCGAACCCCCCCAAACCGGCGTCTCCTCCCCCCGACGCTGCGGTGAAGCCAAACGCGGCGAGCAGCCCCAAAGAGGAGGCCAACGGCGCGGAGGAGGATCCCGTGAACGGGGCCGGCGCCAAACGACCGCATTCCCCCACCGAGGACGAGCTGAGCAAGAGGCACAAGGAGGAGGTGACGCGCCGCTATGTCTGTCGCCACGGAAACGCAATTATGGCACTGGTGTTTTTGAGGCTCGTGGCCGTGCTCTGGACTAAACGCTCTGAAAAGAACAAAGACGGCCGCTTTAGTCAAACAAAAACGGCACATTTCCTTCAATAGCACATTTTATTTGTGAATATTCTATATTTAAAAGCCTTCAGTCACAATATTTACACCTTTATTTATTTGATATATATATATATATATATATATATATATATATATATATATATATATAATTTTTTTTTTTTTTTTTTTTTTTTTTTAAGAAAAAAAAGTGTTAACTGTAAAAAGAGTTGATATATCGCAAAATGAGCAATATTGCAGTATTATTGTTTTGACGATGAGCAAATTATAATAAGAATTATCTATAATTAAAACAATAAAATCACAAAAGTATAAAGTGATATTTCTGCTTTTTTGTCGTTCATGTCGTGGCCCATTCAAGTGTTGAACCTCAATTAGTCATTTACAAACACGTTTTACACACTGTTGCAGAGTGAATATTGTTGAGATATTCACCAAACTTCACTCGAGTTTGTTTGTTTGCGTCGTCTCTCGCCTCTGATTTCAATACTTTTCTTCTATTACATATTTAGTGGTATATTAAAATGCTTCGATCAAATATAATGGTGTTAAACCTGATAGAATTTAGTTGTAAATTCAAACTCAAAAATTCACTGACTTCAAAACATGACTAATAAACAAAAGTTCTTGCTTCGCTCCAGATTAAAAAAGTAATTATTTCATTTTAGACACTTTTGTTTTAGAGTGAACGTTAAAGCAGAATCAATTAACATTATATACTCTTAATAAACGTCTTTAAGTCCCTGTGATGTTAGATATGTATTTTCGTGGCGTTTGATACGTTTGTCGTCGCCCCCTATGGTCTGTAGACGGTAAAACAGCTCAAGATAACTCTCTTGAGAAACCCTGGCTCCTTTTTTATATATATGTATTTGGCAAAGTTAAAGGCGGTATGGACGATTTTTCGGCGATTTGAGAACGCAGGCGGAAGCCCCGTACACTGAGGGAACTATATTATGATAGATCCATGCGCTTAGGCACGTGGAAACGTGGGGACGAACCGCACGCGGCTGCAGGTGAGCAATAGGTGCGTTTTATGATTGATACGTGGCAGGACAAATGATTTATCCACGCCACGAGGAAATATGATAAAAAATTTGCTGAAAAAAATCGTCCATACCACCTTTAAATGTATTTAGTTGTGATTATACAGTCTTATGGACAGAAGAAGGACAGAATCTACTTTAACTGCACCTCTTTATACGATGTCTAAGAGTTTTTTTATTTTTAGCTTCATCTTTGTGTTTTTCTTTCAGGCTGTTTCCAACGACGACGCTGCGTTCAAAGAGCCTTATCCTCCCTCAGACGTCGCCTCAGAGGGAACGAACGTGAGTAAATGTCAACTCTGCCGTTTGGTTTGTTTAAAATGCCTTCAAATCTCGTATTTACATTTATTTTATATTTTCAGAATCCAACATCAAAGGCAAAACCCATTCCAACCGCCGATACCTCAAGGACACAGGTGAATTATTCTTCTAATTGTGTTTTATGACTTTAACCGTTTGTTCTCTCAACAAAATTAAACTGACATTGTCCAATCGGCTCTTATAGATGTTTTTCACTTATTTATTAGTATTTTTCTGAGTTTTTATGATTTCTAAAGTCCTTAAGCTTTAGGCGAAGTGCTGCTGGTGAAAAGGGAAAAAAAATAGATTCAAAGATATCAATTTGAAACTTTTCCTGTCGTTTAGTCACATAAATGTAAGAAGAATATGAATTGCAAGTTTTTCATCCTGTCATTTTTTCATACAGAGTAAAAGCGTCACATATTTTATATTGAAATCTGAAAAATGGACCAAACTTGGTAAAAACTAGTTATATGGTTTACTTATTAAATACAAAACCATTTTACAGAGGAGTTTTAAAAAAAATAATCTTTTTGAGTAATCTAGATTTGCCTGAAAATACGACTAAAATTTCAATTTTTGCTGTTAAAAAAGAAGATTAGAATCAGGCTTAGAATTAGATATGAACAAATGTACGTTTTGTGAAAATCTTAAATTGTACTGATCAAGTTTGTACAGTTTGGTGTTTGCTTCAAAGGGCTCATTTTTTTTGTCTCTGGGAGAAAAATGCATTTTAAGAAAACAGACTTTGAAGTCACAATGTCCCAGAGATATGTACAGATAAAATGTATTAAATGACATCATTATTTAAATGTAGGGGAAGATTGGACATTTTAGTTTTCTGTTTGTTGAGAAGGCAAACTGACCAAAATAACCACACAATAACCATTGCAATATTTTTACAGATTTGTTTCTTAACAACTGTAAAAACCCGTTGTGTTATCGTTGTTGTCACGTGACAAAAACTCTGGTATTTTCCACAGAGACTTCCGAGCATGGAGCTGCCCGACGCCTCGTCTCCTCTTCCGGCCAGTAACAGCTGCAGAGTGGTCAAGAACTCCATCAAACTGGCCCTCAACCGCCACAAGTCAGACTTTATTCAACTTATACAACATATAAACTCATACAACATATTTCAGTAAACTGGCGATTGTTTAAGAAGCACATAAAAAAGCCACAAAAAGAAGAATTAAATTTGATCATACAGTGAAATATGAATAATTCTTGATATATATATATATTACAAAACATTTTAGTTGGTCCATATTATTTCCAATTTATTTTTTTAAACTGAAAATGTTGCTTTATGAATGTTATCTTTACCAAACATATTTACTATTTTTGCCATTTGAGAATTTGTGTGTATAATTATGTTTTCCATATTTGTATTTTTTTAGTTTTTGACATTTCCTTGCCGTAGATGCCGTCGTTAACGACCTTCTCTCGTCTCTCTGTCCCTCAGCATCACACCTCCGAAGCCCCCTGTGTTTGAGGCTCCTCCCCCCACAGAAGGCACTGCCCCTGCCGCCGCACCCACCCCTGTCGCTCCGGTTCCCGCCGCCGCTGCAGAGAAGGGCATGTCCATCCCCGTCATCGGCTCCAGTACGATCTCTGCTTTTCATTGAGTAAATTGTGTTTTCAAACGTTTATTCGCGACATTGATCTGGAAAGGGGAGAGGGCGGGTTCTACAGGGGAGCTCCAGCCAATCGCAGCGGCTGGAGGGCATGCGTCGATATGAAGTCGTTAAATCGTTGTGTAGCATCACACCTGCCATGTCCTACGCTTGGCACGTAACTGGACAAACGAGATTTTCTTGAGTTTTTGGTGGTGCCAACGGTGAAGCGAGCAAACCAAAACAAACTTCTGCCTGTTTTTGTTGTTTTTTTTAACCGTCCTGATCGCTGTAAGTGAGAGCCTTTCCAGATTGATGTTTTCTAAACTCTAAACTGGGGTCAATTTTTCTCTTCATGAGTAAATTTAAAGTCCATCTGAAAGTTCTTCTGTTTTTATAATTCTGGCTCAGTTTAGTGGTTTAGAATCAGTGGTTGATGTTTATCACAATTTTACTTCTGTTAAGTTGCAGTTTGAGAAGAATATTTTTTTAAATAACAGTTTAAAATGACAGGAAGTCGAGCTGATCAGTGTGATGTCATCAGTGTGATGTCATCAGTGTGATGTCATCAGTGTGATGTCATCAGTGTGATGTCATCAGTGTGATGTCATCAGTGGACACAGTTTACCCAATGGGTCGGCACTAGATCATACACTCCTAACTCACGGAAGTCAGAATTAGGATGTTAAAGAAATCAATATGGCGGCCCAAATCACATGCGAGGTACATTTCCTGTCTCGCAGCCGAAGATCTTCAGATTTTTTGGCAGATTTTAAAAACACGACCTGGGGTGAGTTCGACTCCCGCTCCAATCCAGATTTTTTTACGGGTTTAAACTTTTTAAACTTATAGATTCCAGTATAGTTTGAATTTTTTTTCCCTCGTCTCCTAACTACTACAAAAAACTTGGGTTAGGGTTATGGGTGAGAGAAAAAATGATTGCCTGAGCTGTATCAGCGGGACTGGTCTCGGTCGCCGCCATGTTGGGTTCAGTCACGTCCCGATTCCAAATACTAACCAGTGGAATTCGAACTTCCGTGAGTTAGGAGTGTATGTCTCTAGTGCCGACCACTTTTCTGACAGTTTAAACCACATGTGTCAAATACAAGGCCCGCGGGCGAAATCCAACCCGCCAGACGTTTTAATCCGGCCCGTCGAACATTTAAATATGTATTAAAAAAAATGATTCATAGAATTTAGATTTTTTTTAATTTGATTTATTTGCCATAAAGTGCATGAGCATGTAATACATAAAAAAAAAAAAATATATATATATATATATATATATTTTTTTTTTTTTATTTATTTTTTTTTATGTATTACATGCCCATGCAAATGCAATTTAAAAAGCCAGGATAACACAAAAAAAGCGCAAGCACTTATTTCCATTGTAGTCCTTGTATAATAAAGTAAAAATAGAACCGTAGTTACATCCATAACCGTTTTTATCGCTAAAACTACCCGTCCCACAATGACGCCGGTGGCCGCCCCTCCCCCACGGGGCTCTGCTGCACTGCTGTGTGAGCTGCTGAGGGAGAAGTTTAGTTTAGTGGTGTACAGAGAACTACACAGACGTGGAAATGTTAGTTAGTACATTTAAAATGTTTTTTAGATCTTGAGAAGTTTATTTTGTTATAAAGTCAAATGTTGATCTCTGTAGATCAACTCTGAAGTTTTAATGCACATAAACTGAAGCACAGTGTTGGTGAAATTACACTTGTTTTTCTAAATACATTTCAGTTTATGAGAACAAACGTTTTGTAATATTTTTTAAATCGATCCAGTAATTACTTCAAAACAGCGTAGGCTATATAAAGCTATTTTTTTCTTATTTTTAATAGTTGTATGTTTTACGTGATGTTCGGCCCGCAACCCAGCCTGAGCGTCGAAATTTGGCCCACGGCCCTAATGAATTTGACACTCCAGATTCAAACAATGGTTGGACTAAATAAAGGTGTTTTATGGTATTATTGTGTCAGATCAGAACTGTCGTGTCATTTATGTGGAGTTCGGCTCTTTACAGTGGTTGCTAGGTAACAGCTGTGAATTTGCCTCTACCTGTGTCATATTTGTGCTCGTGTCCAACCAGGAAGTACAATTATAAACTGTAGGCAAAATGTTGAGTCAAATCTGAAATGTAATGGGTGAAAAGTGAATATAAACGTCTAAGATGTTTATTTCTTCTTCTAACGTTACTTTCTCTCGCGCAGAACACGTGTCAAAGCTGGGAGCGCCCCCTGTCGGCAGCTCCATCCCCACACTGGTAAGTCGCGGCGCGGACCCCTTAAACGGCTCGTCATCCAAGCGGCCGCACTCGCCGTCGCTGGAGGAGCAGGCCAAGCGGCTCAAGGAGACGGAGAAGGCGCGGATCCACATAGCCTGAAGCCGGGTGCGCTCTAAAGACTTTAAAAACACAAACACAGATGATTTATTTGACGCGCCGCCGGACTCTACACGCTCAAAAAGTCAGAAAAAAATATTTATGGATTTGAAGATTTTTCCAGTTCTGCAAATATCCTCCCAGGTTTTGTTTTTCTTTTTTTTTTTTTACTTCCGCCGTTGCGTTTGTGAGCAATGGAAAACAATTAGTTCCGTTTAAAAAAAAGAAAAAGAAGTCCCAACTCTCCTTTTTTTTTTTTTTTTTTTTTTTTGTACAGTAAATGTTGATGTACATAACTTTGTCTTAAAAAAAACAAAAAACATACGATCACTGTTTAAAAAGTCTTTGGATGATCGCTCTATTGTAGTTTTATCTAAAAACTGAAACAACAAAAAAAGTTAAAAAAAAATTGTAACAATCTTTTCTTCTATTGCTTGCCGGGAAAAAATTGTCTCCAGATCCGATTTTTTTTTTTTTTTTTTTTTTAATATGTTTGGATTCAAAGGAGGCATTTTTTCCGGACCATTGCGACCGACAAGACAGAGTTCAGGTTGGTATGACGACTGTTGTGAGGAGCTTAAACGAACTGAATGGAGAAAACCTTTTTAAAAATATCTTTTTAAAAATTGGATTTTCCAAACTTTGTCCAAAAAGCCGATTTGCCAGTCCTTTTAAACTCATTTTAAAGTGTTTGGGGAATTTGGAATTGTCATCTCAAAGTCATTTTATTAAATCAAAAGCTAAATTAAAATTGTTAAATGTTCTATATTGCATTATTTTGTCCTTTTGAGCAGAAGGAAAACAAAGAAAATCTAGCAAATTGTATTATTAACTTCAAAAACAAAGGGAAAATTGGGATATTAAGATAAAATATTCACAAAAACATAACTATTACTGTATTTCCCAGACTATAAGTTGCACCAGCCAAAAAATGCATAATAGATAAGGAAAACACATATATAAATCACACTGGAGTATGAAATGCAGTTGCAAGTGTGAAAATAACAAATATCACATAAGTCGCTCCAGAGTATAAGTATAAATATAAGTATATGCTGCACCCCGGCCAAAACGATTAGAACGATTTTATAAACAACTTATAGTCCAGAAAATACGGTAAAGTAGTTTTGATTGCGTCAGTGACATTTAAACCCAACACCTACGATTATGGCCTTGGTAATTGTCCGTTTGATCATAAAAAAGGTAAAATGTGAACTTTTTGGACCGGTTTGCCTTTTGAACTCGTTTGGACTCCCGTTTTCTACCATTCATTGAAACGTTGGTACGGCGACCTCCAAACCACTTCACGTCTTCGGCGTCTCGAAGCCTTCGCTCTTTGGAAAACCATCCGACTCCATCGTTCAATCGTCGCTTCTCTCGGCGACGCCCATCCTTCTCTCGGCGACGCCCATCCTTCTCTCGGCGACGCCCATCCTTCTCTCGGCGACGCCCGCCCTCGCCCCGACGTCCTCGTGGACAAACCTCGTGCGTTTCTGGATGTTCTCGATCGGTTGAACGGTCGCGTGTTTTCGGTTTGCGTTTTGTTGTTTTGTTTTGTTTGTTTGCCCCCAAAAGGCGAGAGAGCTTGAGTTTGGTGTTGGTTTGGGTGTCGCCGCTGCGCCTCCCGTGGAGGTTCTTACATTCGGGCATCCCCCCCTCAGGGGCCATGGTGGGGGTCCGGAGACAACTTTTTTTGGGTTTTCTCGTGTCACTGTTTTTCAAATAAGACTGAATTTTAGGTGCAATTTCAATGAATAGCAAAGTATTTAAGAGATTGGTCCCTTAACAGAATACGACATTTCTCTGAATATATTTTACCTTCTGTTCATCTTTTTTATGAGGAATATTTCTCTCTACAAAACTGTTTATATCGTCACTAAAGACGAGATGAAGGCACATTTATTCATGAGGCAGAAATTGTGCTCAGACAACTCAAAAGTACAAACGGGACATTGAAATACAATTTAAATAATGATAAACAGTAAATATTGAGCCCCAATGAATGTGTCATTTACAAAAGAGGGAAATTATGGTTTTATAAAGATTTGGCCTTCAGAGTGGGTCAAAACTGGGTCTAAACTGGGCCTGAACCGGTTTCTAAACCAGTAGTGCAGGTACCACTGTTTGAGAACCACTGGGTGAATGAATTGAGCCTGAATTAATCTTAAATATTTCATGATTTAAGTCTTTGTTCTGGCTTTATAAATATCACTAAAAGTTATTTTGAAGTGACACTTAAACCTTCAGTTTTATTGTGGTCGTTTAAGAGCTGCTCGTCTCCATGGAGATGTTTTGCCTTGAATGTCCCACAACATGGCATTCTACAACACTCCACAGACCTGATGTGTAACTGGTCCTCGGTGGCGCCTCCTGCTGGTCGTGTAAACAGGAGTTTAATGCCGCTCTTGGGAACATTCCAGGCCCCATTTGCAGCTGCTCAAGCGTCTGTCACTCCAGACTTTGCTCTCATTTTCATCAAGTTGTGATAAATGGCGCTCCCGCTGCCCCCTGCAGGCCTAAATGAACACTACGCTCGTCTATTCTTTGGAAATTGCTCGTCAAACTAAATTTTAATTGAAAAACTGTGGCACAAACGCTCTCCTCTCTTTGTACAGGTGCAGTTTTTGAAAAAGGCATATTCTTCATCAAAGGGGGTTTCTTATCACTTTATTTATATTTGCATATTTGTACTATGTGCTCTTTTTTTAATAGCATTCATAGCAGGTAGGTTCATATTATTCTTTCTTTTTCCACATGAATCTCGACCACATGTTTCTGCTGTTGGAAAATGTCTAAAAAGAGAACGGTCATTTAGACGTTAGTTTCTAAATTGTAACAAAAGGGTATTTTTCTATGTGTTTATCACTTCCTTTAATGAATCCGTACAAAACATTAAACCCCGTAAAAACTAAAACGCCTCAGAGTTTTATTTGTTGTATTTCCTGCTGAATGTGGTGTTTTAAGTTGACTTATCTAGACTATACAGACTCCACCTCATACTAAATGACTTTATAACAGTCGGCAGCATTTTTAAAACAAGATAAGATTTTCTTAAATGATGCACTTTATTTGTAAATTGTCTTTTATCTAGAGTCTTTAAGTCGCCATATTCTCTGACCGCATGACGTTGACCTGTGGGGGGCCCCAAGGGTCAGTCCTGGGACCCCTTCTGTTCAACCTCTTCATGCTTAGGTAGGCTGATACGCAGCAACACTGATGCAGACGAGTCAGATCTATGTTTCACTGTCGCAGGTGAATATGGACCAGTGGATTCACTCTTGTCACTGCATCCAACAGATCAGTGTGTGGATTTGTGGACCGGCCTCCTGCTGGT
>NW_027316500.1:31471509-31549009 GCF_026437365.1 Eucyclogobius newberryi | reverse complement strand
CGTCCAGATGAATACAACTGAAGCTTTTTCTACTATGGAACACGCCTGGACGAATGAGGGATTACACCGACAATCTCAAACATGTTTGTCGTGATTTTACTGGTGCATTTAAGGCCACACAACACAAAGGGCCAAAGAAAAAGTGGTGCAAGGGCAGCATTTGGTCCTCAGGCCATAGTTTAGACATGTTCATAAAATAAAATAAATACAAAAATCTGTTTTGGTTTGATTTAAATGAGCCGGTTTTGGACTTTGAAGCTTTTACTGAAGAAAGTGAGTAAACTTGTCCAGTGTGTCACGCGCCCCCTTGTGTTGGATCAATGCATTACAGTTTTCAAGAATGCCAAAGCACAGAACATCGTGTGTGTGTGTGTGTGTGTCTGTCTGTCTGTCTGTCTGTCTGTCTGTCTGTCTGTCTGTCTGTCTGTCTGTCTGTGTGTGTGTGTGTGTGTGTGTGTGTGTTTGTGTGTGTGTGTGTGTGTGTGTGTGTGTGTGTGTGTGTGTGTGTTTGTGTTTGTGTTTGTGTTTGTGTTTGTGTTTGTGTTTGTGTGTTTGTCTGTTAGTATCTTTTGGACAGTCCAGCTTCTCCTCTGCTGGAGCCCGACTGTTGAACTCACTCCCCACACATTTCAAACTGCAGTCTGACATGAGCAGCTTTATTAGGTGTTTGAAACTGTGGCTGAAATCAGGACAGAACTGTGCGCATTGTGATGTATAAAATGAAATGTATTGTATATAGTTTGTAAATTTTGTATTGTTTTAATTCTAAAAGCCTCCTATGGACAGGTGTTGAAAATTAGCTTATTTTGCTATAACACTTAAAACATTGCATCTGGTTTGTCCAATATACGTCCATATTAAAGGCGCAATGGACGATTTTTCGGCGATTTAAGAACACAGGCGGAAGTGTGCAAGCTAATGTGGAGCTAACATGGAGCTAATCTAATGTGGAGCTAACGTGCTGCTAATGTGGAGCTAACATGGAGCTAATGTGGAGCTAACGTGGTGTGGAGCTAACGTGGTGCTAATTTGGAGCTAACTTGGAGCTAATATGGGGCTAACGTGGTGGTAATGTGGAGCAAACGTGGTGCTAATCTAATGTGGAGCTAACGTGGTGCTAATGTGGAGCTAACATGGAGCTAATGTGGAGCTAACGTGGTGTGGAGCTAACGTGGTGCTAATGTGGAGCTAACGTGGAGCTAATATGGAGCTAACGTGGAGCTAATATGGAGCTAACGTGGTGATAATGTGGAGCTAACGTGGTGCTAATGTGCAACTAAATTGGTGCTAATCTAATGTGGAGCTAACGTGGTGCTAATGTGGAACTAACGTGGTGCTTATATGGAGCTAACGTCGAGCTAATGTGGAGCTAACGTGGAGCTAATGTGGTGTGGTGCTAATGTCGAGCTAACATGGAGCTAATGTGGTGTGGAGCTAACATGGTGCTAATGTGGAGCTAACGTGGAGCTAATGTGAAGCTCACGTGGAGCTAATGTGGAGCTAATGTGGAGCTAACAACAGGAAAACAATCTTCTGTAATGATGCTCTGTGAGGAAAACATCGAGACCAGTGCAAACCTGGACAGATCGAGAGCCACAGGTAAAAACAGCCCAAAATGAGCTGAGACTGAAGACAGTAAAGCTGAAGAGAATGTAGAGATCTGATTGGACGAGAGAGCAGTCACTCAATTCTAACAAACAATATACATTAAATGCAATTGAGTTTATGTGGAAAGAGACTTGATGTGAAAATGCACATTTGGAGAAACACAGAAACACAGGTTCAGGTTAAAAGGACGGAATCCACAATCCTGAGCTGGAAGTCACAAATACATTTTCATGACCTTAAGTAATTTTAAGTCACGTAGATATTTTGAGTTTACCCTCCATAATTCAACCCGTTTTACAGAAATTCCAAACAATTGTACAAAAAATAAGATTTCAATATTTACAGTCAAAGAAACAGTAAAAACAAAGAGGAAATGGTTGAGTTTAGTGCAGTTTTCTGGAGATGGTTAAAGGAGTTACGGGTGAATAAAAGGCTAATGGACAAATGCTAGCATGGGCTAATAGGCTAATGCTAGCACGGGTTTAAGTGTAATACCAGTACGAGCTAATGCTAGCACGGGCTAATAGGCAAATGCTAGCATGAACCCTGAGGCACACCATAAATTACTTTAGAGGAGCTCTGGTTTACATGAACAAATTGGTATCTATCAGATAAATAGGATTTAAAGCAGCTGAGGGCGGGGCCTCTGACACCTACATCACATTCTAACCTCTGCAGTAGAATGTTGTGGTCAATGGTGTTGTGCTGCTGTGGCGGGCTCTGAACCCTGTTGTGGTGGGTTCTGAACCCTGCTGTGGTGGCCTCTGAACCCGGCGGGCTCTGAACCCTGCTGTGGTGGCCTCTGAACCCTGCTGTGGTGGGCTCTGAACCCGGCGGGCTCGGAACCCTGTTATGTTGGGCTCTGAACCCTGCTGTGTTGGGCTCTGAACCCTGCTGTGTTGGGCTCTGAACCCTGCTGTGGTGGGCTCTGAACCCGGCGGGCTCTGAACCCTGCTGTGGTGGGCTCTGAACCCGGCGAGCTCTGAACCCTGCTGTGGCGGGCTCTGAACCCTGCTGTGGCGGGCCCTAAACCCTGCTGTGGTGGGCTCTGAACCCGGCGGGCTCTGAACCCTGCTGTGGTGGGCTCTGAACCCGGCGGGCTCTGAACCCTGCTGTGGCGGGCTCTGAACCCTGCTATGGTGGGCTCTGAACCCGGCGGGCTCTGAACCCTGCTGTGGTGGGCTCCGAACCCGGCGGGCTCTGAACCCTGCTGTGGTGGGCTCTGAACCCTTCTGTAGTGGGCTCTGAACCCGGCGGGCTCTGAACCGGGCTGTGGTGGGCTCTGAACCCGGCGGGCTCTGAACCCTGCTGTGGTGGGCTCTGAACCCTGACTGGAAAATATCACATAAGTTATTGTCCTGTAGGTGGCGACAAAGCTGTTTAACTACAACTTTTTTAAGGTTTTAGAGACAAAGGGAAGATCTGAAATAGGTCTGTAGTTTACCAATAGGTCAGGATCTAGATTAGGCTTTTTCAGAAGAGGTTTAATGACTGCATGTTTGAAGGACGTGGAACATAGCCACTTTCAAGTGAAGTATTTATTATATTAAGATTGGGAGTGTCTGCAGAGCTGCGGCGCGCGGCCGAAACTGCCATGTTATTTTTGTGCCGGCCGCGCACCGCGGCTCCTGAAACTGCGCCGCTATTTGACCGCGTTTTAGTGCCGTTTTGACCGCGTTTTAGCGCCGTTTTAGGGTTAAGGTTAGGGTTAGGGTTAGCCATGAGGCTATAACGGGCTATAAGGGAAATGCCACGGTCCCTGAAACTGCACGGCCATTTGACCGCGGCTCTCCAGCCACAGCCTTTAAGAATAGGGTCTATAATTAGGGGGAGAATGTCTTTGAGGAGTCTGCTTGGAATGGGGTCTAGGACACAAGTTGAGCTTTTAGAGGACATAATGGCTGAAGTTATCTCTGCTTGATCAACAGCTGTGAACCTTTCTAAATTTACAGGTGGATTTATATGGGACGTTAGATTTACAGCTTGGGCTAGTTCAGGGCTAATAGCGGGCGTAATTTCATCTAATTTATCTCTGATTGTTTTTATTTTATTATTAAAAAATAGGAGGAAATCATCAGAGCTGAGAGAAGCTGGGAGTGAGGGCTCTACTGCGCTGTGACAGTTTGTTACCATGGTTACAGCACTGAAAAGAAGTCTAGTGTTACTTTTGTTGACTTCTATTAGATTTGAATAGTATCTGGTTTGGGCCTTACGCCTGCTTATAGGACACGAGCAACTTTTCCTGCTTTTAGGGGTTCTTCTGTGTGAGAGCGACAACATGATCCTTCTAATGTTCTAACTCTTTGTTTATGTGAACGCAGTTCTTGGTTGTACCATGGGGAGGCGCTTTGGCCTAATGACCTTCTGTTTTAACGGAGCTGCAACATCAAGCACAGACTTCAGGGAATTCATGGTCAAGTGGACAAATTGGTCACTTATACTGGGACTAAAGCTGTTCTCAGCAGGATCACATGACATGTCCCTGAATATTGGCTCTATTATTTCGGGTGTGTGACAGCATTTGTTTGTGAAGGGGTCTAAAGATGGAGCAAAGAATGTTGCCCCAAGGGGGGTGCAACAGCCCAGAAGGGTTTGGGTAAACATTACCCATGCTTATGTCTAAGGAAGAAAGACAGTTGTAAAAACAAGTACCAACTGTCGTAAAAGACAAGTGCCTTGATGTGAAGCTGACCAATGAGAAATGTGACCCGCCTATTTCAGAATATCTAATAAAACCAACCAGCATGAGAAAAAACGCTGTGAGACGCAAGAGGGTCACGTAGGCTGCTTACAACAGCCTGCATGAATCCGTCCGGCGTTTTCTCCCAAGCTTGCCATACAAACGTCTGATATTTCTGTGTCGTTTCATATTCTATGTTGAATTGTGTTCTCTGTGTGTTAGGGAATAGCATTGCTGTATGTCTAATTCCATGACACTTCTCTGTTGCTGGTCCCAGACTCTGGAACAAACTTCCCCCCTGACATGAGCCCCTGACATGAGCCCCTCTGACATGAGCCTCCTGACATGAGCCCCTGACATGAGCACCTGACATGAGCCCCTGACATGAGCCCCTCTGACATGAGCCTCCTGACATGAGCCCCTGACATGAGCCCCTGACATGAGCCCCTGACATGAGCCCCCTGACATGAGCCCCTCTGACATGAGCCTCCTGACATGAGCCCCCTGACATGAGCCCCCTGACATGAGCCCCCCGACATGAGCCCTCTGACATGAGCCCCTTTGACATGAGCCCCCCTGACATGAGCCCCCCTGACATGAGCCCCCTGACATGAGCCCCCCTGACATGAACCCCCTGACATGAGCCCCCTGACATGAGCCCCTCTGAAATGAGCCTCCTGACATGAGCCCCTGACATGAGCCCCTGACATGAGCCCCTGACATGAGCCCCCTGACATGAGCCCTTCTGAAATGAGCCTCCTGACATGAGCCCCTGACATGAGCCCCTGACATGAGCCCCCTGACATGAGCCCCCTGACGTGAGCCCCTGACGTGAGCCTCCTGACGTGAGCCCCCCCGACGTGAGCCCCCCTGACATGAGCCCCCCTGACATGAGTCCCCCTGACATGAGCCCCTGACATGAGCCCCCTGACATGAACCCCCTGACATGAGCCCCCCTGACATGAGCCCCCCTGACATGAGCCCCTTTGACATGAGCCCCTCTGACATGAGCCCCCTGACGTGAGCCCCCCTGACGTGAGCCCCCCTGACATGAGCCCCCTGACATGAGCCCCCCTGACATGAGCCCCCCTGACATGAGCCCCCCTGAGACTAGCCCCCTGACGTGAGCCCCTGACGTGAGCCCCCCTGACGTGAGCCCCCCTGACATTAACGCCCTGACATGAGCCCCCCTGACATGAGCCCCCCTGACATGAGCCCCCCGACGTGAGCCCCCCGACATGAGCCCCCCGACATGAGCCAGCCCCCTGATATGAGCCCCCTGACATGAGCCCCTGACATGAGCCCCCTGACATGAGCCCCTCTGAAATGAGCCTCCTGACATGAGCCCCTGACATGAGCCCCTGACATGAGCCCCTGACATGAGCCCCCTGACATGAGCCCTTCTGAAATGAGCCTCCTGACATGAGCCCCTGACATGAGCCCCTGACATGAGCCCCCTGACATGAGCCCCCTGACGTGAGCCCCTGACGTGAGCCTCCTGACGTGAGCCCCCCCGACGTGAGCCCCCCTGACATGAGCCCCCCTGACATGAGTCCCCCTGACATGAGCCCCTGACATGAGCCCCCTGACATGAACCCCCTGACATGAGCCCCCCTGACATGAGCCCCCCTGACATGAGCCCCTTTGACATGAGCCCCTCTGACATGAGCCCCCTGACGTGAGCCCCCCTGACGTGAGCCCCCCTGACATGAGCCCCCTGACATGAGCCCCCCTGACATGAGCCCCCCTGACATGAGCCCCCCTGAGACTAGCCCCCTGACGTGAGCCCCTGACGTGAGCCCCCCTGACGTGAGCCCCCCTGACATTAACGCCCTGACATGAGCCCCCCTGACATGAGCCCCCCTGACATGAGCCCCCCGACGTGAGCCCCCCGACATGAGCCCCCCGACATGAGCCAGCCCCCTGATATGAGCCCCCTGACATGAGCCCCTGACATGAGCCCCCCTGATATGAGCCCCCCTGATATGAGCCCCCTGACGTGAGCCCCCCTGACGTAAGCCCCCCTGACGTGAGCCCCCCTGACATGAGCCCCCTGACATGAGCCCCCCTGACATGAGCCCCCCTGAGACTAGACCCCTGACGTGAGCCCCTGACGTGAGCCCCCTGACGTGAGCCCCCTGACGTGAGCCCCCCTGACGTGAGCCCCTGACATGAGCCCCCTGACATGAGCCCCTCTGAAATGAGCCTCCTGACATGAGCCCCTGACATGAGCCCCCTGACGTGAGCCCCCCCTGACATGAGCCCCCCTGACATGAGCCCCCCTGACATGAGCCCCTCTGACATGAGCCCCCCCTGACATTAGCCCTTCTGACATGAGCCCCCTGACGTGAGCCCCCCTGACGTGAACCCCCCTGACATGAGCCCCCCTGACATGAGCCCCCTGACATGAGCCCCCCTGACATGAGCCCCCCTGACATGAGCCCCCTGACGTGAGCCCCTGACGTGAGCCCCCCTGACGTGAGCCCCTGACATGAGTCCCCTGACATGAGCCCCTCTGACATGAGCCTCCTGACATGAGCCCCTGACATGAGCCCCCTGACATGAGCCCCTGACATGAGCCCCCGACATGATTCCCCCGACATGATTCCCCCGACATGAGCCCCCCGACATGAGCCAGCCCCCTGACATGAGCCCCCCTGACATGACCCCCTGACATGAGCCCCCTGACATGATTCCCCCGACATGATTCCCCCGACATGAGCCCCCCGACATGAGCCAGCCCCCTGACATGAGCCCCCCTGACATGACCCCCTGACATGAGCCCCCTGACATGAGCCCCCTGACATGAGCCCCCTGACATGAGCCCCTCTGACGTGAGCCCCCTGACGTGAGCCCCTGACGTGAGCCCCCTGACGTGAGCCCCCCTGATATGAGCCCCTCTGACATGAGCCCCTCTTACATGAGCCCCTGACATGAGCCCCTTTGACATGAGCCCCCCTGACATGAGCCCCTGACATGAGCCCCCTGACATGAGCCCCCCTGACCTGAGCCCCCCTGACATGAGCCCCTGACATGAGCCCCTCACATGAGCCCCCCTGACATGAGTCCCCCTGACATGAGCCCCTCTGACATGAGCCCCCTGACATGAGCCCCTCTGACATGAGCCCCTGACATGAGCCCCTGACATGAGCCCCTTTGACATGAGCCCCCCTGACATGAGCCCCCTGACATGAGCCCCCCTGACATGAGCCCCCCTGACATGAGCCCCTGACATGAGCCCCCCTGACATGAGCCCCCTGGCATGAGCCCCCCTGACATGAGCCCCCCTGACATGAGCCCCCTGACATGAGCCCCCCTGACATGAACCCCCCTGACATGAGCCCCCCTGACATGAGCCCCCTGACATGAGCCCCCTGACATGAGCCCCTCTGACATGAGCCCCTGACATGAGCCCCTGGCATGAGCCCCTTTGACATGAGCCCCCCTGACATGAGCCCCCTGACATGAGCCCCCCTGACATGAGCCCCCCTGACATGAGCCCCTGACATGAGCCCCCCTGACATGAGCCCCCTGACATGAGCCCCCCTGACATGAGCCCCCCTGACATGAGCCCCCTGACATGAGCCCCCCTGACATGAGCCCCCCTGACATGAGCCCCTTTGACATGAGCCCCCCTGACATGAGCCCCCCTGACATGAGCCCCCCTGACATGAGCCCCTTTGACATGAGCCCCCCTGACATGAGCCCCCCTGACATGAGCCCCCCTGACATGAGCCCCCCTGACATGAGCCCCTTTGACATGAGCCCCCCTGACATGAGCCCCCCTGACATGAGCCCCCCTGACATGAGCCCCCCCGACATGCACACAATCACAGATTTTATCCTTTTTAAATCCAATCTAAAAACGTATTTATTCAGACTGGCTTTTAACACTCTGTAATGTATTGACACTTTATTTAGTTATGATGATATGATTGTATTTCCTTGATTTTATTGTGAAGCACTTTAAGTGTTGTAAAGGCCTATATAAATAAAGGTTAATTGAGGTTGATTGATTGATTGATATGTGCAGACTTTTTCGTAAATCCAACCCTTGAAAAGCCGCTGGGCCAGACGGTGTCACCCCGGCCACCTTAAGAAACTGTGTAGGAGAGCTGGCCCCTGTCTTCACTGGCATTTTAACACCTCCCTGGAGTCACGCCATGTCCCTGCCTGCTTCAAGATGTCCATCATCGCCCCTGTCCACAAGAAGCCTCAGATCACTGGACTTAATGACTACAGATCTGTGGCGCGGACATCTGTAGTAGTCAAGTCATTGCAGTCAAGTCATTTGAGCACCTGGCTCCCCCCTACAGAGCCACAGGTCTGTGGACGACGCTATCAACCTGGCACTCCACTTCACCCTGCAGCATCTGGACTCCCCGGGAACCTACGCCTGGATCCTGTTTGTGGACTTCAGCTCTGCATTCAACACCATCCTCCTGCTCTGCTCCAGGACAAGCTCTCCCAGCTCAACGTGCCTGACTCCACCTGCACGGGGAGCACTGACTCCTCCTGCAGGGGGAGCACTGACTCCTCCTGCAGGGGGAGCACTGACTTCCTGATGAATCGGAGGCAGTGCTTGCGGCTGGGGAAGTATGTCTCAGACACATGGACTATCAGCACAGGAGCTCCAGAGGGCTGTGTACTTTCTCCTCTGCTCTTCTTCCTGTACACAAACTGCTGCACCTCCAGCCACGACTCCGTAAAACTGATCAAGTTTCCGGACGACACCACTCTCATTTCCATGACGACACCACCCTCATCGGGCTCATCTCGAACGGGGATGAGTCTGTCTACAGGAGGGAGGTGGACCGGCTGGTGTCCTGGTGCAGCGGGAACAACCTGGAGCTCAATGCTCAGAAAACAGTGGATATGGTCGTGGACTTCAGGAAAGTAAAGCCCCCCAGCCCCCCCCCTCACCATCTCGGGCTCCCCCATCTCCACCGTGGACTCCCTCTGCTTCCTCTGCACCAACCATCACCCGGGACCTCAAATGGGAGCCCACCATCAGCTCTCTCATCAAGAAGGCCCAGCAGAGGATGTACTTCCTGCGGCAGCTGAGGAAAGCCAATCTGACCCCTTGATATGATGGTGCAGTTCTACACGGCCATCATTGAGTCCATCCTCATCTCCTCCATCACCGTGTGGTACGCTGGAGCCACAGCCAGGGACAAACAGAGACTACATTGCATTGTGCCTCTGCTGAGAAAGTGATCGGCTGCAGACTTCCATCTCTGCTGGACCTGTACGTTTCCAGGGCTCTGGGACGTGCAGGTCGGATCACAGCCGACCCTTCTCACCCTGGACACGGACTATTTAAGCCACTCCCCTCAGGCAGGAGGCCACTCCCCTCAGGCAGGAGGCCACTCCCCTCAGGCAGGAGAAAACGGTCCATCCTGAACCGGAACCTCCCGTCACAAGAACAGTTTCTTTCCCTCTGCTGTTGGACTCATGAACACTGCCTAAGCACCTTCACTCACTGCACTGTCACTTCTTATTGCATTACATAACTTTATATTTTATTTATCTCATTCTATTTCTAACCTTATTTTAACTTTACTTACCTATTTTTTATATATCTGGAAACTGTATGGTATTTATCGTTCAATGTTTTGTTGTTTGTGTTGCACCAAATCACCAGGACAAAGTTATGATTCTATGTTTGTGAATTTTGTTTATTGACAAATGGCAATAAACCCTATTCTGATTCTGATGTTCACACTGACAACCACAAGAGGGCGCTCTAGGCTCTAAGCGACGCAGAAGAAGAATCTGCACTTCCTATTCCTCTGGAGTTTGTGGAGTTGTTTAGAAGTGACACAGAGGAAGAAGAATTCAATGGATTTAGTGATTTGGGGTAAAACTGATGCTTTGCTAAACTTGTTAGCATGTTCTTTATGCTATAGTTATCTGAATAACTGTTCATATGTTACGTTAACATACCAGACACTTACCACAGTTCTGTCTGTGCCTCATGTAGCTGAAGGTGTTAGCGTTAGCATACGTCATGTAGCTGAAGGTGTTAGCGTTAGGATACGTCATGTAGCTGAAGGTGTTAGCGTTAGCATACGTCATGTAGCTGAAGGTGTTAGCGTTAGCATACGTCCTGGATTTTATCGAATTAATTTCCCCAAAAATGCGTTTTTCTGTGGCACGTTTCCACGACGAATAAAAGTAACAAACACCTCTCAAATAATAACCATCACTTTTTATTCATTCACAGTCGTATAATAATTGTATATGTTGCACACTTCAAAGATGAGGTTCAAAGTGTATTTTCATTGTTGTTTATTTCTGTAACAAAGACAAACATTTGTCAATGTCCATGTCATGCTCTCTGTTGTTACAGGAAACAGTTCTTCTTTGACAATGTACAATAGCTCAAAATAATCATAAAATAACAAAATATCATATACATAAACAAATTTGTGACAGACATGTGTCTTTGTTCTCTTAGGACGTTTTTAGATTAAGCAAAAGTGTCATTTTTAACTCTCCTGGTGATCCCCTTTGTTTCGATTAGCATATTAGCATACTAATGTTAGCATAGCACAAAGTTACAATAAAACAACAACCAGGCTTCAACTTCATAATCTTACAGACAATTTCGGCCTAAACTGTCTCTCTATTGCCTTATTCATGTTCACAGTTCCCATATAAACATTTGTTTTACCACTTTACCTGTAACAAAGACAAACATTTGTCAATGTCCATGTCATGCTCTCTGTTGTTACAGGAAACAGTTCTTCTTTGAGCAGACGCCCCAGATACGGAGATAATAGAGCTCCCCTTGTGGTGTGGCATAGGAACTACACTAATGCAAATCAAAGCGAATTGAACACAGTCTGTCTTTCTAAAACAAACAAAATGATATTAAATAAATTATAACATGAAATAAAATACATTTCGGGGGGTGCCCTATTTGCTAGTCCCACACTCTCCCCTCCAAAATTAAATGGCGTCCCGACATTCTGACATTATCAGTCCATATGTTTCTTTTATGCGTTACATAGTTCGAAGTTAAAGCAAGGTAGGAGTCAGAGTTCACAGTCTATAAGGTGCATAACTTCTTCAAGAAGACCATATGACATGTATCTCCCGTTGATGTCATATGTGCGCAGCAAAGGTTATCGTGCACTATAACCGTCCACTGCCTCCTCCCTTACATGCCAGGGGTATCTGCACTTTCTCTGAGTAAGGTTTCTTAACATAGCAATAACCTCCTATCATAAGAAAATGTCAGGCTTTACCATTAACCAAATATATCAAAAATAAATTAAAATAGTACTTAAGAGCTATGTCAATACAATAATAATAACATTAAAGCTGAAACTTTAAACTTATGAACCTGAATAGTTGCTATTGAACAGTTCAACTAAACACTTATTTATCTGACAAAGTGGGTTGTCCCAACCTATGGTAAGTAAACATTAGTCTTGGTTTTCTCAATCTTAAAGGATACTTTGTCTGCTGCATCGAAGATGGACCGGGGTCTTCTTGGTCACTGCCTGCAGACTCAGGAGACTGATGGTCTTCCCCATTGCTTTGTGTGTCATTGTCCTCGTCCAGGCTTTCAACATCCATCTCCTGTTCGTCCATCTGTGGCTCATTTTCCTCTACTGCGCTTGAGTGTCTTTCCACCTCTTGGTCTTCTATAGTAGTCTCCTCTGCCAGCTCATAGTGTTCCTCAGGTCTCTCATTCTGTAGTTGTAATCTTTTTATGCCTCTCCATTCATCCTCTTCATCTGAACTGTGTTCTTCTTGTGGTTGCTGTTTTTGTGCCCGTTTGTTACTCTTCTTCTTCTGTTTTTGTGAAGGCAAATTGACTTTTTCCACAGGCATGAAGTCACAAGGAAGCAGGAGGTTTCTGTGCATGATCCGTACTCGTCCTTTTCCACTTTCTGGCCGTATCTCGTATACAGGACTGTCTTCATATTTCCTTTGAGTCACCACGTATACTTGGTCTTCCCAAAACGCTCTCAATTTACCCGGACCGCCTCTTTCATTCAGATTTCTCACCAAGACTCTGGATCCAGGATTCAAATCTGCCCCATATGTTTTCTTGTCGTACTGCATTTTTCCACGTTCACCTTCTTTGTTGGCTGTTTCTGTGGCAAGTCTGTAAGCATCATTCATTCGGTGTCTCCATTTCTCTGCATAATCTCTGTGAGATGTACTTTGGTCTTTTGCAGTGAGTCCGAACATCAAATCGATGGGAAGTCTTGGGTTGCGGCCAAAAAGGAGAAAATACGGTGCATAACCTGTGGCTTCACTGCGGGTGCAGTTATAAGCATGTACCACTTTTGCTAGAGAGGCTTTCCAGTCTGCTTTCGCTTTCTCAGGCAGGCACCGCAGCATGCTCAGCAGTGTCCTATTGAACCTCTCCACTTGGCCATTGCCCTGAGGGTGAAAAGGTGTAGTCCTGGACCCCTTCACTCCGCTGTACTCCTCAAGCTTGGCGAACAGTTTGTTTTGAAACTCCCTTCCTTGATCATGATGGAGTCTTGTAGGAAAGCCGAATTTCAACATGAAGTCTCCATAGAGTTTCTCAGCAGCAGTTTTTGCAGATTTGTCCCTACAGGCGTACGCTTGAGCGAATCGAGTGAAATGGTCCATTACCACCAGGATATACTCATATCCACCCTTACATTTTTCCAGATGGAGGAAATCGATTGACACAAGCTCAAATGGGTGCGTTGTTGTGATGCTTGTGAGAGGAGCTCTGGTTGGTTTGTTTGGGCGTTTGTTCTTGAGGCAGCTGCATACTCGTGTTATGTGATGTTCAACATTGCGCTGCATATGAGGCCAGTAGAAGCGGTCTCGGATGAGGTTTAAGACTCTCTCCACTCCAAGGTGTCCCATCTCCTCATGCAGCTCTTTGTAGACGAGTTCATGGTATTTCTTGGGCAGAACCAGCTGGGACCGGTTTGCTGTTCTTCGGTACAGTAGCCCGTCTTCATTGATGTGGAGTTTTTGTTTTTCTCGAGCTAGGGCAGCTACATCCGTGTTTTGAATCTGTTTCACACCTTTCGGCCAGTGATTTGAGGAGACATATTTCAACACCTGTCCAATGATAGGATCATCACACTGTGCTTCTCTGAGAGCAGTTCGGGACAGTCCTTGTACTGACATCGTCATTTGTTCTACTTCCTGATCAGCTATTGCAGAAGAGATCGTGAATGGACACAGCCAGGGGTCAGTACCTTCTGCATTGACAGACAGAGCCTGTGTCACGCTGTGCATCACTTCATGTGCCACTGTCTGTGTGCAACTTTCCATGTATCTTTCCATGTCCAGCGGCATGCGTGATAAGCCATCTGCATCACGATTAGCTCTTCCAGGACGATATTTGATCATGAACTGGAAGTCTGCGAGTTCGGCGACCCACCGGTGTGTGGTTGCATTTAGCTTGGCAGTCGTGAGCACATATGTGAGGGGGTTGTTATCTGTGTAGACCAGAAAAGGCGGTGAATAGTACAAATAGTCTCTGAAGCGCTCACATATGGCCCACTTGAGGGCCAGAAACTCCAATTTTCCCGAGTGGAGATGGTAGTTCTTCTCTGGGGCAGTTAGAGTTCTGGACCCGTATGCAATAACACGCAACTTCCCTTGCTGGTTCTGGTAAAGCACTGCTCCTAAACCCTCCTGGGATGCATCACAGTGTAAGATGAATGGCTGTTCAAAATCAGGGTACCCCAGGATTGGCGGCTGTGACAGGAAATCGATGAGCTTATTCAGAACTTGTTCATGTTCAGTTGTCCACACAACAGGGTAAGATGCTGGGAGCTGACCACTTTTTACCATCTTTATCTTTCTTGTCTTCTTTAGAGCTGTTTTTTCTTTTGAGGCATTGTCTTTTGTCAAGAGGTTATAAAGAGGGGTGGCTATGCGTGAGAAGTTAGGAATATAGCTTCTGTAATAGGAGACAAATCCCAGCAGTTTCCTTACTTCACCGATTGTTGTCGGTTTCCTCTCCTTGAGTGCCTGAACAGGGGCAATGTCTGCAGGGTCCATTGTGTATCCATCGTTAGTGACTAGCCTGCCCAGAAATCGCACCTGATTCTTAAAGAGCTCACATTTCTTGGGTGTAAGTTTCACTCCATGAGTCTCATAGCGCTGCAGAACACTCTTCAGATCATTAAGATGATCATTAAACGTTTTGGAGTGGACCAGGTTGTCGTCCAGGTAAGGCAAGCAAATCTCATCTCGTAGCCCCAACAGACACTCCTCCATTGACCTCTGGAACTCAGCTGGGGCAGATGATAAGCCAAAAGGTATTCTCACCCACTCATACAATCCCCATGGAGTGATGAATGCTGTGAACGGACGACTTGATTCCTCTAGAAAGCCCTGGTGATAGGCCTTTCCTTGGTCCAACACCGAAAACCAGGAACTCCCTGTCAACGTATTAAGCATGTCTTGGATCCGCGGAATGGGATGGCGGTCCGGGATAGACTTTCGGTTCAACCCTCTGTAATCACAGCACAGGCGGAGGCTGCCGTCCTTTTTCCTCACGCATACAATTGGACTGGAGTAGGGCGATTTGGACTTGGTGATCCAGCCTCTGTTCAAGAGGTCCTCAAGGTACTCTTTGACTTCTTTATGGAGCGGTTTTGGTACAGAAATATAGGTGTGTCGTACCGGTGTAGGGTCACTGAGGCGGATCTTAAGCTGCAGGGATGGTATGGTTCCCACATCCTTGTCATTCCGAGCAAAGACATTGCTCATTTCTCTCAGCACTTGTCTCACTCTGAGCTGTTGTGCGGGGCCAAGATGATCCAGGGGAACTGGCGGATCCCATAAACTGTTGTCTTGTTCGTTAATCCTACTTGGTTGTTCGACAGTCTGTTCAATAGTTTGCGTCATTACCTCCGGTTGCATCATTTCCGCTGTTTTTGTGTTAGCTGGGTATATTGTCTTCACCGCTCGAGTTTGTCCTAGTGTGGTTCGTGGAGACAGGAAGATGTCATGAGCCGTGCCGTTTGTGATTGGCAGGGTGACACTAGACCACGTCCCTCGTTGTAGTCGCACCACACTCTCTTGAACCCCCAAGCCCTCTTGTAGATGCAAAGGAGAACTTGGCTCAAACAGGACATCTTGTTGTTCTGGAAGGGGACTGGTTCTCACATTACACCGGACAGTCTTTGTTTTGCCTGCAGGAATGGTAATCAGTTCTTTTCCTGTTTTCACCATGCCTTCTCTTAGCCCTTTCTCTTTATTTCTCATCACTTTCAAAAACACTTCAGTTTTCTTGCAGTCAAAGGAGAAAGCTGCACTGACAGCATCTGTCATGGCACGTGGTGGATATATGCCCCTATCCAGCAGGTACTCGATTACATTGAAACCAATGATGGGATCCTCTGCAATTTCCTCTTGACCTGTTACCAGCACTGGCACGAGCAGCTCCATCTGTGTGACCTCAGAAGTAGGAAGCTCAAACTTCACCTCCACCCACCCATGAAAAGGAATTGGAGTTTGGTTCACTGCCCTTCCGTCCAATATGTTATGGCCCAGGATTTCTGACAGACTTCTCACTTTTGTATGCGGGATATTCTGCTGTCTCCATTTCTCATTGATGAGACAGACTTGTGAGCCTGTGTCCCACAATGCCTTTGTTTCAAGTCCATCAAACCTGCAGATGATCATGTGTTTCTTACCAATCAGGTGGAGGATCTGGGCTCTTCGTTCTGGTGAGAGGAGATTAATGCTCACTACTGTTCTTTCTTTTTCTTCAAGGTCAGCTGCTCCTTTTGTTTCAAGATACTGAATACTGTCTGTAATGAGTTTGTGCATATCACTTTGCTCTTTTTGTTTTGACTGTGGAACCAGTGGAAGCGTTTGTACCATGCTAGCTGAGAGATCTATTGGCTCAGTTCGGTCCATGGGCTTTCTTCGGGCCCTACATCCTCTGGAAAGGTGACCACTCTGTCCACATTTAAAGCAATGATCACACTGTTCCTCCTGGTCACGCTCTTGGCACCTCTTACAGCCTCTTTTCTTATTTATGCGTGGTTGGGGGGAATATCTTTTTGATTCGACAATGGCACTTTTTATTTCAGCTATTTCCCCTTTAAGTTTGCTTATAACGTCCAGCAGTTCAGATTCTCTATGAGACACTGTAGGCAGTGTTTTAGTCTTTTGCGGCACAGCAGACGACAGTTCACGGCCTCCAACAGCATTCATCTCTGCTTCTTTCGATGTCTGAGGTTCTGCTTTTATTTCCCTGATTCTTGTTTCCTTGCTGTGTTTTCGAAACTTCTGTTGCCTCTCCCACTCAAGGCTTGCTGCTTCATTAATCTTTGCAATCAGGATATCATCAGTAACCTCAGCATCATCAAGGTAGCTTTTTATTTGGTACTTGATATTATCATTTATGAGTCCTGTACCCACAGCTCGCAGAAACTTTTTTTGTATTAGCTCAGCACTGTACTGTTCTTCTGCCCCTGGCTCTCTTGATGAAGCAAAGAGACGCTCCTTTAACTCTATTGCTCTGAACAAAAAGTTCTGTGGGGACTCATTGTGTTCTTGGGTGATGTTAATCAGTCTGTGGTAGAGATCAGTTGAGCTATCCTCTTTGTTGTGTCCTTTAAGGATAGTTCGGAGTTGAGCTAGTGTCAAGTCTGTTTTGATCTCTAACATATCACGGAGAGTCAGGCCTGGGCTAACAGCTCTGATCACAGCTTCCACTATTTCGGCTTCACTGTGCCCTTTTCTCCGTCCCATCTCGATCTGATGAATGAGATTGGAGTATGATAATTTATCCTTTTGTCCTCTTTCTCCAATTTGACCATTAATTTTGAATTCTCTGCGTATGATAAACTCAGGTAGCTGAGTTGGCGGTGGAGTAGCTGACCTGGGGACAAAAGATGTTTTTTGTTCATGTTTAGTTGCACTAGTTGTGAGTTTTGCCATTTCTTCCTCCAGTTTTTGTGTTGCTGTCTGGAAGTTAACTTGGAGAGCGGCATATTGTTCTTTCAGACCGGCCAACATTGCTGCCTCTGGACTGGGATTTTCTGTACCAGACTTAGTTGTGTCAGTTCTTCCTTTCAGACCATTTGCAAATGTTATCAAGCGGGTTAGAAACTCACGTGCCACTTCCTCTTCCTCATCTTCTGTAGCTTTATCAACTACTTCACTTATGGCTCTGATCAGCGTGTGCTTCTTTTTCAAGTTTTCAGTTGAGATTTTACCGTGCACGCATACCTCCAGGAGTTGCTCACAGTTCAGTTGCACCAAGACTTCACTGAGCTGGTCTTGTAGTTGTTCAAACTCCATCTCTTGCATCTCTGTTTCTTGCTGCACCGCTTATCCCACTCCTGACACCAGATTTTGTTGCACACTTCAAAGATGAGGTTCAAAGTGTATTTTCATTGTTGTTTATTTCTGTAACAAAGACAAACATTTGTCAATGTCCATGTCATGCTCTCTGTTGTTACAGGAAACAGTTCTTCTTTGACAATGTACAATAGCTCAAAATAATCATAAAATAACAAAATATCATATACATAAACAAATTTGTGACAGACATGTGTCTTTGTTCTCTTAGGACGTTTTTAGATTAAGCAAAAGTGTCATTTTTAACTCTCCTGGTGATCCCCTTTGTTTCGATTAGCATATTAGCATACTAATGTTAGCATAGCACAAAGTTACAATAAAACAACAACCAGGCTTCAACTTCATAATCTTACAGACAATTTCGGCCTAAACTGTCTCTCTATTGCCTTATTCATGTTCACAGTTCCCATATAAACATTTGTTTTACCACTTTACCTGTAACAAAGACAAACATTTGTCAATGTCCATGTCATGCTCTCTGTTGTTACAGGAAACAGTTCTTCTTTGAGCAGACGCCCCAGATACGGAGATAATAGAGCTCCCCTTGTGGTGTGGCATAGGAACTACACTAATGCAAATCAAAGCGAATTGAACACAGTCTGTCTTTCTAAAACAAACAAAATGATATTAAATAAATTATAACATGAAATAAAATACATTTCGGGGGGTGCCCTATTTGCTAGTCCCACATATATGAAAAATAATCAAAAATCCGAACAGCGTTTGCGACAGTCGAAGAGAAAGGACCAGAGAACTTTAAAACATTTTCAAAGTAAAGGATTCAAAACCAGTGACATAAAATAAAACCACCACATTCAGAACAGTAAATATAATGTCTGAAATTAAACATCGTCCTGTTTATAATATACGTGATTATTCAGGACAAAAAAAGAGCATAAACCGGACCATTTTAGAGTAAAAAATAAGGCATTTCAGCTCAATATCATCTAAACAGTAACTCTGAAAGTCAAACTCTTTTTACCCGTCACTGGAAACTTACATTCTTAAAAAAGCACAAATCAAGATTAAAAACATAGAATTCAATCACTTTTTGACTTCGAGTATATTTTGCAGACGATTCTCATTTACTCGATAATCATGTCGTCGTCCAGGCCACGGTGGAGAACGCTCAGGTTGAAGATCTGAGGGAGACAAGGGAGAAGAAGATGAGGGAGATGAAGATGAGGGAGATTTAGTGTGAATAGTAGTGGTTTCAGCACCCGATGTGCAGAGGTGGTCCTCCTGCAGCTCGGCCTTCACACATCACGTCTGGACCTTTGCAGGAGCAGACCTGGGCCTTGACCGTGGACAGTTGGTTCTCACCCTCAGCGTCATACACCTGCAGCTGCACGTCGTAGAAGCCCGGGTCCAGGTCTGTGGTCAGGAGCAGGACGATCCCAGAGTCTGAGGAGGAACGGGTTTATCAGACTATTGCAAGTTTATTGCTCTGCTGTCATTCATGCGTGTGTGTGTGTGTGTGTGTTGTGTGTTGTGTGTTGTGTGTTGCGTGTTGCGTGTCACTCACTGCTGTCAGTCATGTGTGCGGTCCAGTTGGCCATGGATGATCCTTGCAGTTCGACTCTGAACGGGGCAGAAAAGCCCGGCCCGTCTTTGTCGGTGACGCTCAGCAGGTGAGGCACTGGTTCTTTGTTACACACCTGAGCAGAGACGACACACAGGAAACACACAGGAGAAACACAGGAAACACAATTGACACACATTTGATTAAACACGCCACAAATGAAGGGAAAGCCATATTTTACGCGTGGATTCAAATCTGCATCACCTGCACGCCAATCAAGGTAACAGATTGTAAAGGAAGTGTCTTTAAATTCACAATTCAACGCCCAAAATCACAGGCTTACTCTCTGGACCGAGGGTTATGAAATAATAATCAGTTTGTGCTGACCTTGATGTCGCGGTCATCGACGGCCGGGGCGTTGTCGCTCACGTCCTCCAGCTTTATCTGCAGAGTTCCTGTTCCTGTGGCTGGAACCTCGTCTGGAGAAAAGAGGAGGAGGGACAACAATTTAAGACTTTATCCAGAAACGCTCCAGTTCACATCAAGGGAAACAGGATTAGAAGATGATCTAATACCGTATTTTCCAGACTATAAGTTGTACCTTTTTTCATAGTGGCCGGGGTGCGACTTATACTCCAGAGCGACTCATTTATGTTATTTTCACACTGACAACCACAAGAGGGCGCTCTAGGCTCTAAGCGACGCAGAAGAAGAATCTGCACTTCCTCTTCCTCTGGAGTTTGTGGAGTTATTTAGAAGTGACACAGAGGAAGAAGAATTCAATGGATTTAGTGATTTGGGGTAAAACTGATGCTTTGCTAAACTTGTTAGCATGTTCTTTATGCTATAGTTATCTGAATAACTGCTAATATGTTACGTTAACATACCAGACACTTACCACAGTTCTGTCTGTGCCTCATGTAGCTGAAGGTGTTAGCGTTAGCATACGTCATGTAGCTGAAGGTGTTAGCATACGTCATGTAGCTGAAGGTGTTAGCGTTAGCATACGTACACCTATTCACCATGTTCTCTAATCTGTTATTATTTTAAACTGGATTTCAAGATCAAATGTCTGTTCTTGGTCTTTGATTTTATCAAATACATTTCCCTCAAAAATGTGACTTATACTCCAGTGCAACTTATATTTTTTCTTCTCTATTCTGCATTTTTTGGCTGGTGCGACTTATAGTCCGGAAAATACGGTAGTTTCAGACTATGATAGTAATATTATCAAAAGTACAAAGATCATGGTCTAGAGAAGCTTGTAATATAAAGCTCACGATATTATTGATGTTGTCATGACGATATTTTGGTTGTTGTTGAAGCTGCCGTGACGATGCTGTAAAAGCTGCAGGAGGAGTGATTATTAGCGTGGTTTGTACCGTTGTCGTAGGCGCCGATCAGAGCTGTATAAATGTCGTTCTTCACAAACACAGACTCTCGGTCCATCGGCGACTTCACTGTGACCAGTCCAGTGTCTTTGGCCACGTTGAGCCAGCCGGCCGGGTCGCTCACGATACGATACCTGAGACACAAACATGAGGGATCACCTGACACGCCTCCCGCAAACCCCTCCCACAAACCCCTCCCACAAACCCCTCCCACAAACCCCTCCCGAGACTGCTTCCCGGGACACTCACATGACTTTCTGGTTGCGGGCCGTGTCGGGGTCGTAGGCCGTGTACTGGACCACCTCAGATTCCAAATCCAGGTCCTCGCGTTTGGAGACTTGCTTTACGGTGGGTTTGAAGATGGGTGCTTCGTTTACATCCGCAACTGTGACAACGACGGTTGCCGTGGCGGTGGGCAGCTTGATGGCGAAGGGCACCTCATTCTCCACGGCGACCAGCAGAGTGTGAGTCTGACTCTCCTCGAAGTCCAGGCCCTGGGACGGAGCGAGGCACAGGTTTATTTAAGTCAGGAAAAGACAAATCTGATGCTTTGTATCGGTCGTCTTTAAAAATACTCCAATGACACTACTTTGGCATCTCATGTTTTAGAACGTAAGAAAAGTGTTAAAAAGCGTTAAATGACTACGGCGTGTTATGGAGGTGCAGCCAGTAGAGGGACAAAAGTCAACTCCTGACAAGGGAGTGTGAATTCTATAGACGAGTAAAAAAGCTAGCTTTCCTCTGACATGCTAATGTGGCCATGTTTGTGGATCAGAGCCACTCAGTAGTGATGAGCCAAACGAGTTGAGCTCTGAAAGTGACGCTTGTGTCGGGCTGTGTCACTCTGTGTGTCACAGTCACGTGACCAACACATCTGTGTCATGTGGTGTCGCTCGTGTCAGAAGCTGAAGCTGCAGCGCGAGACTCAAGTCTGTTTTGTGCTTCACTGGGATAAATATTTGCCAGTTCCTCTTTGAGGGAAAATGGTGATCACGTCATTAAAGGGAACACTTCATGTTAAGCCAATTATTACTCCCTGTGTAAATTATGATAAATCACCACAGGTACTATCCCATCAAAGAGGTTGGATTTTTTTAAAGGGAGTGTCTACAGAGCCGCGGCGCGCGGCAGAAACTGCTAGGCTATTTTGTGCTGCGGCTCCTGAAACTGATGGGCTATTTGACCGCGCCGCAGCTCTGCAGCCACGGCCTTTTTTAAATACAGGAAGTAGTGCTGAGTAAATTGTTAAAGTCTGACATGTTGGTCCAAAACTGCTCAAAGTGAAGAAGCGGCTCCTACAGATTCAAACATTTTCATGTGTCTGTTTTGGTTTTCTTGGGGGATTTTTTACTTTTTTGTTTTTGAAAAATGTAGCACAAAGTAAAATGTTGGCGTCCTGATCAAACGGAGCCAATGAGGCCCTGGCTACACACACCAGATAGGTTTATACAGACCTAACAAATCTCTTCCTTGGGCATTTGTTCCAGCTCAAATTAGGTGAAACTTGTATAAAGAAGAGGGGCAGAACATTTTAACCAAGTATGGGTTGGAATATTGTTCAGTCTGAAGTCTTCTAGAGGGAAATATTGATGAAATACTAAAGTTTATACTTTAATATTTTGGCCTTTTTGTTTGTACAATCCACAGAACGATTACCATCACCACAATATGAGTCTTTTGTACCTTTGCAGTGGAGATGATTCCCTCCTGTTTGTTGGGGCCGGTTTCCACGAAGAACAGTCCATTTACGTCGCCGTCGACGATGGTGAATTTGGCGTTCCAGGCCGGCGTGTGGGCGTCGTCCTTGTCCGTCACCAGCATCTTCACCACCATAGTGTCTTTCTTATTCTCAGCGACTGTGGCCGTGTACTGAAGAAATGGAGAGAATAAGACCAGGACCGAACCAAAAACACAAACCAGGACTGAACCAGGTCTAAACCCCGCCCTCACCTGCGTTTGCTCGTAGGCCGGGGCGTTGTTGTTGCTGTCGGTTACGGTCAGAATGACTTTAGTTTTCCCGGTGAGTCCATTTCCTTCCATGTCGGCCGCCTGGATCTCCAGAGTGTACTTTGTGTTCTTCTGTAACAGACCAGATCCACAGACTTGAGGCCACAGCCACAGGGCAGACGCGGCAGAGTAAAGCAAGTGAGACCTTTAGATTGAAACACACCTCTTTGTCCAGGCCTTGAGCGTTCACTCGGATGAAGCCGTTGACGGGGTTGATGGTGAACATGTCGGGTGAGGGAGTCTTTGGCTCCTGGTCCAGGATCTTGAACTGAATAAGAGCGTTAGTCGTCCCCTCCTCATCTGCGTCGGTCGCTGTCACCTGCAGGATGTTATAATCTAAAGAAGAAAATGCAGAGTAAAATGTATTAATTTATTTTATATTATTTTATTTTTCTTAATATATTTTTATTTATTTATTTAATTCATTAATTTATGGTTAGGCTTTTATACATAAAAAGGTTTACAAGTGAATATGGACCAGTGAATTGGCCCAGACGGATCAGTGTTTGGATGTAAAACCCGCACACAGAAAAAGCCATGGACCGGACAGGCAGCAGATCCCAACAGTCATTATTCTTGTAAAATATGAAAACTGGACACATGTCAATCACACGTCACTCTCAATTTCAGAACTATGCATTTGGAACTCAAAACTCCGATCATGGACACAATCAATGGATACTTTTGGAATATATTGCTGGGAGCAGGGAAAACACAATCACAAACAATAGATGACACAAACTGGACCGACATCACTGGCAAACGGAAAATGGACCAATTTGAGCGACTCTGGAGTAAATGGGAGGATTATTTAGACCTGGTGTGCATTAGTATCATTTGGAAGTGTCTTTTATTTGCCATGTTGTGTGGAGTTGAATGAGCTGCGTGTGCGTTACATAAAGGTGCATAATGAACAGAGGTGATCATTACTGAGAGGTGACGACTCTGCCACTTCGCCAAAGTACGTGTCGTTGGTAAAGACCGGCCGGTTGTCGTTCATGTCGATCACAATTAATTTAATCTCCTCGAGTTCTTCATCCTGACCGGAGCCTTCAGCAACAGCATGAACCATGAGCTGAGAAAAGGACAAAGTGTTAATACTAAACATGAAAGGAAAGTCAACTCTTCCACATGAGCCATTTCCAAAAAGCATTCTAAAGTCTGTACTTCAGGAAAGTTTTGAGTGGAACATAAAGTCATTTCACTGGAGAAACTGGGATTAACCTCAGAATTTCACAAAATATGAAAACCACAGAATGAAGTCAACACTTTGAGTCATTTGACATGTTTTATGTATTTAAATAGAGCTTATGAAAGACATTTTGACTGATTCACAATGATCAGACAGGATTTATTAACAGAATGATATATACACTTAACGAGCCAGATCTAAAAAACAAAACATGGCAGTAATAATAAGTCTGGACGCTGAGAAAGATTTTGACTCCGTTTGTCGGCCTCAATTTAAAGTGTTCCAATCAATGATTTAGAAATATTCGAAATATATTTTAGAATATAGCTCTTTACAACAGTCAAATTTTCATTTTTTTTCACACCAATGATCGGCTCTCCACTACTTGCCTGGATTCGAATATGGCCCTCAGAGGAAAATAATTGCCCACCCCTGCCCTGGACAGTGGCCAACACAGAGACATAGACAGACAAACATTCACCATCACATAGTTCACTAGGGCCAATTTACAGTTGCCAATTTAGCCCAACACATGAATGTCTTTGGACGGTGGGAGGAGCTAGAGAACCCGGAGAGAACCCACGGTAACACGGGGAGAACATGCAGACTGTTCTAGTGACCCCTGTACTAGTGACCCCTGTAGTGACCCCTGTACTAGTGACCCCTGTACTAGTGACCCCTGTAGTGACCCCTGTCCTAGTGACCCCTGTACTAGTGACCCCTGTACTAGTGACCCCTGTAGTGACCCCTGTAGTGACCCCTGTACTAGTGACCCCTGTACTAGTGACCCCTGTAGTGACCCCTGTACTAGTGACCCCTGTACTAGTGACCCCTGTACTAGTGACCTCTGTACTAGTGACCCCTGTAGTGACCCCTGTACTAGTGACCCCTGTACTAGTGACCCCTATAGTGACCCCTGTACTAGTGACCCCTGTAGTGACCCCTGTACTAGTGACCCCTGTAGTGACCCCTGTCCTAGTGACCCCTGTACTAGTGACCCCTGTACTAGTGACCCCTGTAGTGACCCCTGTAGTGACCCCTGTACTAGTGACCCCTGTACTAGTGACCCCTGTACTAGTGACCCCTGTAGTGACCTCTGTACTAGTGACCCCTGTAGTGACCCCTGTACTAGTGACCCCTGTACTAGTGACCCCTGTACTAGTGACCCCTGTACTAGTGACCCCTGTAGTGACCTCTGTACTAGTGACCCCTGTAGTGACCCCTGTACTAGTGACCCCTGTACTAGTGACCCCTGTAGTGACCCCTGTCCTAGTGACCCCTGTACTAGTGACCCCTGTACTAGTGACCCCTGTAGTGACCCCTGTAGTGACCCCTGTACTAGTGACCCCTGTACTAGTGACCCCTGTAGTGACCCCTGTACTAGTGACCCCTGTACTAGTGACCCCTGTACTAGTGACCTCTGTACTAGTGACCCCTGTAGTGACCCCTGTACTAGTGACCCCTGTACTAGTGACCCCTATAGTGACCCCTGTACTAGTGACCCCTGTAGTGACCCCTGTACTAGTGACCCCTGTAGTGACCCCTGTCCTAGTGACCCCTGTACTAGTGACCCCTGTACTAGTGACCCCTGTAGTGACCCCTGTAGTGACCTCTGTACTAGTGACCCCTGTAGTGACCCCTGTACTAGTGACCCCTGTACTAGTGACCCCTGTACTAGTGACCCCTGTAGTGACCTCTGTACTAGTGACCCCTGTACTAGTGACCCCTGTAGTGACCCCTGTAGTGACCCCTGTACTAGTGACCCCTGTACTAGTGACCCCTGTACTAGTGACCCCTGTAGTGACCTCTGTACTAGTGACCTCTGTACTAGTGACCCCTGTACTAGTGACCCCTGTAGTGACCCCTGTACTAGTGACCCCTGTAGTGACCCCTGTCCTAGTGACCCCTGTACTAGTGACCCCTGTACAAGTGACCCCTGTAGTGACCCCTGTAGTAACCCCTGTACTAGTGACCCCTGTACTAGCGACCCCTGTAGTGACCCCTGTACTAGTGACTCCTGTAGTGACCCCTGTACTAATGACCCCTGTACTAGTGACCCCTGTACTAGTGACCCCTGTACTAGTGACCTCTGTACTAGTGACCCCTGTACTAGTGACCTCTGTACTAGTGACCCCTGTACTAGTGACCTCTGTAGTGACCCCTGTAGTGACCCCTGTACTAGTGATCTCTGTACTAGTGACCCCTGTATTAGTTACCCCTGTACTAGTGACCCCTGTAGTGACCCCTGTACTATTGACCCCTGTAGTGACCCGTGTATTAGTGACCCATGTACTAGTGACCTCTGTACTAGTGACCCCGTACTAGTGACCTCTGTACTAGTGATCTCTGTACCAGTGACCTCTTTACTAGTGACCCCGTACTAGTGACCTCTGTACTAGTGACCTCTGTACTAGTGACCTCTGTACTAGTGACCCATGTACTAGTGACCTCTTTACTAGTGACCCCTGTACTAGTGACCTCTGTATTAGTGACCCCTGTACTAGTGACCTCTGTACTATTGACCCCTGTAGTGACCCGTGTATTAGTGACCCCTGTACTAGTGACCCCTGTGCTAGTTACCCCTGTAGTGACCTCTGTACTAGTGACCCCTGTAGTGACCTCTGTACTACTGACCTCTGTACTAGTGACCCCTGTACTAGTGACCCCTGTAGTGACCCCTGTACTAGTGACCTCTGTACTAGTGACCCCTGTACTAGTGACCCCTGTACTAGTGACCCCTGTAGTGACCTCTGTACTACTGACCTCTGTACTAGTGACCCCTGTACTAGTGACCCCTGTAGTGACCCCTGTACTAGTGACCTCTGTACTAGTGACCCCTGTACTAGTGACCCCTGTAGTGACCCCTGTACTTGACTTGGACTCACAGTGTAGTGGTCAGTGGCTTCTCTGTCCAGAGGCTGCATCACATAAAGGATCCCAGAGGTCTTGTCTATAGTGAAGAGTCCCTCAGGAGGCTGATCGGCCCCGGGGCCCGTGATGCTGAAGTGAACCACACCATCTATGCTGGAGCCGACCTAAAAACACATTTACATCCAGTTCAAGTTTCTGCTGCTCTTTCTGCTCAAGAGGACGATTAACACTCCTGCAAACACTCCATAGGTGGCGCTGTTACTGTAAAAGGGTTAAATACTCTCCTACATATTACACATGAGTTATTGTTCTTCTTCAAACATGCTTTTTAGTACTTCTGCTTTTGTTTGAGAACTGAAAATAATGTGTTTAATATTCATTACATTTCACTTTGATTGAGACAGATTTTAGAGCTCTAAACTGAATGTTTATAGAATATTTATGAAGTGTTTTAATTACAATTGACATTTAGATTTAATGATACAACGGTCTTTGTTTGGGCCTTTGTGAAGTTTCTCACCCGAATCCCAACTGTCTTTGGGAAAGGACCTTCTTCGTTTTCAGGGAATTCTATAACAATAGGCCTCTTCCTCTTCAGGTCTTTAGGGAAAGACTCCTCCTGAAACGCACCAACACAACTTTAATGTTTAATACAGGCCCCGGTCCAGAGTCCGGTCTAGTCCCGGTCCAGAGTCCGGTCTAGTCCCGGTCCAGATGTCCTAAAGCCTGATGTGACCTATGATGATCGGTCCAGATGATCCTGGTTTCTTACGTTTCTTGTAGCTTCTCGTTTCTGGCGACTGGAAACGTCTTGAACAAGAACCTGAGCGACGGGCGGAGTCTGAACAGAAAGACAAACATTTGAAGACGTTTGTCAAAAGGAGAAAGAGTAGAAAAGAAATATACACAAACTACTGCATACATGCCAGTAGGGGGCAGCGCTGCACCAAGAGTTGAGGAGAAATCTATTTGACAAAGAAGAAAAGAAACAGATCTACCTCCGTTTGTCCGTGGGTGTGGTGCTTCTCGTGGTTTCCCTGGTGACGCTCCTGGTGCTGGTCTCCGTGGTGACGCTCCTGGTTCTGGTTGCCGTGGTGACGCTCCTGGAGCTGGTCTCCATGGTGACGCTCCTGGAGCTGGTCTCCGTGGTGACGCTCCTGGTTCTGGTCTCCGTGGTGACGCTCCTGGTTCTGGTCTCCGTGGTGACGCTCCTGGTGCTGGTCTCCGTGGTGACGCTCCTGGTTCTGGTTGCCGTGGTGATGCTCCTGGAGCTGGTCTCCATGGTGACGCTCCTGGTGCTGGTCTCCGTGGTGACGCTCCTGGAGCTGGTCTCCATGGTGACGCTCCTGGTGCTGGTCTCCGTGGTGACGCTCCTGGTGCTGGTCTCCGTGGTGACGCTCCTGGTTCTGGTCTCCGTGGTGATGCTCCTGGAGCTGGTCTCCATGGTGACGCTCCTGGTGCTGGTCTCCGTGGTGACGCTCCTGGAGCTGGTCTCCATGGTGACGCTCCTGGTGCTGGTCTCCGTGGTGACGCTCCTGGTGCTGGTCTCCGTGGTGACGCTCCTGGTGCTGGTCTCCGTGGTGACGCTCCTGGTGCTGGTCTCCGTGGTGACGCTCCTGGTGCTGGTCTCCGTGGTGACGCTCCTGGTGCTGGTCTCCGTGGTGATGCTCCTGGTTCTGGTCGCCGTGGTGACGCTCCTGGTGCTGGTCTCCGTGGTGATGCTCCTGGTTCTGGTCGCCGTGGTGACGCTCCTGGTGCTGGTCTCCGTGGTGACGCTCCTGGTGCTGGTCTTCGTGGTGACGCTCCTGGTTCTGGTCGCCGTGGTGACGCTCCTGGTGCTGGTCTCCGTGGTGACGCTCCTGGTGCTGGTCTCCGTGGTGACGCTCCTGGTGCTGGTCTCCGTGGTGACGCTCCTGGTGCTGGTCTCCGTGGTGATGCTCCTGGTTCTGGTCGCCGTGGTGACGCTCCTGGTGCTGGTCTCCGTGGTGACGCTCCTGGTGCTGGTCTTCGTGGTGACGCTCCTGGTTCTGGTCGCCGTGGTGACGCTCCTGGTGCTGGTCTCCGTGGTGACGCTCCTGGTGCTGGTCTCCGTGGTGACGCTCCTGGTGCTGGTCTCCGTGGTGACGCTCCTGGTGCTGGTCTTCGTGGTGACGCTCCTGGTTCTGGTCTTCGTGGTGACGCTCCTGGTTCTGGTCTCCGTGGTGACGCTCCTGGTGCTGATCTCCGTGGTGATGCTCCTGGTTCTGGTCTCCGTGGTGACGCTCCTGGTGCTGGTCTCCGTGGTGACGCTCCTGGTTCTGGTTGCCGTGGTGATGCTCCTGGAGCTGGTCTCCATGGTGACGCTCCTGGTGCTGGTCTCCGTGGTGACGCTCCTGGTTCTGGTTGCCGTGGTGATGCTCCTGGAGCTGGTCTCCATGGTGACGCTCCTGGTGCTGGTCTCCGTGGTGACGCTCCTGGAGCTGGTCTCCATGGTGACGCTCCTGGTGCTGGTCTTCGTGGTGACGCTCCTGGTTCTGGTCGCCGTGGTGACGCTCCTGGTGCTGGTCTCCGTGGTGACGCTCCTGGTGCTGGTCTCCGTGGTGACGCTCCTGGTGCTGGTCGCCGTGGTGACGCTCCTGGTGCTGGTCTCCGTGGTGACGCTCCTGGTGCTGGTCTCCGTGGTGACGCTCCTGGTGCTGGTCTTCGTGGTGACGCTCCTGGTTCTGGTCTTCGTGGTGACGCTCCTGGTTCTGGTCTCCGTGGTGACGCTCCTGGTGCTGATCTCCGTGGTGATGCTCCTGGTTCTGGTTGCCGTGGTGACGCTCCTGGTGCTGCACTCGGACCAGGGCGGTGAACTTGTTCCCGTTGGAGTCCCAGGAGTGGACGGAGAAGTGTCTGTGGCCGTCGTGCAGAGACACGTGTCGCTTCACCTGGACATTCGAGGGCGACGGGAACAAAAGCACCAGATGAAGTTAAAGGTTCATCTGAGTAACCGTGACAACTGAAAACAAGTCTTTCGTAGAGTTTGTCGAGTTGAGTTTTGTTGGATAAATATCACAGTTTTGGACAGTACACGAGACGCTTCTGCCTCTTTTTGAGCTCATGGTTAATGATCAAACCTTCTGATTGATAAATGAATGTCAGCGTTAGATAAACAGATGTCAACACTTTTCTTACTTTTCTAGACAACAGACTAAATGGGAACGACATAACTCAAGGACACGATATAGTCAATGAACAGAATCATCTCGACAGTCACACATTTCTGCATTTTCCTGATTTATTCTACAGACATTTCACATTTGTCCTCAATTATACGGTTTGAACATGTTTTTGCACATTTCTGTTGGATTGACATAAAAGCATCTGACTCTCTTCATGGTGAATGTCCCAAACACTAATGAAAGCTGTAGTTTTAGTCACCGCACACAGGTGTAACGTGTGCGTTTGTCTCACCGTGAGCGCTCCGTCGCTCTGAACGGAAAATCCAGAGTCTTCGCTGTGGAACACGAACCTCCTTCGATCCGAGCAGTCGCTGAACTCCACTGGAACAGAAACAAAACCTTCAGGATCGACACGAGCGATAAAGTGTTTCAATTACTCTTGAGCTATTTCAATTTGGCTTTTGCAAACAAATAATATATTTAAAAAGCTAAGAGTTTATATCTACATTTCTTGGTTTCAAATGTTCGTGACAAAACTGATCTGTGCTTTTCGTCTTTTACCAGATGTTCAAAACTAAATAAAGTGAAATCATGAAAGTAAATATTTGAACATATTCTGACTGTTTCTTTCACATTTATTTATCCACCTTCCACAAAGGAGCTGAACCCTTTGGGAAAAGAGCGGCAGGATAAAGGTGTTGTACCTTTGCCGAGCCTCATGCCGGAGTGGAGCCGCCTTCTGTCGACTCTGAAGAGGAACGAGTCAGAGGAGAAACCAGGAGAACATGATGGAGCGTCTGTGGAGAGCGAGCATGAGGTCTGCAAGAGAACAAAGACTTTAGACCTTTAGTCTGAGATCAATATGGAAATATCACTGCAACTCAGATCATAAAAACATTCATGTGGAATCAGCAAAACTGTGAGGAAGAACTAACACATTTTACAAAACACACTTTAATCACCAGAACCGTGTTTTGCATGAACCAGTTTCCCACGTCTAAATGTGAAGATGTCACAATTACAAAATACACAAATATTCACTGTGATGGCAAAATACACAATGAGATAATGTCATGAACATTAGAGGTCAGAGGTCAGAATATGGGAAACTTCACATTTCAAATATAACAATATTTTACTGTTTGAATGCTGCAAAAGAACTGCAATTTACCATTATTTTACTATTATTTCAATTGTACTTTGTGGACTTTTTAAATACATTATTAATCTAATGAATGTAAAACATTCCAGAGCGTTTGTAGTTTAGTTTTAGAGTGCAGTTTGGGGCAGATTCACCTGAAGTGAAAATAATAAAAAGGACATTTGTGTCATTTTATTGATTCCTTATGATCCTAATTAAAATAATAATTGGACTGATAAAGGTTTGAAGACTCCATCGACTGATTAATCCTTATTTATCCTTTTGTCTCAGGAGCTTTGATTCAAACAAACCTGATGTGACTCGACATTCAGTCGATTTTAATCATCATTTTAGCTCTTTTTAATCTTCTGTCAGTGTTTTTATATTTTTGTTAAGTGTGTCTTTTCAGAAAATGCATCTGTTTAGAATAATCGGTGAATAAAGTGGAAAATTGTGCTGAATTGCAGTGAAAACAGCTCGTCCTTTGTTCACTCTGCTGCAATAACCCAGTCAATCATTCCATACATGACACTTAAATACTGTTAAGAACGTTCACTTTCAGTCCATAATTGTGTGTTTTTAAATGATGCTCAGTTAAAAGTCTTAAAGTTGATGTTTTTCACATTTCAAACATTACATTTAACAATATTTTACAGTTTAAATTCCACAAAGGACAAAACTAGAGCCACAATTTAACATTTATTATTTTAGTTTTGTGAAACACAGAGTGAGATACAGAGTTTTGCCTTTTGGAGACAACAAACACATTTTGAAACAATAAGAGAGACTTCGTGTTCAGTTTTATCTGATCAAAATGATGCAAAGAATAAAACTGAACATGTTCCTACCGAGTTTGGCCTGAATAAGTTTGTGATATCTGAAATATGTGACAGAGTCGTTACAATTATCAGGACCGCTCTAAAAAGGGAGTTTGTTCCTGGATCAGGGACGAAATCAGTTTATTCTCTGTGGCTGAAATACTGGCAGTGACGACAACGTGACAAACACTGCAAAGGTCTCAGAGAAAGTATCACTCTTAAAGTATTAAAGTATCACTCTTAAAGTATTAAAGTATCACTCTTAAAGTATTAAAGTATCACTCTTAAAGTATTAAAGTATCACTCTTAAAGTATTAAAGTATCACTCTTAAAGTATTAAAGTATCACTCTTAAAGTATTAAAGTACTACTCTTAAAGTATTAAAGTATCACTCTTAAAGTATTAAAGTATCACTCTTAAAGTATTAAAGTATCACTCTTAAAGTATTAAAGTATCACTCTTAAAGTATTAAAGTATCACTCTTAAAGTATTAAAGTATCACTCTTAAAGTATTAAAGTACTACTCTTAAAGTATTAAAGTATCACTCTTAAAGTATTAAAGTACTACTCTTAAAGTATTAAAGTATCACTCTTAAAGTATTAAAGTACTACTCTTAAAGTATTTAAGTATCACTCTTAAAGTATTAAAGTATCACTCTTAAAGTATTAAAGTACTACTCTTAAAGTATTAAAGTATCACTCTTAAAGTATTAAAGTACTACTCTTAAAGTATTAAAGTATCACTCTTAAAGTATTAAAGTATTACTCTTAAAGTATTAAAGTATAACTCTTAAAATATTAAAGTATCACTCTTAAAGTATTAAAGTATTACTCTTAAAGTATTAAAGTATCACTCTTAAAGTATTAAAGTACTACTCTTACAGTATTAAAGTATTACTCTTAAAGTATTAAAGTATCACTCTTAAAGTATTAAAGTACTACTCTTAAAGTATTAAAGTACTACTCTTAAAGTATTAAAGTATTACTCTTAAAGTATTAAAGTATCACTCTTAAAGTATTAAAGTACTACTCTTAAAGTATTAAAGTATCACTCTTAAAGTATTAAAGTACTACTCTTAAAGTATTAAAGTACTACTCTTAAAGTATTAAAGTACTACTCTTAATGTATTAAAGTATCACTCTTAAAGTATTAAAGTATTACTCGTAAAGTATTAAAGTATTACTCGTAAAGTATTAAAGTATTACTCTTAAAGTATTAAAGTACTACTCTTAAAGTATTAAAGTATCACTCTTAAAGTATTAAAGTACTACTCTTAAAGTATTAAATTATCACTCTTAAAGTATTAAAGTATCACTCTTAAAGTATTAAAGTATCACTCTTAAAGTATTAAAGTATTACTCTTAAAGTATTACTCTTAAAGTATTAAAGTACTACTCTTAAAGTATTAAAGTATCCCTCTTCTTAAAGTATTAAAGTACTACTCTTAAAGTATTAAAGTATTACTCTTAAAGTATTAAAGTATCCCTCTTAAAGTATTAAAGTATCCCTCTTAAAGTATTAAAGTACTACTCTTAAAGTATTAAAGTATTACTCTTAAAGTATCAAAGTATCCCTCTTAAAGTATTAAAGTATCACTCTTAAAGTATTAAAGTACTACTCTTAAAGTATTAAAGTATTACTCTTAAAGTACTAAAGTATCCCTCTTAAAGTATGAAAGTACTACTCTTAAAGAAAGTATTAAAGTATCCCTCTTCTTAAAGTATTAAAGTATTACTCTTAAAGTACTAAAGTATCCCTCTTAAAGTATGAAAGTACTACTCTTAAAGTATTAAAGTATCCCTCTTAAAGTATGAAAGTACTACTCTTAAAGTATTAAAGTATCACTCTTCTTAAAGTATTAAAGTACTACTCTTAAAGTATTAAAGTATTACTCTTAAAGTATCAAAGTATCCCTCTTAAAGTATTAAAGTATCACTCTTAAAGTATTAAAGTACTACTCTTAAAGTATTAAAGTATTACTCTTAAAGTACTAAAGTATCCCTCTTAAAGTATGAAAGTACTACTCTTAAAGAAAGTATTAAAGTATCCCTCTTCTTAAAGTATTAAAGTATTACTCTTAAAGTATTAAAGTATTACTCTTAAAGTATCAAAGTATCCCTCTTAAAGTATTAAAGTACTACTCTTAAAGTATTAAAGTATTACTCTTAAAGTACTAAAGTATCCCTCTTAAAGTATGAAAGTACTACTCTTAAAGAAAGTATTAAAGTATCCCTCTTCTTAAAGTATTAAAGTATTACTCTTAAAGTACTAAAGTATCCCTCTTAAAGTATGAAAGTACTACTCTTAAAGTATTAAAGTATCCCTCTTAAAGTATGAAAGTACTACTCTTAAAGTATTAAAGTATCCCTCTTAAAGTATTAAAGTATCACTCTTCTTAAAGTATTAAAGTACTACTCTTAAAGTATTAAAGTATTACTCTTAAAGTATTAAAGTATCCCTCTTAAAGTATGAAAGTACTACTCTTAAAGTATTAAAGTATCACTCTTCTTAAAGTATTAAAGTATTACTGAAAACACATTTTCAAACGTCATATTTCATTTGTGATGCATTTGATTGCCGAATGTTCACGTGTTGAAGCAAAAGGAGAAACTGGGTCAAACTAAGGACCAAAGTACGACTAAAGGTCATCTGAGGTCTAGACCAGGTCTCAACACAGGCCGGGATCTTTTCACCACATGATTTTATGTTGTGTGTTTTCACAAAACACCATCATAAAAACATAATGAAACATTAAAAACACTTTTCTTCTATAGCCTTTAAGACCATTCACATATAGAGACTTTTGTACAGTTTTTATGACAAAACGAGACACATCTTTACAATATAGACTAATAATAGTTAGTTTTAGTTTACTATAATAGGCCAAAATGAAATATTAATGTGTTTTGATGTTTAAAAATTCTGCACTACATAATTTAAGTTTTAATATCACAACAAACTAAATCTTTTGAATATAGCTGAAATCATTGTGTTAAAGTGTCAAAAGGGTCATTTTGTGATGTTAATTCATCACACTGACATTTGATATTGTGACATTCATACAAAAGAGTTAGTGTTGTTAAATGTAAAAGAATCCAGGTAAAATCCCCGTTTAAACGTCGCATTATTTCACTTAAACGTGTGAAAAGTGAACCCGTGGCGCCGGTGGCAGAAGTCTGACCTTTGACCCCGTGAAAGAAACTCAAACCGCACAGAAACCATGTTCAATCGCCGCCATTTCGGGGTCAGCGGCGCCGAAACCCACCGGTGCGTCACTGCACACGCAACACCTGCCGCCGCTGCGTCATGACGTCATCAGCGGCACGACGCCCCAGTTCAACCCAAAAGTGATTTCACGAGCATTTTTAGCTCAAACTGAGCATTGTATTGACTTTTAACTCGATTTACCAACACGTTTATAAGTCGAGCCCCAAAACGTCGCCTTGAGTCGTTCTAAACACGTGAAAACACCAACAAAAGCTGTACACACACAAGGGCCAAAAATGGCGCTATCAAAGTGCATTTAGCTCAAACTATTCACTTTAAAGACTAAAGTTATACATATTTTATCAAGTGGACGACAAGTAAAAGCTCCTTGGTGTCACTTTAAATCGTTCTAAACACGTGAAATACAAACAAAACACTCAAACCATAATCGATATTAACTTAGATTAACTTAAAGGATGTGGGGGTGGGCGTGGCTTTGGCTCGGGCTCCCATGCACTGGACATTATAAGATATGGCAAAGTACGACACAGTAGCACCCTGTATCATACAGCACCCCTGTATGATACAGCACCCCTGTATGATACAGCACCCCTGTATGATACAGCAACCTGTATGATACAGCACCCTGTATGATACAGCACCACCCCTGTATGATACAGCACCCCTGTATGATACAGCACCCTGTATGATACAGCAACCTGTATCATACAGCACCCTGTATGATACAGCACCCCTGTATGATCCAGCACCCTGTATGATCCAGCACCCTGTATCATACAGCACCCCTGTATGATACAGCACCCCTGTATGATCCAGCACCCTGTATGATCCAGCACCCTGTATCATACAGCACCCCTGTATCATACAGCACCCCTGTATCATACAGCACCCCTGTATGATCCAGCACCCTGTATCATACAGCACCCTGTATGATCCAGCAGCACCCTGTATGATACAGCACCCTGTATGATCCAGCACCCTGTATGATCCAGCACCCTGTATGATACAGCACCCTGTATGATCCAGCACCCTGTATGATCCAGCACCCTGTATGATCCAGCACCCTGTATGATACAGCACCCCTGTATGATCCAGCACCCTGTATGATACAGCACCCTGTATGATACAGCACCACCCCTGTATGATACAGCACCACCCCTGTATGATACAGCAGCACCCCTGTATGATCCAGCACCCCTGTATCATACTGTGTCGTGACCTTTGACCTTTGATTCCAGATTGTGTGCAGCGTCTGTGACAGATATGGAACCAGACGAAGTGTGTCGGGATCCAAACAACAACATCAGAAATCAACATAGGACTAACCAGGTCCAAACCAGATCTAAACCAGGTCTAAACCAGGTCTAAACCAGGACTAAACCAGGTCTAAACCAGGTCTAAACCAGGTCTAAACCAGGACTGAACCAGGTCTAAACCGAGTCTAAACCAGGTCTAAACCAGGTCTAAACCAGGTCTAAACCAGGACTGAACCAGGTCTAAACCAGGTCTAAACCAGGACTGAACCAGGTCTAAACCAGGTCTAAACCAGGACTGAACCTAGTCTAAACCAGGACTAAACCAGGACTGAACCAGGTCTAAACCAGGTCTAAACCAGGACTAAACCAGGACAAATCATATACATTCTGACAGATAATGCGGGACTTTTAGACATCAAAAACAATCATTCCCCGGTGCAGTGTCCCATGTCACGTGCTGGACCTGTAAAATGACGTACTCCGGTGGGATTACAGCAGTATACAAGGACACAGGTTTGTATATCGATCAGAGGACAAGTTGTTCAATTTGAGGCATCATTTATTTATACATTTAGCTAGTGTTGTAGATTGGATGGTTTAAAGTGTTCTTGGTTCCTTTACAGAGTTCATATCCGGTAGCAGGGAGCAGCACTTTACAAGATAAAACAGGGTAAAGTAAAAAGGCAGCGGTGGTTGAGCTGGACGCCCTCTGACACCTTCACCTCTGAGGGCCGTACAGGGGCTTTAAACGAGGCTCTGAATGAGCCATAGCTTGACAGGACCACCGGACACACACACACCCGCTCCACAGTGAAGACGCACCCAGCTGCGCCATGAAGCGGACAGCGGCCCTGCCCCACGGAGGAGATGCACGAGCCCCTGAAGCAGACCCGCTGGCTGCCATGGCGACAGGCGCGCCCGGGACAGCAGCGGTGAAGATATTTTGCGTGATGGTGCAAAAGTGCTCACATCACGCAGTGACGTCGACACTGGCGCCCTTCACGGGCTCAATCGCCACTTTCAAAGTTCCAACTTTGCTATAATTATGCCATTATCTAAAGACGTGAAAACACCAACAAAAGCCGTTTGAACACACGACAAGGGCCAAAAATGGCGCAATCAAAGTGCATTTAGCTCAAACTATTCACTTTAAAGACGGTTATGTGTATTTTATCAAGTGACAAGTAAAAGCCCCTTGGTGTCACTTTAAATCGTTCTAAACACGTGAAATACAAACAAAAGCTGCTTAAACACTCGAACCATGATCGACTTTCTCTTAGATTACCTTTAAGGATACAGGGGAGGGCGTGACTTTGGCTCGATCATATTTGATGATAATAATTTATGTTATTTATACATTAGAAATCAATAATCCAAGTGCGGCTTAAACCAAGTAATAAAATAACCGCGCCCTTAAACTCGTACAATCACCAAGACAAGTTCTATGATTGTTCTTTGACAATGGCAAAATAAAATCTCACCTGTATCACGAGCACGACCGCGGCCAGAGCGGCCCACGCAGCAGACGACATGGAGTCAAGATCGATCAAAAAGTCAGTTCAAAAGTTTAGTAGAAAACGGTTGAAGAGTTTGAGGACGTCTATCTCGCGAGCTGGATGAGAAGGAAATGAAATCCCAGCGGGCGTCTGCAAGTGGTAAAAGTTACATTTCAAGGCCATGTGGGCAGAGAGGGTGGGACTGTGAGGCATGAGAGGTGCCACAGTCAAATATGGGACAAACTGGGATGTACAGCCATCTTCATAACTTCTTATTGTTTTATTCTTTGATTACTGCAGAAAACTACTTTCTTGGAGGTTGTAAAGTGGAGAGACTCTGGATGTTTTAGTTTATGTGCAAATGCATGATTAAAAAAACACAAGCAAAATCATCAAGTATTGATTTTAGATTAGATTTTTATTCTATAGAAAGAATATCATTTTAAGCAATCATTGTATGTATTTACAATATGCACAAATAATTACAATCATAATAGCAGCATTTACATCGTGATAAACAGGCTAATTAACAGTGTATCTTTCCATCTCAGTAATAAGTATAAGTCAAACTTTCTGCAGAATAGGATATACATATAAACAGAGGAATGATATAAGTATAACATTAACATGAGGCCATTACAATGAGGCACCAGGGAAACAACATTAGTCATCGAAATCACTTTCATCTGATTCAGAGTCTGGCAAGAACCCTTTGCCTTAAGACAGGAACATCGACCCTGAGAACATTGACCAAGAACATCGAGACGTCTTCAGGACCAGATCTGACTCGTCTCAAAACCTACTACAGATTCCCAGGAAACACAGTGACCAAGTTTATTTACCATATTTTAGATTTAGGTTTGATTTTGACCTTTTGAGGACAAATATATGATATCTTGGCAAATTGACAGTAAACAAAGATCAACGTCCTCGGATACATTTACCATGTCAGACAAAGTCAGTTCATCACTGGCACTACACACCAAACAACACACCGCTTGTTTCAGTAATACACCTGCACTGTAAACTGTCCTTGAGTGCTCTCGCAGTGCAGCATCTTTACCACTTTCTGGCACCATTTCTCCATCACTTGATGACGTCTCACCAGAAACTGACGTATCAGTTTCAGTGGAAGAATCCTGGTGGAGAAGTCCTGTAGTCTCTATGGAAACCATTTCACTCAGGTTTATTCTTGGTGGTTTGTGGAAATTCAGCTGTGGGAAGTCTCTCTGTAATCTCTTCTTCAGAAGATCGGATCTGTAAAAATTAGACAAGGAATAGAAATTCATAAGTATTGGTGGATAGAAATGTCAAGCCACATTGGATAACTCATAACCTCAGGCTCAGATCAATGACTGATCAGTAATAAGAGATCCCTAGTGCCTCGTACATATATGTGGACTCCTGAAACAGGATTGGTTTCATCTTGAATGACATTTCATCAATAAACAGAGCTGTGATGTTTATCTGATCTTCCATGTTTTTCTTTCACAAACAATAAGAAGAATTTAATTACCGGTAACTTCCACGACCAGGGTGTTTTCTGATGAGTGTCTGGAACAAGAGCTTCTTCATTCTGAGGATTTCCTGGTTTTCAGTCGTGTCCGGATGACAGTGTCACAGAATGCAGTATATGCATCGTCAGACTCCCAGACTTCAGAAAACCTGTATAAAGCAAGGAAATGCAGTGATTGAAATATAATCGCTCGCTCCAAACAGAAATGTACTTGGATTCAACCTTTTTAAAAAGTATCTTGCAGTAATTACAATTCAACGAGATGGACAAGCCCAATTATGAATTTATCGAAATATATAATCATTGCCCTTATATTTAACTCACATACATCACATCTACACCTACATGTAACAAACTAGCTACATTTTGGCTTATTTCACTGTAATTAGTCCTATTTACCACGAGCAAGAGAAAACACACATGCCAGAATCAGTATATAATCTACTCAGCAGCAGTTTAAAGTTTCAGCTTGGGCACATTTATCTCTGATAAAGCGCTCAACCTTATTGCAAATTACACAAACTGCAGGAAGTACATTGCTTGACTTTTTGAGTGATTTTGTCGTTACATCTGTGGTAGAAGGTGGCACGAGACTTCAGCACTAGTAATTGGTTTCTTGTCTATGAAACATGTCGGTTCAAAGCCGAGCGCGTTACTCTCCAGAGGATTTAGAGTTTCGTCAGAAGAAGCACAGAAGATGTAGGATCATCGTCATCACTATTATTATTGCACTTTCGGCGAAGTCGTCCTCCTGTAGCTGCCGCTAACGCGCGGTCTATTCCGTCGATTTCTATCCACTTCCGAGCACAAGTCACCAGCTTCCTCCAGCGGACAACAGCCAGTGGCTGTGTGTGTTCTTTTTCTACCGATGAGATGTGTGTGATGAACGTATAATCCCTATTTTTATTGCGTTTTCTATCGGCTCAAGAGACAACATGGCGCTCCACGGGAGCCGCCATGTTTGTTGTTGTTGTAATGTCTCACCTGATTGGCTGAGTCAGGGGCGGACTGAGTCAAGCGTAGATTTATCAGGCTGAGAATATAGTTCCTCATTTAAATTATCACTGTTAAAAAAACGCGCGCGATGCGAGTGTAAAACCTTTGGTCCTGAGCTAAAATTACAATGATTCTGTCAAATATAGATTATTGAATCTATTATTTAATTCATTTCATATCATCTTTATTAAGGATATAAGTGCAGACGGATGTTACAGACAGTTAAAAAATAGAAACTAAAATCTCTCTAGGGGCCGGATTAAAACATGCCGAGGGCCACATCTGGCCCCTGTGGCCACAAATGCCTAGGTCTGGCCTAAGGGCAAAAAAAACATGAACCAAAAAATATGTTGTTTTTTTAATATTACTTGGTATGTTTGGCGTGCCGGATTATAAAGACAAACGGGCCTGTGGGGAATCTGTGTTTCAGTTTTATGTATCTTAAATCTGGAACATTCTTCCTGAAGATAAGATAAGATGAAAACAGTTTTGTTTAGCTGTGCATGACTGAAAGGATTTCATTTACACTCTTTTATTTCTTAAACTGTTTTGTGATTTCTGTAATTTCTTTCTGGTTTGCACAAATTTGACCTGGTTTAGTCCTGTTTAAGACCTGTTTTAGTCCTGGTTTAGTCCCGGTTTAGTCCTAGTTTAGACCTGGTTTAGTCCGGTTTACTCCCGGTTTAGTCCTGGTGAAGTCCTGGTTTAGTCATGGTTTAGTCCTAGTCCAGTCCTGGTTTAGAACTAGTTTAGACCTAGTTTAGACCTGGTTTAGTCATGGTTTGGACCTAGTTTAGTCCTGGTTCAGACCTGGACCAGGAAGCAGTGGCGGCGACGACCATATTTGGAGATGATATGACAGTTATGAATGGAGCTGTGTGTGAGTGAATGTTTACACTGTTTCAGAGGCTCTGAATCTGAGTCAAGGCCAGACACAGAAACTCAATGTGTTCACTTTAGATTCAGGGGTGTCAAACGGGCCGAACATAAGTTAAAACATAAAACAATAAAAAAAATATAAGAAATAAATATCTTTTTACAGCCTAGTAAGAGTTCTATGTGGAAACTGATGCACAGATCTGCAGCAAGTGAAAGTCCATATTCATGCAGCAGCAGCAGCAGCAGCAGCAGCAGCAGCAGCAGGAACATGGACTTTTGATGTGATTTCTGATGTGAAAAGTTCATATCACAGACATGTTTCTGCTCAAACTCAATATGAGCTCGTTATTTTCATAGTTTAAGCTGATCTTAGTGACACATTATTCATGTAGTGACTCAAATGAGGTCATTGTGTTTGTGTCACAGTCACATTAGTGTGGACACTGTCATGTTCAGACTTTATTACACTCTGACCTGTGTTTTTACCTGAGCAGCGAGGGGGAGGGGCGGCCGCTGCAAAGGATTGTGGGACGTGTAGTTCTAGCAATATAAACACTATATATCTATCAGAAATGATGAAATATGAATTATAAATGGTCGGCGGGCCGGAGTAAAACGTCTGGAGGGCCAGATGCGGCCCGCGGGCCGGATGTTTGACGCCTCTGCTTTAGAACAATGTCTAATGTCTAAACTTGAGCTCTGAACTGAACCTTGGATGAAAAAGGCCTCATAATGAAGCTCTCATTTACACCGTGTACGAGATCTTTATTAACGCTTTATTTTATCATCAGTTTATATTTTGCTGTTGCTGCTCGTGTCAGATCTAAAGAGAGTGACCGCTGCACTAAGAGAGTGACCGCTCTTTCTTCTTCTCTGCAGATGTTTCCTCTGCTCGATGCTGATGATCTGACCTTCTCAAACTCACTCACATCGTCTCCATGACGGCGGGATTCGTCTTTCCACGCGGTCGATTCAGAAATGCATCAGTCGGGTTTAAATAGTGACAGATCTTCACCTGCAGCATTTGTCCAGCAGGAGGCGACGACCTGCTGGTCAGTTCAATCCAGGTGGTCACTTTACTCTGGACGGCGGTGAACAGTGTGTGATCATCTTCTCTAAACTGGATGTGGATTCATTATGAAGCACGTTTTAGTGGATCATGTATACCTTATCTGAACGTGACAAAACCATCATCAAACCGTCTGCGTCGTTCGTTTATGTTGTTTTCAACCAAGAGTTGGCATGGAAACAACGTCTTGTTTTGTCTCAGGTGGATGTGGTGTGTGGAGACCATCTTCTTGACCAGTTTCAGTCGCTCAAAGAGGTCCAGAGCGCGGTGGGAGAAGACGCTCTGCAGGTAGAAACTATACACTCTGCATATTATTATATACTCTACTTAAAGGGCCCGTGAGAGGTTTATACGACCTTCTAATTTAGACTTTATTTGGTGTGTTTGTACCTGTTGTACATATAAATGATAGTTTTACACCAATCGAGCTGGTATTTGTGGAGAAAACGTTGAAAAAATCTGTAGAAAATGACAGGAAGTGACATCACATCAGACATTTATTTTTATTTTATTTTATCTTTTTATTTTTTTTAAAACTTCCTAGAAGTTATCAGTTCTTTTACTTCTGCATGTACTTGCGTTGCAACAACGAAATTTCCCCATTGTGTGGACAAATAAAGGCATATCTTATCTTATCTTAAAAACCTCTTATATAAGGAATAAGGAATAAAAATGTAATTAAATAAGATAAAAATAATAATAATAGTGGCAAAAGTAAACACTCTTTACTTTTGGTGGGATGCAGAGCGAGTTTTATTGCAAGAATGACCCTACATTTTCCTACACTACCACTGTATCGTCCAGCAAAAGGCCATATGCGCCAAAGTGACGGGGTTTTAACATGTGACACCAGTCGTCAAAATCATCTAAATCGTCTAAATCATCAAAATCATCAAAATCATCAAAATCACATATAGTGCTTCTGGAGGAGCTGTCATGGACCTGCTGCTGCTGCACTGAAACCAGGCTGAGCAGAGGACGGTCTTTGAAACGGTTCTTTGGGTGAAATAAAGACCATTTGGTCATCTTAAGGTCATCTTAAACATTCATTCAACAAAATAAAGTCGCTCTCATGTATTTTTATTTGTCACATCAAAATGATAGTGACATTACATGAGTTTTGTCTAACTCTACGAGTTTTTATAATTTTTAGCTAAACTAAAATATATTTATCGTAACTGTGTTTTAGTTCAATGAGTCATCCGACCTGTAGGGGGCGCTTGAACCACTTTCATTTAGTGATTTGGGGTAAAACTGATGCTTTGGTAAACTTGTTAGCATGTTCTTTATGCTATAGTTATCTGAATAACTGTTCATATGTTACGTTAACATACCAGACACTTACCACAGTTCTGTCTGTGCCTCATGTAGCTGAAGGTGTTAGTGTTAGCATACGTCATGTAGCTGAAGGTGTTAGCGTTAGGATACGTCATGTAGCTGAAGGTGTTAGCGTTAGCATACGTCATGTAGCTGAAGGTGTTAGCGTTAGCATACGTCATGTAGCTGAAGGTGTTAGCGTTAGGATACGTCATGTAGCTGAAGGTGTTAGCGTTAGCATACGTCATGTAGCTGAAGGTGTTAGCGTTAGCATACGTCATGTAGCTGAAGGTGTTAGCGTTAGCATACGTCATGTAGCTGAAGGTGTTAGCGTTAGCATACGTCATGTAGCTGAAGGTGTTAGCGTTAGCATACGTCATGTAGCTGAAGGTGTTAGCGTTAGGATACGTCATGTAGCTGAAGGTGTTAGCGTTAGCATACGTCATGTAGCTGAAGGTGTTAGCGTTAGCATACGTCATGTAGCTGAAGGTGTTAGCGTTAGGATACGTCATGTAGCTGAAGGTGTTAGCGTTAGCATACGTCATGTAGCTGAAGGTGTTAGCGTTAGCATACGTCATGTAGCTGAAGGTGTTAGCGTTAGCATACGTCATGTAGCTGAAGGTGTTAGCGTTAGCATACGTCATGTAGCTGAAGGTGTTAGCGTTAGCATACGTCATGTAGCTGAAGGTGTTAGCGTTAGCATACGTCATGTAGCTGAAGGTGTTAGCGTTAGCATACGTCATGTAGCTGAAGGTGTTAGCGTTAGCATACGTCATGTAGCTGAAGGTGTTAGCGTTAGGATACGTCATGTAGCTGAAGGTGTTAGTGTTAGCATACGTCATGTAGCTGAAGGTGTTAGCGTTAGCATACGTACACCTATTCACCATGTTCTCTCATCTGTTATTATTATAAACTGCATTTACAGTTGAAATGTCTGTTCTTGGTCCTGGATTTTATCAAATAAATTCCCCCCAAAAATGCGACTTATACTCCAGTGCGACTTATATACGTGTTTTTTTCTTCTCTATTATGTATTGTTTGGCAGTGACTTATACTCCAGAAAATACTTGTTGAATCGTCAAAGGTTTAAAGCTGGAACATGAGGAAAACGCTTGAATGTGTTGCAGGTGACCCCTTTGACCTCTTGACCCCTGTATGACCTGCTCCTGCGCTGATATCGATGGATGTTTCTCACTAAAGGCTTTTCTGTGTCTTTCATGGCTCAGGTTCATAGGAGGAACAGGACGTGTGGTGAACAGGTTTAGCTCTTAATGCTGAGCTCTAATTGAAGATTAACTCTTGAACTCTTCTGCAAACAGGAAGTGAGTCCCACTGGAAATGTTGCGTAATAATGTTATGAACCGACAGTAAACGACAAAACTGATTTGAGCCTTGTGCGTCGCAGTCTCCACGCTCGTCTCCACGCTCGTCCCCACGCTCGTCCCCACGCTCGTCTCCACGCTCGTCCCCACGCTCGTCTCCACGCTCGTCTCCACGCTCGTCCCCACGCTCGTCTCCACGCTCGTCTCCACGCTCGTCCCCACGCTCGTCCCCACGCTCGTCTCCACGCTCGTCCCCACGCTCGTCCCCACGCTCGTCCCCACGCTCGTCTCCACGCTCGTCCCAACGCTCGTCTCCACGCTCGTCCCCACGCTCGTCCCCACGCTCGTCCCCACGCTCGTCCCCACGCTCGTCTCCACGCTCGTCACCACGCTCGTCCCCACGCTCGTCTCCACGCTCGTCTCCACGCTCGTCCCCACGCTCGTCCCCACGCTCGTCTCCACGCTCGTCTCCACGCTCGTCTCCACGCTCGTCCCCACGCTCGTCCCCAAGCTCGTCCCCACGCTCGTCTCCACGCTCGTCTCCACGCTCGTCCCAACGCTCGTCTCCACGCTCGTCCCAACGCTCGTCTCCAAGCTCGTCTCCACGCTCGTCCCCACGCTCGTCTCCACGCTCGTCCCCACGCTCGTCCCCACGCTCGTCCCCATGGAGATGTTACGCTTTGTTTGAGTTGTGTTTTTGATGCTTCTTTTTATTAATACATCAAACTTATATCGTATAGGACACTTTACAGAAACTATTACATTACAGTTCCATTGAGACGAACGATTAATTCCACCATGTCAAGTTACAGGTCAGATCTGTGGAGAGGCGAGCCAGCTCACAGTAAGAACAGATGGGTCTGTGGTCAAGACCTGTGCGCTGCCTCCAGTGGTAGAGCGCAGTAGTGCATGAACCAGAGGGTGTGTGGACAGGATTATATCAGTAATATTAATAAATATAGCCGCAAGCGGCAATGATCGGCCCTCGCCACGCCGCCGCCACACCGACGCCACGCCGCAAGAGGAGGGGGCGCTAACGCGCCCCAATTGTCCTTTTATTACGCCTACTGCTGAATCTGTGACGCTGTCACATCTTCTCCCCTTTGTTTTACCATCAAAAAGCTATTTTATTTTGAATTCTTGGCAAAATGTGCAGCTTTGCCGCACAGACACCGTGACTCTTTGAATGAAAATGTGGATAACTTTTGATGGTCCTGAAGATGAGTCTCACCAAATTTCAGGTTAATAGGGCTGAAGCCCTGGGAGGAGTTTGTGAAAGTCTAAAGTGTAAACATGTTCTGGCGATTTCCCCATTGGAATAACATGAAAGGTTTCGGTCATCGTTACGGCAACGCCATAACAATTATGACATGGGTCTCATTGACTTTTTTGATGGGGATGCTAAAATTGAGTTGTGTGTCAAATTTCATATAATTTCGCAAAACTAAACATTTAACCTCCATATAAAATCTGTAGGGGGCGCTGTGGCGCCAAATGAATTTATTTCACTTCAAGTAGGTTTAGGGCAAAGAGTTTAACAACTGATTCTAATTTGACGCAATTCGGACTTTATCTGCGCAAACGGCAGAAATTTTAAATATGGGAGATTTCTGAAATTCTAGCTACAGTTTGCGGCTTCGCCGCACCGAGACCGTGAGAGGTATCAATGTAATTTGGATAACTTTTGATGTCCCACTCCTCAGTAGCATTTTCACCAAATTTCAGCTTTTTAGGGCCAACGCCCTGGGAGGAGTTCGTAAAAGTACGACGTTTGGAAAAACTCCGAAGTCATGTTTAGCCATTTTTGAAGCAATATGGCCGACATTTGGTTGGGCGGACGGCGTTGCCGTAATAATATTTTTTACTTCTCTTGTCACCATCTACCTCTGCGCCAAATTTCATGATTCTACGATCAGATTTTTTTTGGGTCATTTCCCATCTCTCAATGCATTTTTGGTACATTTGGGGGCGCTGACGCGCCAATTTTTTTTATTTTAGAAAAGGGAAATAGCCAGAATGTAGAGAGGCACGATTTTTAGAGGTGTGAACATTTTTGTGACTTTTCGTCAATGTTCACTGGGTGAAAAATAGGGGGGTTGGTCCCGAGAAGAAGAAGAAGAAGAAGAAGAAGAAAGAATAATATTCCGATGCGAAAACAATGTTTCCCATTTTTCAAATGTCATAAACTATACATTTTCGGAAAGCGCTCGCGCTTTCCTACCTCATGGTGTGGGTCCCTGGTCACTGACGGGTACTTTCGTTAATTTTGAGTGGGCTCCGCCCACTTTGTGTTTTTGGCCCTCTATACAGTAATAATGTTCAATTTTTGCATTACATGCTTATATGCACGGAACATGCAAGAGATGGGGAACGTATTCGTGAGGTACTTAGGGCAAATGAGTGCTTTATATGGGGATCATCTCAATGTAAAGTGCTCGTTTAGTGCGCACTTTTGCACGGGCTTCGCCCGTTTACAACGGTAATGTTCCATTTTCCTACTACTAATTAGTATGCACGGGGCGTGCATGAGTGAAGGAGTGCGTTAGTGAGTGTTTGGAAGTGGGCGAGCGCTTCGCGCTCGATTTCGTGCGCACTACGTGCGCACTTTCGCAGCCGTGCTTCGCACGGCCTTACGAGATTAATAGGCCTCTCGCCAGCTTGTGGCGCTCGGGCCTAATAATAATATTTTTAGCAGTTGCGGGAGCAATAGGCCCTCCGCCCTGCTGGGGCTCGGGCCTAATAATAAAAATAATAATATTTTTAGCAAAAACAATATAGCCGTTTTTTCTATAACAACAAATTATACATCGTTTGAAAGCTCTAAGCCTTCCCCATGCCGCCATGGGGTGGAATCATCATTACGAGCGCTTACGCGCTCGTCACTCCCTATTTCGTCGGGATGCCCCGCCCACTCCCCATAGACTTCCATTGATTTGAGCAGAAACAAGCATGGCCCATGCCTGCGGCATGGATTCTCGCGTACGGGACGATGCCAGGAGGGTTTTTGGAGGAATGCAGCGCTTCGCGCTGCTGTTGTCAACAATTTGTGAATGGGCTACGCCCATTCACAAATTGTTGACTATTTCTGTCATAGCAGGAGTAAGTATGCATGATCCATGCCTTCGGCATGGGCTAGTTCACTGTACTTGCCAGGGGCGACGGGGCACCAAACATGCGGGCTGCGCCCGCATGTTTGGTCAGACAGTTGCAACGCTGCCTTCGGCAGCGTTGCGGGAGCAATAGGCCCTCCGCCCTGCTGGGGCTCGGGCCTAATAATATTCCGATGCGAAAACAATGTTTCCCATTTTTTAAATATCATAAACTATACATTTTCGGAAAGCGCTCGCGCTTTCATACCTCATGGTGTGGGTCCCTGGTCACTGACGGGTACTTTCGTTAATTTTGAGTGGGCTCCGCCCACTTTGTGTTTTTGGCCCTCTATACAGAAATAATGTTCAATTTTTGCATTACATGCTTATATGCACGGAACATGCAAGAGATGGGGAACGTATTCGTGAGCTACTTAGCGCAAATGAGTGCTTTATATGGGGTCGTCATCTCAATGTAAAGTGCTCGTTTAGTGCGCACTTTTGCACGGGCTTCGCCCGTTTACAACGGTAATGTTCCATTTTCCTACTACTAATTAGTATGCACGGGGCGTGCATGAGTGGAGGAGTGCGTTAGTGAGTGTTTGGAAGTGGGCGAGCGCTTCGCGCTCGATTTCGTGCGCACTACGTGCGCACTTTCGCAGCCGTGCTTCGCACGGCCTTACGAGATTAATAGGCCTCTCGCCAGCTTGTGGCGCTCGGGCCTAATAATATAGTTTTAGACAAATACAATACTCATGGGGACAAAAATGAGACAAACCCCACCAGAAAAGTTACATAGTCCAGCTTTAAAGGTCCTACATTATGCTAAATGTGTTTGGACTGTCATTATATACATCATAAATACACTGTTACACTTTTTGACATCATCAGGTGGTAATCCACCTTCTACACCACCTACACCTCCTACACCTTCTACACCTCCTGCACCTTCTACACCTCCTGCACCTCCTACATCTCCTACACCACCTACACCTTCTGCACCTCCTACACCTTCTACACCACCTACACCACCTACACCACCTACACCTTCTACACCACCTACGCCTCCTACACCTCCTACACCTTCTACACCTCCTGCACCTCCTACACCTTCTACACCTCCTACACCTCCTACACCTTCTACACCTCCTACACCTCCTGCACCTTCTACACCTTCTACACCTCCTACACCTCCTGCACCTTCTACACCTTCTACATCTCCTACACCTTCTACACCTTCTGCACCTTCTACATCTCATACATCTCCTACACCTTCTACACCACCTACACCTTCTACACCACCTACGCCTCCTACACCTTCTACACCTCCTACACCTTCTACACCTCCTACACCTCCTGCACCTTCTACATCTCCTACACCTCCTACACCTTCTACACCACCTACACCTCCTACACCTTCTACACCTTCTGCACCTCCTACACCTTCTACACCTCCTACACCTCCTGCACCTTCTACACCTTCTACATCTCCTACACCTCCTACACCACCTACACTTCCTACACCTTCTACACCTCCTACACCACCTACACCACCTACACCTTCTACACCTCCTACACCTTCTACACCACCTACACCTTCTACACCTCCTACACCTCCTACACCACATACACCTTCTACACCTCCTACACCTTCTACACCTCCTACACCTTCTACATCTCCTACACCTTCTACACCACCTACACCTCCTACACCTTCTACACCTCCTACACCTTCTACACCTCCTACACCACCTACACTTCCTACACCACCTACACCTTCTACACCACCGACACCTTCTACACCTTCTACACCTCCTACACCTTCTACACCACCTACACCTCCTACACCTTCTACACCTCCTACACCACCTACACCTCCTACACCACCTACACCTCCTACACCACCTACACCTTCTACACCACCTACACTTCCTACACCTTCTACACCACCTACACCTCCGACACCTCCTACACCACTTACACCTCCTACACCTTCTACACCTCCTACACCTTCTACACCTCCTACACCTTCTACACCTCCTACACCTCCTACACCTCCTACACCTTCACCAAACTCACTCTGATCATCTGGAGATGCAGTTCAGCTCTGAACAAGGGGCTAATATTGAACTCCTCCAAAACTCCTGGATAATTCATCATCGCTGCCCGAACGTCTGTCCATTCCCCATCGTCTTGTTTGACCTCCATCCCTCTCCTCCCTCTCCTCCCTCTCCTCCCTCTCCTCCCTCTCCTCCCTCTCCTCCCTCTCCTCCCTCTCCTCTCTCTCCTCCTTCTCCTCCCTCTCCTCCTTCTCCTCTCTCTCCTCCTTCTCCTCTCTCTCCTCCTTCTCCTCCCTCTCCTCCCTCTCCTCCCTCTCCTCCTTCTCCTCCCTCTCCTCCCTCTCCTCCCTCCTGCTTCTGCTCTCGTCTTTCCTCCTCGTTCTCAGTCGTTGAATTGGGTAAGGATTTCCTCTTCCTTCTCCTCCGTGCAGACCTCTTTGGCGGCGCTCTCTTTGCCCCATCTGGGCTCTCTGTGGTGGGGCAGAGCTCCGGCAGCTCCGGGCTCTCCTCCTGGAGCTCTGGGCTGAGGCCCGACGTGAGATCCAAACGACACTCCGGAGTTAAAGTGAGTCTCCTCTCCCTCCAGCAGCTTCCTTAAAGACACACACTCATGGTCACAGGCTGAACACACACACACACACGCACACACACACACTCACAGGCTGAACACACACAGACACTCACACTCACGCACACACACACACTCACAGGCTGAACACACACAGACACTCACACTCACGCACACACACACACTCACAGGCTGAACACACACAGACACTCACACTCACGCACACACACACACTCACAGGCTGAACACACACAGACACTCACACACACGTTCACAGGCTGAACACACACACTCACGCACGCACACTCACACACACGTTCACAGGCTGAACACTCACACTCACGCACGCACACTCACACACACGTTCACAGGCTGAACACTCACACACACACACGTTCACAGGCTGAACACTCACACACACACACGTTCACTCACACACACACACACACACACACACACACACACACACATCCCACAGCTTCAATTAATTTTTTTAGTTAAAATGTTAGTAGTTTCATGTTTGTTACAGAAAGTAATAAGTCATTGGATGCATTTATTTTAAAAGTTACTGGTGTAAATGTGAGAGTTCTTTCACCTCTGACACTCATCACTGTTTCAATTTAATATTCAGAGATTTAAAGTACGTTTTGTACTTTGCACTATGTTAAAACAATGTCTGTAATATTTGTTCTATTTATCAACAGAGCTATAAATCAACTACTGTAACTTTTCCCACTTGTTTGAAAAGAGGTTTAGAAAAGAGGGACTATCCTGCAATAAGGTCCTAGAGGAACTACGTTTCTCTCAAAAAGTTATGCATTTGTATGTTTTCTATCCGACCTATTTGAATCATTTATCAAGAGTATTTTTTAATTCATTTTAAACCATGTTTGTGATCAAATGGACAGGAAAACCCAAAGGAAAACGTATCAAATGATACTAGAATGAATGTGTAGATGTTTTAAATGTTGCGTACGATCATGTGACCCCGTTTGGCTTCAGCGTTTACAATTGGTGTTTAAACTCGACACAAAATCTACAGAGAAAAGACAGAAAAATGGAAGTTCAGCTCAGTTTATTTCAAGGATCGATCAAATAGTGTACGTTTAATGATCACGTATACATCAAAACTGTGACAAAACCGATGCATTCGCTCGAAAATGAGTCGTTTCAGATGATAAAAGAATAACTTTTTACATTGTGACACAGCAAAGAGCTACAGTACACGAAGCATAACGGCTGAAACTAAATCAGTTTAATTTGACAGTCATGGAGTTGAGTTACACAAAAGGTCGTCAGTATTGTGTAAAATGTAACATGTTTTTTTAACAAGTCAGGTCTTTGATTGTCCAATTATCGCGTTTAAATCTAAAATAGGACAGAATTGTAGCTAAAACAAACAATAAAAAAGTAATAAAAAAGTCAACTTTCAAACACTTTCAATCCGTACATCTGTAAATGAGTAGTTTCGATTCCACTTTTAGAATTGATAGAATAAAAAGGCACATGTTTGGTGCCAGACGGTGGGTTTATAGGAGTTTGGGGAAATGCACTGTATCTCCAGGTCTGCAGCCGTACAAACAGACTCCGGCGAGTGAAAACGGTGTATTCTCTGTGGAGGAGCATCATTCTGCCGACGGGGACGGTGTAAAAGTCCACCACCCCGGCGTCGTGGTTCAGGTAAACGCCGATCCTGGTCAAAGAGTCGGACTTGGAGTGAGAATATTTGCATAAGACCCAGGACTTAGGCTCCTTTGCATCGTTTCCAAATAAGGCTTCAGGAGCGTCTCCTTTCCTCGGAAAGTTGCCGTATGCGACCGCAGGTCTGACCCACGACCCGGTCCACTCCACCTCCCAGTAACAGCGGCCCGTCAGGCTCTCTCTGCTCAGGACCTGGTTAAAGTGGCTGAACCTGTCCTCGTGATCAGGATGGCCCTGGTGTTCACTCTGAACTGTGGCTCTTCTGTTTCCATCAGACAGAGACAGTTTGGTGTGAGCTGTGTTTGGGTCCAGAGTGATTTCTGTATAATACTTTAAGAAGTGCTTTCTGGTTTTGGGATTTGAGGTGGCAGATGCTCCGCTGGTCTCCGTGCTCTTTCACAGCTGTGGCAACATCCTCAAAATATCTCCGGGGCTCGAGCAGAATCCTGGCTGGCTCTGGGCTCTGTGTGTCTGTGGACAGTGAAGCGTAGAGCTGGAGAAACCGGTTGTGATCTGGAGTGACGAACAGTATGTCCAGCATAGACATGCTCCTCTTCAGGTCAATCACGTCCTACTGCAGTTGGTCCTGGAGCTCTTGGACTCGGCTCAGTTGGGTCTGCTCCTCGGAGAGGATCTGGTACTCCACTTCAGAGCGTCTTCTCTCCAGGAGAAGGGCAATCTCTCTGAGGCTGTCCCTGCTGTGCTGCACTGCTGTCTGGGCAGAGCTGCTGATGCACTGGGCCTCCCGTTTAAGCTTCTTCAGGCCGGTCTCTTTGTCCTGGAGGCTCTGGAGCAGCAGGGCCCTCCTGGCCGGCAGCTCTGCCTGTCTCTGGCTTCTCTCTGCTGCTGCAGTCACTGTGTCATGGCCCCCGGTGCTGGTCCACAGAGCAGAGGTGGCAGATGCTCTGCTGGTCGCTGCGGCAGAACATCGTCTTCACTTCATTGTGTTGAGAGCAGATGTTTTTCTGGAGCTCATAAGAGGCAAACCAGAGGTCAGCAGGTGGGACTGTGAGCCTGTATTTATTCAGGTGCTCCACTAAACCTGCTAACATGACGTTTTTAACCAGGACAGGCCTGGGGCTGAAGCTGTGGCGACACGCCGGACAGCTGAAGACCCGCTTCATGTCCTCCAGGTTCCAGTGGTGTTTGACACAGTTCATGCAGTAGCTGTGTCCACAGGGAATAGTCACCGGGTCCTTTAGTAGATCCAAACACACGGCACAGAAAAAGGCTTTTTGGTCGAGTGCCTGTGCCATGTCTGGATCAGCACGACAGGTGAGACTTAAGAGTAGTGTGGGAGCTGTGGGAGCTGTGGGAGCAGACCATAGACGAACATAAACTCAATATAACCCACCTCTGACAAATGCTTTAAGCCCTTCACATACAGGTTAATGGTGTTGTTTTCATTACATTAATAATAATAATATGATTCACCAGAAACACATCAGAAGTAGTAGTAGCTCAGGTGACACGCTAGTTTTTCTCTAAAATATGAAGCACAAACAGTGTTTTAAACCTGCCACTGACTTTTAAAGAGGCTTTGACTTCCCTTAAATGTGGTCGATGGGTTTGTACCAGCTCAAACGCGCTGGATTATTAATAATGTACAAGTTCTGTGGGCTAATGCGAACAGCTAATGCTAACAGCTAATGCTAACAGCTAATGCTAACAGCTAATGCTAACAGCTAATGCTAACAGCTAATGCTAACAGCTAATGCTAACGGCTATGTAAACAAACAGACTCCATCGCGCCGGAAAAGTCGACTAATTATGACGTCTATGGAGGAAACGGACTGCAACAACAGCGCCTACATCAATGAACAGCACCCACAGCAGCACCCACTGCTCAGAACAGCGCTCAGAACAGCACCCACAGCAGCACCCACTGCTCAGAACAGCGCTCAGAACAGCACCCACAGCAGCACCCACAGCTCAGAACAGCACCCACAGCTCAGAGAAGCACCCACACAGCTCAGAACAGCACCCACAAATCAGAAGCAGGAAGCAGTGGGCACCGACTTTTAAAGACACAGACACTGTATTACAATTTGCATACTTAAAAATATATATATATATATATATAATTTTAAGTTTTGTTTCAGTTCAAGATGTTATTTTCATTTTCATTGAAAACAACAAACTTTATTTTAGGGCATCAGGCAGTGCATAGTTTTAATATAAAATGCAATACAAAGGCGCTATGACCAACACGATAAATAACCAGTGCGTAAACATTAGCACAGAAAAGATCTTTTCAGCAGAATCAGTCCTCAGAAAGCGCATAACAAGGACATCACACTCACATATGTGGAGTTTTATTACGTTATTTATTGGTTTAGTCCTGGTTTTGTCTGACTCAGTTGCACTTTTTACTAGTTTAGTTTTAATCCTGGCTTAAGGCCCCTTCAGACCGCGGCGTCCAAAGCGTCCAGTTTACATTCAAAGTCTATGTAAACGCGCGTCAAACATCTCCGGGGTGCAATTTTTGGGTTTTTGTGGCACAATTGCTGCGTTTACGGAGCTCTCGACGCCGAGATGTTCAGCTCTGTCCAACTTTCTGCGGCAGATGCGCCGCAGCAGCCAATCAGAGATGACGCTCCAGTAACGTGCTACGCACGACACAGAAAAAGACCCAAAACAAACCCCGCAGGAAAAAAAAAATCCTTAAGACACAGCTCTTGGAGCAAATAATGATATTGACTAAACTCTGCTCAGCTCTGAAGTATATGCGGGTCCCAGACGGGCCCCGGGGCCCATCACCTCCGCTTTGGACTTTGTAAAGTTAATAAACCAAAGCCATAGTCCAACATTAAACTCCATTTACACCACGAGAAAAGCGACGCAGCCCAACTCCTCCACTAAGCATGTGCTCAGGACGGCTCGGACGCACCTCTGCTGCTCAGTGTATTTCACAGACGTGCGTCCGGTGCGTCTGTCTTCAAATGTACAGGTGTCCAACTTCTGCGTCGGGCGCGAAATTGACGCCGCGGTGTGTACGTAGCATTAGTCCTCGATCCTGTTCTGTTCTTCGTTTAGTCCTGATTTACTCGAGGTTTAGCTTTGCGTTTAGTCCTTGTTTGGTCCTGTTCTAGTCCTTGTTTGGTCCTGTCCTAGTCCTGGTTTGGTCCTGTTTTAGTCCTTGTTTGGTCCTGTTCTAGTCCTTGTTTGGTCCTGTTCTAGTCCTTGTTCGGTCCTGTTCTAGTCCTGTTCTAGTCCTGGTTTGGTCCTATTCTAGTCCTGGTTTGGTCCTGTTCTAGTCCTGGTTTGGTCCTGTTCTAGTCCTTGTTTGGTCCTGTTATAGTCCTGGTTTGGTCCTGTTCTAGTCCTGGTTTGCTCCTATTATAGTCCTGGTTTGGTCCTGTTCTAGTCCTGGTTTGGTTCTGTTCTAGTCCTTGTTTGGTCCTGTTCTAATCCTTGTTTGGTCCTGTTCTAGTCCTTGTTTGGTCCTGTTCTAGTCCTGGTTTGGTCCTATTCTAGTCCTGGTTTGGTCCTGTTCTAGTCCTGGTTTGGTCCTGTTCTAGTCCTTGTTTGGTCCTGTTATAGTCCTGGTTTGGTCCTGTTCTAGTCCTGGTTTGGTCCTGTTCTAGTCCTGGTTTGGTCCTGTTCTAGTCCTCGTTGGTCCTGTTCTAGTCCTGGTTTGGTCCTGTTCTAATCCTCGTTTGGTCCTGTTCTAGTCCTGGTTTGGTCCTATTCTAGTCCTGGTTTGGTCCTGTTCTAGTCCTTGTTTGGTCCTGTTCTAGTCCTTGTTTGGTCCTGTCCTAGTCCTGGTTTGGTCCTGTTCTAGTCCTCGTTTGGTCCTGTCCTAGTTCTGGTTTGGTTCTGTTCTAGTCCTTGTTTGGTCCTGTTCTAGTCATGGTCTGGTCCTGTTCTAGTCCTGGTTTGGTCCTGTTCTAGTCCTGGTTTGGTCCTGTTCTAGTCCTGGTTTGGTCCTGTTCTAGTCCTTGTTTGGTCCTGTTCTAGTCCTTGTTTGGTCCTGTTCTAGTCATGGTTTGGTCCTGTTCTAGTCCTGGTCTGGTCCTGTCCTAGTCCTGGTTTGGTCCTGTTCTAGTCCTTGTTTGGTCCTGTTCTAGTCATGGTTTGGTCCTGTTCTAGTCCTGGTCTGGTCCTGTCCTAGTCCTGGTTTGGTCCTGTCCTAGTCCTGGTTTGGTCCTGTTCTAATCCTTGTTTGGTCTTGTTCTAATCCTGGTTTGGTCCTGTTCTAGTCCTGGTCTGGTCCTGTTCTAGTCCTGGTTTGCTCCTGTTCTAGTCCTTGTTTGGTCCTGTTCTAGTCCTTGTTTGGTCCTGTCCTAGTCCTGGTTTGGTCCTGTTCTAGTCCTGGTTTGGTCCTGTTCTAGTCCTGGTTTGGTCCTGTTCTAGTCCTGGTTTGGTCCTGTTCTAGTCCTTGTTTGGTCCTGTTCTAATCCTTGTTTGGTCCTGTTCTAGTCCTGGTTTGGTCCTGTTTTAGTCCTTGTTTGGTCCTGTTCTAGTCCTTGTTCGGTCCTGTTCTAGTCCTGTTCTAGTCCTGGTTTGGTCCTGTTCTAGTCCTGGTTTGCTCCTATTATAGTCCTGGTTTGGTCCTGTTCTAGTCCTGGTTTGGTCCTGTTCTAGTCCTGGTTTGGTCCTGTTCTAGTCCTGGTTTGGTCCTGTTCTAGTCCTGGTTTGGTCCTGTTCTAGTCCTTGTTTGGTCCTGTTCTAATCCTTGTTTGGTCCTGTTCTAGTCCTGGTTTGGTCCTGTTTTAGTCCTTGTTTGGTCCTGTTCTAGTCCTTGTTCGGTCCTGTTCTAGTCTTGTTCTAGTCCTGGTTTGGTCCTATTCTAGTCCTGGTTTGGTCCTGTTCTAATCCTTGTTTGGTCCTGTTCTAGTCCTGGTTTGGTCCTGTTTTAGTCCTTGTTTGGTCCTGTTCTAGTCCTTGTTTGGTCCTGTTCTAGTCCTTGTTCGGTCCTGTTCTAGTCCTGTTCTAGTCCTGGTTTGGTCCTATTCTAGTCCTGGTTTGGTCCTGTTCTAGTCCTTGTTTGGTCCTGTTCTAGTCCTTGTTTGGTCCTGTTATAGTCCTGGTTTGGTCCTGTTCTAGTCCTGGTTTGCTCCTATTATAGTCCTGGTTTGGTCCTGTTCTAGTCCTGGTTTGGTCCTGTTCTAGTCCTGGTTTGGTCCTGTTCTAGTCCTCGTTGGTCTTGTTCTAGTCCTGGTTTGGTCCTGTTCTAGTCCTGGTTTGGTCCTGTTCTAATCCTCGTTTGGTCCTGTTCTAGTCCTGGTTTGGTCCTGTTCTAGTCCTGGTTTGGTCCTGTTCTAGTCCTTGTTTGGTCCTGTTCTAGTCCTTGTTTGGTCCTGTCCTAGTCCTGGTTTGGTCCTGTTCTAGTCCTCGTTTGGTCCTGTCCTAGTTCTGGTTTGGTTCTGTTCTAGTCCTGGTCTGGTCCTGTTCTAGTCCTTGTTTGGTCCTGTTCTAGTCCTGGTTTGGTCCTGTTCTAGTCCTTGTTTGGTCCTGTTCTAGTCCTTGTTTGGTCCTGTTCTAGTCATGGTTTGGTCCTGTCCTAGTCCTGGTTTGGTCCTGTTCTAGTCCTTGTTTGGTCCTGTTCTAGTCATGGTTTGGTCCTGTTCTAGTCCTGGTCTGGTCCTGTCCTAGTCCTGGTTTGGTCCTGTCCTAGTCCTGGTTTGGTCCTGTTCTAATCCTTGTTTGGTCTTGTTCTAATCCTGGTTTGGTCCTGTTCTAGTCCTGGTTTGCTCCTGTTCTAGTCCTTGTTTGGTCCTGTTCTAGTCCTGGTTTGGTCCTGTTCTAGTCCTTGTTTGGTCCTGTTCTAATCCTTGTTTGGTCCTGTTCTAGTCCTGGTTTGGTCCTGTTTTAGTCCTTGTTTGGTCCTGTTCTAGTCCTTGTTCGGTCCTGTTCTAGTCCTGTTCTAGTCCTGGTTTGGTCCTGTTCTAGTCCTGGTTTGCTCCTATTATAGTCCTGGTTTGGTCCTGTTCTAGTCCTGGTTTGGTCCTGTTCTAGTCCTGGTTTGGTCCTGTTCTAGTCCTGGTTTGGTCCTGTTCTAGTCCTGGTTTGGTCCTGTTCTAGTCCTTGTTTGGTCCTGTTCTAATCCTTGTTTGGTCCTGTTCTAGTCCTGGTTTGGTCCTGTTTTAGTCCTTGTTTGGTCCTGTTCTAGTCCTTGTTCGGTCCTGTTCTAGTCTTGTTCTAGTCCTGGTTTGGTCCTATTCTAGTCCTGGTTTGGTCCTGTTCTAGTCCTGGTTTGGTCCTGTTCTAGTCCTTGTTTGGTCCTGTTATAGTCCTGGTTTGGTCCTGTTCTAGTCCTGGTTTGCTCCTATTATAGTCCTGGTTTGGTCCTGTTCTAGTCCTGGTTTGGTCCTGTTCTAGTCCTCGTTGGTCCTGTTCTAGTCCTGGTTTGGTCCTGTTCTAGTCCTGGTTTGGTCCTGTTCTAATCCTTGTTTGGTCCTGTTCTAGTCCTGGTTTGGTCCTGTTCTAGTCCTGGTTTGGTCCTGTTCTAGTCCTGGTTTGGTCCTGTTCTAGTCCTGGTTTGGTCCTGTTCTAATCCTGGTTTGGTCCTGTTCTAGTCCTGGTTTGGTCCTGTTCTAGTCCTGGTTTGGTCCTGTTCTAGTCCTTGTTTGGTCCTGTCCTAGTCCTGGTTTGGTCCTGTTCTAGTCCTGGTTTGGTCCTGTTCTAGTCCTCGTTTGGTCCTGTCCTAGTTCTGGTTTGGTTCTGTTCTAGTCCTGGTTTGGTCCTGTTCTAGTCCTTGTTTGGTCCTGTTCTAGTCCTTGTTTGGTCCTGTTCTAGTCCTGGTTTGGTCCTGTTCTAGTCCTGGTTTGGTCCTGTTCTAGTCCTTGTTTGGTCCTGTTCTAGTCCTGGTTTGGTCCTGTTCTAGTCCTTGTTTGGTCCTGTTCTAGTCATGGTTTGGTCCTGTCCTAGTCCTGGTTTGGTCCTGTTCTAGTCCTTGTTTGGTCCTGTTCTAGTCATGGTTTGGTCCTGTTCTAGTCCTGGTCTGGTCCTGTCCTAGTCCTGGTTTGGTCCTGTCCTAGTCCTGGTTTGGTCCTGTTCTAATCCTTGTTTGGTCTTGTTCTAATCCTCGTTTGGTCCTGTTCTAGTCCTCGTTTGGTCCTGTCCTAGTCCTGGTTTGGTTCTGTACTAGTCCTGGTCTGGTCCTGTTCTAGTCCTGGTTTGGTCCTGTTCTAGTCCTGGTTTGGTCCTGTTCTAGTCCTGGTTTGGTCCTGTTCTAGTCCTTGTTCGGTCCTGTTCTAGTCCTGTTCTAGTCCTGGTTTGGTCCTATTCTAGTCCTGGTTTGGTCCTGTTCTAGTCCTCGTTTAGTCCTGTTCTAGTCCTCCTTTTGTCTTGATTTACTCGAGGTTTAACTTTGCATTTAGTCCTGGTTCAGTCCAAATTCTGATGACGCGATTGTGCGAAGTGTGAACGCAGACTAGTCCATGTTCACTCAGACTAAACCAGGTCAAAGCTAATAACAGTTGTTTGGAGTTAAATCAATTATGAGAAGCGTTTAATACGATTTAATGCTCTCAGACCACGTTTGCGTCGACATTGTGGGACGTTGCGGACACTCGTCTTGTCAGATTGTGATTGAATTTCCGTATGTTTGTGGAAACGCTGTAGTTCCCTGTCTGACCTGTAGGCGGCGATCTCGATGTCCAGCGCCATCTTGACGTTGAGCAGGTCCTGGTACTCTCTCAGATGTCGGGCCGTTTCCCCTTTGAGATTCCTCAGCTCTGCGTCTAGGTGGGCGATGGTGGTCTGCGGGAAACGCCAGCGGCAAATACACACTGTTAACTCAAAGTATTGTAACTTCAACGTTCAACAATCCCAGGAGCTATGTTGTCCGGGGCTTTAAGCCCCTGGTAGGGTCTCCAAAGGCAAATAGGTCCTGGGTGACGGGTCAGACAAAGAGCGGTTCACAAGCCCATTATTATGTATAACAACAAGGCCAGTTCCGTCGCCCGGATTGTCGTCACCGAGGCCCCATCCTGGAGCCAGGCCTGGGGTGGGTGCTCGACGGCGAGTGTCTGGTGGCCGGGTCTTTCCCCACAGGGCCGGGCACACCACCCGCAGGAGGATCCATAAGGGGCCGGTGCTGAGTGATTTGGGAGGCAGTCGACGGCAGGGGCCTTGACAACCAGATCTCCGGTCACATAAGCCTACTCTGGGGACATGGAATGTCACCTCGCTGGGGGGAAGGAGCCTGAGCTTGAGCGGGAGGTTGAGCGATCTCGACTAGATATAGTCGGCCTCACCTCCACGCACAGTTTGGGCTCTGGAACCCATCTCCTCGAGAGGGACTGGATGCTCCACTTCTCTGGTGTTGCCCGCGGGGAGAGGCGGCGGGCTGGTGTGGGCTTGCTTATAGCCCCTCAGCTCAGCCGCCACGTGTTGGAGTTTACCCCGGTGAACGAGAAGGTTGCGTCCCTCCGCCTTTCGGGTGGGGGACAGGTCTCTCACTGTTGTGGCGGCCTACGGGCCGAACAGCAGTGCAGAGTACCCGGCCTTGGGAGGGGTACTGGACAGTGCACCGACCGGGGACTCCGTTGTTCTACTGGGGGACTTCAACGCCCAAGTGGGCAATGACAGTGACACCTGGGGAGGGGTGATCGGGAAGAACGGCTTCCCAGATCTGAACCCGAGCAGTGTTCAGTTATTGGACTTCTGTGCTAGCCACGGATTGTCCATAACGAACACCATGTTCAAGCACAAGGGTGTCCATCAGTGCACATGGCACCAGGACACCCTAGGCCGGAGGTCAATGATCGACTTAGTTGTCGTGTCATCAGACCTCCGGCCGCGTGTCTTGGACACTCGGGTGAAGCGAGGGGCAGAGTTGTCAACCGATCACCACCTGGTGGTGAGTTGGATCCGCTGACGGAGGAGGAAGCCGGACAGACTTGGCAGACCCAAGCGCATTGTGAGGGAGAGCCCTCTGTCAGTAGGGTATTCAACTCACACCTCCGGGAGAGCTTCTCTACTTCGTCTACAATTAAAACCGGAACAAATGACCTCAAATAAAGTCTTCCAAACATGTGCACAAAGATTTACATCGGTTTCTACTTAATTGTGGCTGATCTCTTTAAATCTCATTAAATAGTAAAATGTCTTAAAGCGCAGATTCTTGTTTCCATGTGAAAGTTCGAGCGTTTGGACTCTTCATTCTATACGTTTTACCGCTCTGTCGTTATTCGCACACTCTGTCCATTGCGTGTCGCCGTGGAAACTCCTGATGGGTTTAGAGCCGCTCTGTGGAATTAGCGTCGGACTTAATCTGATTTCTCGGTTTCTTGAGCTTGTTACGCTGCCGCTCCGTCTAAAACCCAACGTCAATATTGCCTCCAGGGCCTGACCTCTGCCCCCTGACCTCGCTGAAAATCTGTGTGAGGAACAATGACACGCTGAAGATCTGTGTGAGGAACAATGACACGCTGAAGATCTTTGTGAGGAACAATGACACGCTGAAGATCTGTGTGAGGAACAATGACACGCTGAAGATCTGTGTGAGGAACAATGACACACTGAAGATCTGTGTGAGGAACAATGACACACTGAAGATCTGTGTGAGGAACAATGACACTCTGAAGATCTGTGTGAGGAACAATGACACGCTGAAGATCCGTGTGAGGAACAATGACACGCTGAAGATCTGTGTGAGGAACAATGACACGCTGAAGATCTGTGTGAGGAACAATGACACACTGAAGATCTGTGTGAGGAACAATGACACACTGAAGATCCGTGTGAGGAACAATGACACCCTGAAGATCCGTGTGAGGAATAATGACACGCTGATGATCTGTGTGAGGAACAATGACACGCTGATGATCTGTGTGAGGAACAATGACACGCTGAAGATCCGTATGAGGAACAATGACACGCTGAAGATCCGTATGAGGAACAATGACACACTGAAGATCCGTATGAGGAACAATGACACACTGAAGATCCGTGTGAGGAACAATGACACACTGAAGATCCGTGTGAGGAACAATGACACCCTGAAGATCCGTGTGAGGAACAATGACACGCTGAAGATCTGTGTGAGGAATAATGACACGCTGATGATCTGTGTGAGGAACAATGACACACTGAAGATCTGTGTGAGGAACAATGACACTCTGAAGATCTGTGTGAGGAACAATGACACACTGAAGATCCGTGTGAGGAACAATGACACGCTGAAGATCTGTGTGAGGAACAATGACACGCTGAAGATCTGTGTGAGGAACAATGACACACTGAAGATCTGTGTGAGGAACAATGACACACTGAAGATCCGTGTGAGGAACAATGACACCCTGAAGATCCGTGTGAGGAATAATGACACGCTGATGATCTGTGTGAGGAACAATGACACGCTGATGATCTGTGTGAGGAACAATGACACGCTGAAGATCCGTATGAGGAACAATGACACGCTGAAGATCCGTATGAGGAACAATGACACACTGAAGATCCGTATGAGGAACAATGACACACTGAAGATCCGTGTGAGGAACAATGACACACTGAAGATCCGTGTGAGGAACAATGACACCCTGAAGATCCGTGTGAGGAACAATGACACGCTGAAGATCTGTGTGAGGAATAATGACACGCTGATGATCTGTGTGAGGAACAATGACACGCTGAAGATCTGTGTGAGGAACAATGACACGCTGAAGATCTGTGTGAGGAACAATGACACGCTGAAGATCTGTGTGAGGAACAATGACACGCTGAAGATCTGTGTGAGGAACAACGACACACTGAAGATCTGTGTGAGGAAAAATGACACACTGAAGATCTGTGTGAGGAACAATGACACACTGAAGATCTGTGTGAGGAACAATGACACACTGAAGATCTGTGTGAGGAACAATGACACGCTGAAGATCTGTGTGAGGAACAATGACACGCTGAAGATCTGTGTGAGGAACAATGACACCCTGAAGATCTGTGTGAGGAACAATGACACACTGAAGATCTGTGTGGCCCCCACCTGCAGCATCCCGACCCTCACCTGCAGCATCCCGCCCCTCACCTGCAGCGCCGCGCCCTTCACCTGCAGCGTCGCGCCCCTCACCTGCAGCATCCCGCCCCTCACCTGCAGCATCCCGCCCCTCACCTGCAGCGCCGCGCCCTTCACCTGCAGCGCCCCGCCCCTCATCTGCAGCGCCCCGCCCCTCACCTGCAGTATCCCGTCCCTCATCTGCAGCATCCCGCCCCTCACCTGCAGCGTCGCGACCCTCACCTGCAGCGCCGCGCCCCTCACCTGCAGCATCCCGCCCCTCACCTGCAGCGCCGCGCCCCTCACCAGCAGTGCCCCAACCCCTCACCTGCAGCATCCCGCCCCTCACCTGCAGCGCCGCGCCCCTCACCAGCAGCATCCTGCTCCTCACCTGCAGCGTCGTGCTCCTCACCTGCAGCGCCGCGCCCCTCACCTGCAACGCCGCGCCCTTCACCTGCTGCACCGCGCCCCTCTCCTGCAGCGCCACGCCCTTCACCTGCAGCATCCCGCCCCTCGCTGCAGCGCCGCGCCCCTCACCTGCAGCGCCGTGACCCCCACCTGCAGCACCGTAACCCCCACCTGCAGCGCCCCGCCCCCCACTTGCAGCACCGTAACCCCCACTTGCAGTACCACGCCCCTCATCTGCAGTGCCCCGACCCTCACCTGCAGCACCGTGACCCCCACCTGCAGCACCGCGCCCCTCACCTGCAGCGCCACGCCCCTCACCTGCAGCGCCCCACCCCTCACCTGCAGCGCTCCGCCCCCCACTTGCAGCACCGTGACCCTCACCTGCAGTGCCGCGACCTCTGCCGCGTGCCCGTCCTCCAGCTCGCCGATCTGCCGCTCCAGACTCTCGTTGGCCCCTCGCAGACTCTCGTTCTCGATGGTCTTGCTCTGCAGCTGCCGCCTGAATTCGCCCAGCTCCTCTCGGCACGTGCGGACCGCCTCGCCGCTCCGGGACGCCTGCTCCGACAGACCCGCCAGCCGAGACTTGTACCAGTCCTCGGCCGACTGCAGGTTCTTCACTGCCATGGACTCGTACTGGCTCCGGATGTCCTTGAGGGCCGAGGTCAGGTCGGGCTTGGACAGCTCCACCTCCACGGACGTCTGAGGGAGACAAAGAGGAGGAGGAAATCATGTAAAATTAGCCGTTATTGGTGGCTGTGATGGTTAGAGGTGGCCAGTACTCTGTCACATTTACTCAAGTACTTCTCTGAGTAGTTTTCAGACTCTCGAGTAATTTATTGGACGCTCTCTGTGAGCAAAACGTCACGCAGAATGTCTCCATCAGTGTGCTTAACGCCTCAAACCAAATTAAAAGTGACATGTCGGGAACAAAAATAGTTTACGGCCAAATACTCAACAAATAACTGAAAAAAACGTGACTAACAATCAAATTAAGCACTTACCTTTTATTACTAGCTAGCCATTAATATGTGGCCTCTAAACTAAAGTGTTACTATTAATTACTATTACCTTTTAACTTTAACCTTTTTAAATCCAGGCTTAAAACGTGTTTATTCAGACTGGCTTTTAACAGTGTAATGTAATGACACTTTATTTTGTACAGTGTGTTTTTACTTAGTTTTATGTTTGGATATCCTTGAAGCACTTTAGTCACTTTGAGTGTTGTAAAGGGCTCTACAAATAAAGGTTGATTAATTAATTAATTAATTGATTGATTAATGCGTTAATCTGCTGCTGGAAATGCCACGTTGAGCCTCACAGAAAGAAGACTCTGCTCTTCGACAGGTTCCTAAAAGTGTGTGAAGGCCACAAACCTTTTCCACCTGAGCCTGCACCTACACCTGCACCTACACCTGCACCTGCACCTGCACCTGGACCCGCAACTGCACCTGGACTTAGACCTGAACCTGCACCTGCACCTAGACCCGCACCTGCACCTGAACCTGCACCTGGACCCGCACCTGCACCTGCACCTGGACCCGCACCTGCACCTGCACCTGGACCCGCACCTGGACCCGCACCTGCACCTGGACCTGGACCTGCATCTGGACCTGCACCTGGACCCGCCCCTGCACCTGGACCCTGACCTGCACCTGGACCTGCACCTGGACCCGCACCTGGACCCGCACCTGCACCCGGACCTGGACATCAGGCCGCTGAGCTCCTGGACCTGCACTTGTACCTGCTATGCCTCCATCAGGCTGCTGAGCTCCTGAACCTGCACCTGCCCCATGCACCTGGCCCTGGCCCTGGACCTGCACCTGGACCTGGACCTACACCTGTACCTGCTGTGCCTCCATCAGGCTGCTGAGCTCCTGAACCTGCACCTGCCCCATGCACCTGGCCCTGGACCTGCACCTGGACCTCTGACCTGAACCTGCACCTGGACCCGCACCTGCACCTGCACCTGGACCCGCACCTGCACCTGCACCTGCACCTGGACCTAGACCTGCACCTGAACTTGCACCTGCACCTGGACCTGGACCCGCACCTGCACCTGGACCTGCATCTGGACCTGCACCTGGACCCGCACCTGCACCTGGACCTGGACCTGCATCTGGAGCTGCACCTGGACCCGGCCCTGCACCTGGACCCTGACCTGCACCTGGACCTGCACCTGGATCCGGACCTGCACCTGGACCCGGACCTGCACCTGGACCCACACCTGCACCTGGACCCGCACCTGGACCCGGACCTGCACCTGGACCCGCACCTGGACCTGCACCTGGACCTGCACCCAGACCTGGACCTGCACTTGCACCGGCACCTGGACCCAGACCTACACCTGCACCTGGACCCGCACCTGGACCTGGACCTGCACCTGGACCCGGACCTGCACCTGGACCCGCACCTGGACCTGCACCCGGACCCGCACCTGCACCCGCACCTGGACCTGCACCTGGACCCGCACCTGGACCTGGACCTGCACCTGGACCCGGACCTGCACCTGGACCTGCACCTGCACCTAGACCCGGACCTGCACCTGGACCCGCACCTGGACCCGCACCTGGACCCGCACCTGGACCCGCACCTGGACCTGCACCTGGACCTGCACCTGGACCCGCACCTGAACCCGCATCTGCACCCGGACCTGGACATCAGGCCGCTGAGCTCCTGGACCTGCACTTGTACCTGCTATGCCTCCATCAGGCTGCTGAGCTCCTGAACCTGCACCTACCCCATGCACCTGGCCCTGGCCCTGGACCTGGACCTGGACCTACACCTGTACCTGCTGTGCCTCCATCAGGCTGCTGAGCTCCTGAACCTGCACCTGCCCCATGCACCTGGCCCTGGACCTGCACCTGGACCTGCACCTGTACCTGCTGTGCCTCCATCAGGCTGCTGAGCTCCTGGACCTCCTCTTGGTGCAGTTTCTTCATGAAGCCGATCTCGTCCGACAAAGCGTCCAGCTTCCGCTCCAGGTCCAGTCTGACCGCGGTGGCCTCGTCCACGTCCTTCGTCAGGGCCTTTAGGGACAGCTCCGCCTGGACCCGGAGACCAGACTCCTCCTCCAGCTTCACACACAGACGCTGCAACGGCCAAACACACGTACGAGCGTCACGTCTACGGTACAAACTGTTGTGTCACGCTGCAGATGTTTGAGCTGGTCCATGGTTAATATATCTGTAATTACATGTGAAAACTGGCACAAAGTTTAACATCTTTCTTTAACTAGGTGAGATTTTACACTTGAAAATACTTTTAGCATTAGCTGGACTGTGGAACACCCTCTGGTCCCCCTTCTGAAACAGAGGCACTGTCCCCCAAAACATCCAGAGACTTCAGATATTCAGGACAGATCTAATACAGCCCCAGACCAGAGATGATGGATACATCTGCCTCTCAGTCTCTGCTTCAGACTCATCAGAGAGTTCATGGCTAAGCTAAGAGCTGCTGCCTCAACAATGGAGGTGGAAAACTCTGCAAGACCCTCACGCTACACTTGGGTCTGTCAAGCCTTTCAAGCTTCTCGTTCAGATCAGGGAGCTCGTTCTCCAGGTGCCACTGTCCTTAATCTAGAAGTGAATGCTGTAATGAGACGTAACTCTGTGTCTGACCTGCAGATCTTCCTCCTGGTTGCTCCGCTCCACAAGCAGCCGGTTCTTTTCCCGGTTCAGAGCCTCGATCTGGGCTCGGAGCTCCTGGATCTCGTCCTTGTAGACCTGGTGGACCCTGGACTCGGCCTGTTTCTGCCTCAGCATCACCAGCTCCTGCTCCAGGCCACGGTTCTGTTGCTCCAGGTGACGCACTTTGTCGATGAACATGGCGAAGCGGTCGTTCAGGCCCTGAGGTCAGAGGTCAGAGGTCATGGAGGTCTCCCAGTCAGAGGAAAGGTTCAACTTTGATACCCGTCTCCACGGGAATGTTTTTGCTTCATAATATGGCATTAAACTTATCTATTTCCATGAAAGCAAAGTTACAGGTCAGATCTGTGAAGTGCATTTATTTTCTAACACTAAAAGCAACTGAATAAAAGACAGATACATGTGTTCAATGCCCTGGGGGAACATCACAGGCAAAGCAATAACATCTTTATGAAGACCAGCTGCTCCTTTTGTTCTGAAGGTACCTGCAGCAGTTCCTTATGCTCTGACAGTACCTGCAGCTGTTCCTTCTGCTCTGACAGTACCTGCAGCTGCTCCTTCCGCTCTGACAGTACCTGCAGCTGCTCCTTCTGCTCTGACAGTACCTGCAGCTAATACTTCTGGTCTGACAGTACCTGCAGCTGTTCCTTCTGCTCTGACAGTACCTGCAGCTGTTCCTTTTGTTCTGAAGGTACCTGCAGCTGCTCCTTCTGGTCTGACAGTACCTGCAGCTGTTCATTGTGTTCTGACAGTACCTGCAGTTGATCCTTCTGCTCTGACAGTACCTGCAGCTGATCCTTCTGGTCTGACAGTACCTCCAGCTGCTCCTTCTGGTCTGACAGTACCTGCAGCTGTTCCTTCTGGTCTGACAGTACCTGCAGCTGATCCCTCTGGTCTTACAGTACCTGCAGCTGGTCCTTCTGGTCTGACAGTACCTGCAGCTGCTCCTTCTGGTCTGACAGTACCTGCAGCTGCACCCTCTGGTCTTACAGTACCTGCAGCTGCTCCTTCTGGTCTGACAGTACCTGCAGCTGTTCCTTCTGGTCTGACAGTACCTGCAGCTGCTCCTTCTGGTCTTACAGTACCTGCAGCTTCTCCCTCTGCTCTGACAGTACCTGCAGGTGATCCTTCTGGTCTGACAGTACCTGCAGCTGTTCCTTCTGCTCTGACAGTACCTGCAGCTGATCCTTCTGTTCTGACAGTGCCTGCAGCTGTTCCTTCTGTTCGGACAGTACCTGCAGCTGATCCTTCTGGTCTGACAGTACCTGCAGCTGTTCCTTCTGGTCTGACAGTACCTGTAGCTGCTCCCTCTGGTCTTACAGTACCTGCAGCTGTTCCTTCTGGTCTGACAGTACCTGCAGCTGTTCCTTCTGGTCTTACAGTACCTGCAGCTGATCCTTCTGGTCTGACAGTACCTGCAGCTACTCCCTCTGCTCTGACAGTACCTGCAGCTATTCCTTCTGGTCTTACAGTACCTGCAGCTGATCCTTCTGGTCTGACAGTACCTGCAGCTGTTCCTTCTGCTCTGACAGTACCTGCAGCTGTTCATTGTATTCTGACAGTACCTGCAGCTGCTCCTTCTGGTCTGACAGTACCTGCAGCTGTTCCTTCTGGTCTGACAGTACCTGCAGCTGTTCATTGTATTCTGACAGTACCTGCAGCTGCTCCTTCTGGTCTTACAGTACCTGCAGCTGGCCCTTCTGGTCTTACAGTACCTGCAGCTGCTCCTTCTGCTCTGACAGTACCTGCAGCTGTTCCGTCTGCTCTGACAGTACCTGCAGCTGTTCCTTCTGCTCTGATAGTACCTGCAGCTGTTCCTTCTGTTCTGACAGTACCTGCAGCTGTTCCTTCTGCTAAGACAGTACCTGCAGTTGCTCCTTCTGCTCTGACAGTACCTGCAGCTGTTCCTTCTGCTCTGACAGTACCTGCAGCTGATCCCTCTGGTCTTACAGTACCTGCAGCTGGTCTTTCTGGTCTGACAGTACCTGCAGCTGATCCCTCTGCTCTTACAGTACCTGCAGTTGATCCTTCTGGTCTGACAGTACCTGCAGCTGTTCCTTCTGGTCTGACAGTACCTGCAGCTGATCCCTCTGGTCTTACAGTACCTGCAGCTGGTCCTTCTGGTCTGACAGTACCTGCAGCTGCTCCTTCTGCTCTGACAGTACCTGCAGTTGATCCTTCTGATTCTGACAGTACCTGCAGCTGTTCCTTATGCTCTGACAGTACATGCAGCTGCCTTCTGTTCTGACAGTACCTGCAGCTGTTCTTTCTGGTCTGACAGTACCTGCAGCTGATCCCTCTGGTCTTACAGTACCTGCAGTTGATCCTTCTGGTCTGACAGTACCTGCAGTTGTTCCTTCTGGTCTGACAGTACCTGCAGCTGATCCCTCTTGTCTTACAGTACCTGCAGCTGCTCCTTCTGGTCTGACAGTACCTGCAGCTGATCCTTCTGGTCTCACAGTACCTGCAGCTGATCCTTCTGGTCTTATAGTACCTGCAGCTGATCCTTCTGCTCTGACAGTACCTGCAGCTGATCCTTCTGTTCTGACAGTACCTGCAGCTGATCCTTCTGTTCGGACAGTACCTGCAGCTGTTCCTTCTGCTCTGACAGTACCTGCAGCTGTTCCTTCTGCTCTGACAGTACCTGCAGCTGATCCTTCTGGTCTGACAGTACCTGCAGCTGCTCCTTCTGCTCTGACAGTACCTGCAGCTGTTCCTTCTGCTCTGACAGTACCTGCAGCTGCTCCTTCTGGTCTGACAGTACCTGCAGCTGCTCCTTCTGCTCTGACAGTACCTGCAGCTACTCCTTCTGCTCTGACAGTACCTGCAGCTAATACTTCTGGTCTGACAGTACCTGCAGCTGTTCCTTCTGCTCTGAAAGTACCTGCAGCTGTTCCTTTTGTTCTGAAGGTACCTGCAGCTGATCCTTCTGGTCTGACAGTACCTGCAGCTGTTCATTGTGTTCTGACAGTACCTGCAGTTGATCCTTCTGCTCTGACAGTACCTGCAGCTACTCCTTCTGCTCTGACAGTACCTGCAGCTGGTCCTTCCTCTCTGACAGTACCTGCAGCTGCTCCTTCTGCTCTGACAGTACCTGCAGCTAATACTTCTGGTCTGACAGTACCTGCAGCTGGTCCTTCCTCTCTGACAGTACCTGCAGCTGCTCCTTCTGCTCTGACAGTACCTGCAGCTAATACTTCTGGTCTGACAGTACCTGCAGCTGTTCCTTCTGCTCTGACAGTACCTGCAGCTGTTCCTTTTGTTCTGAAGGTACCTGCAGCTGCTCCTTCTGATTCTGACAGTACCTGCCGCTACTCATTCTGCTCTTACAGTACCTGCAGCTGCTCCTTCTGGTCTGACAGTACCTCCAGCTGATCCTTCTGGTCTGACAGTACCTGCAGCTGATCCCTCTGGTCTTACAGTACCTGCAGCTGCTCCTTCTGGTCTGACAGTACCTGCAGCTGCTCCTTCTGGTCTGACAGTACCTGCAGCTGATCCCTCTGGTCTTACAGTACCTGCAGCTGCTCGTTCTGGTCTGACAGTCCCTGCAGCATTTCCTTCTGGTCTTACAGTACCTGCAGCTTCTCCCTCTGCTCTGGCAGTACCTGCAGCTGATCCTTCTGGTCTGACAGTACCTGCAGCTGTTCCTTCTGCTCTGACAGTACCTGCAGCTGCTCCTTCTGGTCTTACAGTACCTGCAGCTGCTCCTTCTGGTCTGACAGTACCTGCAGCTGTTCCTTCTGGTCTGACAGTACCTGCAGCTGCTCCTTCTGGTCTGACAGTACCTGCAGCTGTTCCTTCTGGTCTGACAGTACCTGCAGCTGCTCCCTCTGGTCTTACAGTACCTGCAGCTGATCCTTCTGGTCTGACAGTACCTGCAGCTGTTCCTTCTGGTCTTACAGTACCTGCAGCTGATCCTTCTGGTCTGACAGTACCTGCAGCTACTCCCTCTGCTCTGACAGTACCTGCAGCTATTCCTTCTGGTCTTACAGTACCTGCAGCTGATCCTTCTGGTCTGACAGTACCTGCAGCTGTTCGTTCTGCTCTGACAGTACCTGCAGCTGTTCATTGTATTCTGACAGTACCTGCAGCTGCTCCTTCTGGTCTGACAGTACTTGCAGCTGTTCCTTCTGGTCTGACAGTACCTGCAGCTGCTCCCTCTGGTCTTACAGTACCTGCAGCTGATCCTTCTGGTCTGACAGTACCTGCAGCTGATCCCTCTGGTCTTACAGTACCTGCAGCTGCTCGTTCTGGTCTGACAGTACCTGCAGCATTTCCTTCTGGTCTGACAGTACCTGCAGCTGATCCCTCTGGTCTGACAGTACCTGCAGCTGCTCCTTCTGCTCTGACAGTACCTGCAGTTGATCCTTCTGATTCTGACAGTACCTGCAGCTGTTCTTTCTGGTCTGACAGTACCTGCAGCTGATCCCTCTGGTCTTACAGTACCTGCAGTTGATCCTTCTGGTCTGACAGTACCTGCAGTTGATCCTTCTGGTCTGACAGTACCTGCAGTTGTTCCTTCTGGTCTGACAGTACCTGCAGCTGATCCCTCTTGTCTTACAGTACCTGCAGCTGCTCCTTCTGGTCTGACAGTACCTGCAGCTGATCCTTCTGGTCTCACAGTACCTGCAGCTGTTCCTTCTGGTCTTATAGTACCTGCAGCTGTTCCTTCTGCTCTGACAGTACCTGCAGCTGATTCCTTCTGTTCTGACAGTACCTGCAGCTGATCCTTCTGTTCGGACAGTACCTGCAGCTGTTCCTTCTGCTCTGACAGTACCTGCAGCTGATCCTTCTGGTCTGACAGTACCTGCAGCTGCTCCTTCTGCTCTGACAGTACCTGCAGCTGGTCCTTCTGCTCTGACAGTACCTGCAGCTGCTCCTTCTGGTCTGACAGTACCTGCAGCTGCTCCTTCTGCTCTGACAGTACCTGCAGCTACTCCTTCTGCTCTGACAGTACCTGCAGCTAATACTTCTGGTCTGACAGTACCTGCAGCTGTTCCTTCTGCTCTGAAAGTACCTGCAGCTGTTCCTTTTGTTCTGAAGGTACCTGCAGCTGATCCTTCTGGTCTGACAGTACCTGCAGCTGTTCATTGTGTTCTGACAGTACCTGCAGTTGATCCTTCTGCTCTGACAGTACCTGCAGCTACTCCTTCTGCTCTGACAGTACCTGCAGCTGCTCCTTCCTCTCTGACAGTACCTGCAGCTGCTCCTTCTGCTCTGACAGTACCTGCAGCTAATACTTCTGGTCTGACAGTACCTGCAGCTGTTCCTTCTGCTCTGACAGTACCTGCAGCTGTTCCTTTTGTTCTGAAGGTACCTGCAGCTGCTCCTTCTGATTCTGACAGTACCTGCCGCTACTCATTCTGCTCTTACAGTACCTGCAGCTGCTCCTTCTGGTCTGACAGTACCTCCAGCTGATCCTTCTGGTCTGACAGTACCTGCAGCTGATCCCTCTGGTCTTACAGTACCTGCAGCTGCTCCTTCTGGTCTGACAGTACCTGCAGCTGTTCCTTCTGCTCTGACAGTACCTGCAGCTGCTCCTTCTGGTCTTACAGTACCTGCAGCTGCTCCTTCTGGTCTGACAGTACCTGCAGCTGTTCCTTCTGGTCTGACAGTACCTGCAGCTGATCCTTCTGGTCTGACAGTACCTGCAGCTGTTCCTTCTGGTCTGACAGTACCTGCAGCTGCTCCCTCTGGTCTTACAGTACCTGCAGCTGGTCCTTCTGGTCTGACAGTACCTGCAGCTGTTCCTTCTGGTCTTACAGTACCTGCAGCTGATCCTTCTGGTCTGACAGTACCTGCAGCTACTCCCTCTGCTCTGACAGTACCTGCAGCTATTCCTTCTGGTCTTACAGTACCTGCAGCTGATCCTTCTGGTCTGACAGTACCTGCAGCTGTTCGTTCTGCTCTGACAGTACCTGCAGCTGTTCATTGTATTCCGACAGTACCTGCAGCTGCTCCTTCTGGTCTGACAGTACTTGCAGCTGTTCCTTCTGGTCTGACAGTACCTGCAGCTGCTCCCTCTGGTCTTACAGTACCTGCAGCTGATCCTTCTGGTCTGACAGTACCTGCAGCTGATCCCTCTGGTCTTACAGTACCTGCAGCTGCTCGTTCTGGTCTGACAGTACCTGCAGCATTTCCTTCTGGTCTGACAGTACCTGCAGCTGCTCCTACTGGTCTTACAGTACCTGCAGCTGATCCTTCTGGTCTGACAGTACCTGCAGCTGATCCGTCTGGTCTGACAGTACCTGCAGCTGTTCCTTCTGGTCTGACAGTACCTGCAGCTGATCCTTCTGGTCTTACAGTACCTGCAGCTGATCCCTCTGCTCTGACAGTACCTGCAGATGCTCCTTCTGGTCTGACAGTACCTCCAGCTGCTCCTTCTGGTCTGATAGTACCTGCAGCTGTTCCTTCTGGTCTGACTACCTGCAGCTGATCCTTCTGGTGTTACAGTACCTGCAGCTGATCCCTCTGCTCTGACAGTACCTGCAGCTGCTCCTTCTGGTCTGACAGTACCTCCAGCTGCTCCTTCTGGTCTGACAGTACCTGCAGCTGTTCCTTCTGGTCTGACAGTACCTGCAGCTGCTCCCTCTGGTCTTACAGTACCTGCAGCTGCTCCTTCTGGTCTGACAGTACCTGCAGCTGTTCCTTCTGGTCTTACAGTACCTGCAGCTGATCCCTCTGCTCTGACAGTACCTGCAGCTGCTCCTTCTGGTCTGACAGTACCTCCAGCTGCTCCTTCTGGTCTGACAGTACCTGCAGCTGTTCCTTCTGGTCTGACAGTACCTGCAGCTGCTCCCTCTGGTCTTACAGTACCTGCAGCTGCTCCTTCTGGTCTGACAGTACCTGCAGCTGTTCCTTCTGGTCTTACAGTACCTGCAGCTGATCCTTCTGGTCTGACAGTACCTGCAGCTACTCCCTCTGCTCTGACAGTACCTGCAGCTATTCCTTCTGGTCTTACAGTACCTGCAGCTGATCCTTCTGGTCTGACAGTACCTGCAGCTGTTCGTTCTGCTCTGACAGTACCTGCAGCTGTTCATTGTATTCTGACAGTACCTGCAGCTGATCCTTCTGGTCTGACAGTACTTGCAGCTGTTCCTTCTGGTCTGACAGTACCTGCAGCTGATCCTTCTGGTCTGACAGTACCTGCAGCTGTTCCTTCTGCTCTGACAGTACCTGCAGCTGCTCCTTCTGGTCTTACAGTACCTGCAGCTGATCCTTCTGGTCTGACAGTACCTGCAGCTGTTCCTTCTGGTCTGACAGTACCTGCAGCTGATCCTTCTGGTCTTACAGTACCTGCAGCTGATCCCTCTGCTCTGACAGTACCTGCAGATGCTCCTTCTGGTCTGACAGTACCTCCAGCTGCTCCTTCTGGTCTGATAGTACCTGCAGCTGTTCCTTCTGGTCTGACAGTACCTGCAGCTGATCCTTCTGGTGTTACAGTACCTGCAGCTGATCCCTCTGCTCTGACAGTACCTGCAGCTGATCCTTCTGGTCTGACAGTACCTCCAGCTGCTCCTTCTGGTCTGACAGTACCTGCAGCTGTTCCTTCTGGTCTGACAGTACCTGCAGCTGCTCCCTCTGGTCTTACAGTACCTGCAGCTGCTCCTTCTGGTCTGACAGTACCTGCAGCTGTTCCTTCTGGTCTTACAGTACCTGCAGCTGATCCTTCTGGTCTGACAGTACCTGCAGCTACTCCCTCTGCTCTGACAGTACCTGCAGCTATTCCTTCTGGTCTTACAGTACCTGCAGCTGATCCTTCTGGTCTGACAGTACCTGCAGCTGTTCGTTCTGCTCTGACAGTACCTGCAGCGGTTCATTGTATTCTGACAGTACCTGCAGCTGATCCCTCTTGTCTTACAGTACCTGCAGCTGCTCCTTCTGGTCTGACAGTACCTGCAGCTGATCCTTCTGGTCTCACAGTACCTGCAGCTGTTCCTTCTGGTCTTATAGTACCTGCAGCTGTTCCTTCTGCTCTGACAGTACCTGCAGCTGATTCCTTCTGTTCTGACAGTACCTGCAGCTGATCCTTCTGTTCGGACAGTACCTGCAGCTGTTCCTTCTGCTCTGACAGTACCTGCAGCTGATCCTTCTGGTCTGACAGTACCTGCAGCTGCTCCTTCTGCTCTGACAGTACCTGCAGCTGGTCCTTCTGCTCTGACAGTACCTGCAGCTGCTCCTTCTGGTCTGACAGTACCTGCAGCTGCTCCTTCTGCTCTGACAGTACCTGCAGCTACTCCTTCTGCTCTGACAGTACCTGCAGCTAATACTTCTGGTCTGACAGTACCTGCAGCTGTTCCTTCTGCTCTGAAAGTACCTGCAGCTGTTCCTTTTGTTCTGAAGGTACCTGCAGCTGATCCTTCTGGTCTGACAGTACCTGCAGCTGTTCATTGTGTTCTGACAGTACCTGCAGTTGATCCTTCTGCTCTGACAGTACCTGCAGCTACTCCTTCTGCTCTGACAGTACCTGCAGCTGCTCCTTCCTCTCTGACAGTACCTGCAGCTGCTCCTTCTGCTCTGACAGTACCTGCAGCTAATACTTCTGGTCTGACAGTACCTGCAGCTGTTCCTTCTGCTCTGACAGTACCTGCAGCTGTTCCTTTTGTTCTGAAGGTACCTGCAGCTGCTCCTTCTGATTCTGACAGTACCTGCCGCTACTCATTCTGCTCTTACAGTACCTGCAGCTGCTCCTTCTGGTCTGACAGTACCTCCAGCTGATCCTTCTGGTCTGACAGTACCTGCAGCTGATCCCTCTGGTCTTACAGTACCTGCAGCTGCTCCTTCTGGTCTGACAGTACCTGCAGCTGTTCCTTCTGCTCTGACAGTACCTGCAGCTGCTCCTTCTGGTCTTACAGTACCTGCAGCTGCTCCTTCTGGTCTGACAGTACCTGCAGCTGTTCCTTCTGGTCTGACAGTACCTGCAGCTGATCCTTCTGGTCTGACAGTACCTGCAGCTGTTCCTTCTGGTCTGACAGTACCTGCAGCTGCTCCCTCTGGTCTTACAGTACCTGCAGCTGGTCCTTCTGGTCTGACAGTACCTGCAGCTGTTCCTTCTGGTCTTACAGTACCTGCAGCTGATCCTTCTGGTCTGACAGTACCTGCAGCTACTCCCTCTGCTCTGACAGTACCTGCAGCTATTCCTTCTGGTCTTACAGTACCTGCAGCTGATCCTTCTGGTCTGACAGTACCTGCAGCTGTTCGTTCTGCTCTGACAGTACCTGCAGCTGTTCATTGTATTCCGACAGTACCTGCAGCTGCTCCTTCTGGTCTGACAGTACTTGCAGCTGTTCCTTCTGGTCTGACAGTACCTGCAGCTGCTCCCTCTGGTCTTACAGTACCTGCAGCTGATCCTTCTGGTCTGACAGTACCTGCAGCTGATCCCTCTGGTCTTACAGTACCTGCAGCTGCTCGTTCTGGTCTGACAGTACCTGCAGCATTTCCTTCTGGTCTGACAGTACCTGCAGCTGCTCCTACTGGTCTTACAGTACCTGCAGCTGATCCTTCTGGTCTGACAGTACCTGCAGCTGATCCGTCTGGTCTGACAGTACCTGCAGCTGTTCCTTCTGGTCTGACAGTACCTGCAGCTGATCCTTCTGGTCTTACAGTACCTGCAGCTGATCCCTCTGCTCTGACAGTACCTGCAGATGCTCCTTCTGGTCTGACAGTACCTCCAGCTGCTCCTTCTGGTCTGATAGTACCTGCAGCTGTTCCTTCTGGTCTGACTACCTGCAGCTGATCCTTCTGGTGTTACAGTACCTGCAGCTGATCCCTCTGCTCTGACAGTACCTGCAGCTGCTCCTTCTGGTCTGACAGTACCTCCAGCTGCTCCTTCTGGTCTGACAGTACCTGCAGCTGTTCCTTCTGGTCTGACAGTACCTGCAGCTGCTCCCTCTGGTCTTACAGTACCTGCAGCTGCTCCTTCTGGTCTGACAGTACCTGCAGCTGTTCCTTCTGGTCTTACAGTACCTGCAGCTGATCCCTCTGCTCTGACAGTACCTGCAGCTGCTCCTTCTGGTCTGACAGTACCTCCAGCTGCTCCTTCTGGTCTGACAGTACCTGCAGCTGTTCCTTCTGGTCTGACAGTACCTGCAGCTGCTCCCTCTGGTCTTACAGTACCTGCAGCTGCTCCTTCTGGTCTGACAGTACCTGCAGCTGTTCCTTCTGGTCTTACAGTACCTGCAGCTGATCCTTCTGGTCTGACAGTACCTGCAGCTACTCCCTCTGCTCTGACAGTACCTGCAGCTATTCCTTCTGGTCTTACAGTACCTGCAGCTGATCCTTCTGGTCTGACAGTACC
>NW_027316500.1:31461509-31466509 GCF_026437365.1 Eucyclogobius newberryi | reverse complement strand
GTTCCAGTCCATAAGTCCACTTTGGAAAAAAGTTTAATTTAAAAAAATGCATTTCACGCATTAAAACGTTATGGATTCTTGCGGTTTGAAAACGAACGGTCACAAGTTTCTATGTAGTTTAGATTATCGGCATAAACAGACTCAAAAGCCAATGTGAAATTATTTAGAAAAATAAGTTTTGTTCAGTAAAAAGTAGATCGTAATAAAAATGACAGGGATAAAATTTTCTTTCGCTGTTAAATTTACTCAAGAAACGTCTAAAAACAGAATGACTGAAGATCTTTAAAACAACTGTCTAAGTTTAGGTGAAGTTGGCACAAACAGCTAAAGACCAGACACACACCACAAGCACCAGGTTTAGTCCTGGTTTAGTCCTGGTTTAGTCCTGGTTTAGTCCTGGTTTAGTCCTGGTTTAGTCCTGGTTTTAGTCCTGGTTTTAGTCCTGGTTAAGTCTTGGTTAAGTCTTGGTTAAGTCTTGGTTTAGTCCTGGTTTTAGTCCTGTTTTAGCCCTGGTTTTAGCCCTGGTTTTAGCCCTGGTTTTAGCCCTGGTTTAGTCCTGGTTTAGTCCTGGTTTAGTCCTGGTTTAGTCCTGGTTTAGTCCTGGTTTTAGCCCTGGTTTTAGCCCTGGTTTAGTCCTGGTTTAGTCCTGGTTTAGTCCTGGTTTTAGTCCTGGTTTTAGTCCTGGTTTTAGTCCTGGTTTTAGTCCTGGTTTAGTCCTGGTTTTAGTCCTGGTTTATAGATTTTCGAAATATTTTCTGTGGCGTAGAAAACAATTAAATGACAGCTGCAACGAGCGATTATTTCAGGAGTGGTAATTAAGAAGACGAGACTGGGTTCTCCTTCTAGATCGGAGGCTTGAGGCCCTCAGCCGGAGCAGTTTGGCACGGTCCACTCTGGGGTCCACTCTGGCACCGGGCCCCTGGCACCGGGCCCCGGAAGTGTCCAGAATCACTTTCAGTCCAATGAAAGAGGAACGGTCAGAGCTTAGTTCACAATCGAGCGATACATTTGGAGGACGGGTCTTTTAAACCTGATCAAACGGTCAAACGGTCAAATGTCCGGTTGTTTGTGGTTTGTCTTGGTCAGATATAAATCCACTGGTCAGTGTCTCGTCTTGACTGAACACGGATGTCAAGCGGTCACCGTTAAACGCAGCGGTCACTCGCCGTGCAGAGGCTGACCCGTAGGGGGAGCTGTCTGAACGTACCACTGCATTAAAGGACACATATTACGAGAAACGGACTTGATGTTATTACGTTGTTCCATCATCACAAACCCCAGAGTTGTTTTAGGATCATGTTTTTTCAGGTCCTTTTGCTCTGGGCCTCAGAAAACACACATGTTTCAGACTTTTGACATAAAAAGGTAGAACTCTGTCGATCTCTTGGACGTTTAACTTCATAAATCATTGCCGTCACTCGTTCTATCGTCGTTTTGCCTTCATTACACCCGAGTGCTTACAGATCACTCTTATAAGTTCCTTACATATCAAGCCTTTTTTCTCCATGGTTAATTCCCTCTGCTGCCAGTAGAGGGCGTTTGACGATGGAGCAACATAATGTTTGTTTCTATACTTGGGCATTAGAGTTCTAAAACATGAATTGCCAAAGTAAAGATATTCAAGAGTACGTTTAAAGGGAAATAATAAAATAATGCAGAATGTGTGTCCCTTGAACAGAAAGACTTCAGACTGTCCGTCACCTTCACATTGTCCCGTCGTCCACCTGTAACTGGACATTTGGCGTCTTTGTAAAGCGTGTTCAGAGCACGGACTCGATGGCCTCTGGCGCCACCTCCTGGCTCTTGCTGTGGTGCGTGACCAGCGGCGACGTCTCCTCTTGGGCCTGTGTGTTCGCCTCCACCCGCACCTCCAGCAGCTCCTGCTCCTCCCGCGGGCGCTGCAGCTTCTTCTGCTCCTGCTCGTTGATGTGGTGCAGGATCCCGGCCCCCAGGGCGTCGCCCTCCACGTTCACTACCGTGGTCGTGCGGTCACTGACCACAAAAGAGAAAATATTTGAGTCGATACGTTTGCGTGCGTGTGCCCGGCCCGGGGGTCCCCACAGGTGCCTAGGCAGCACTGGTATTACTACTCGCATCAGTAGTAATATAATACTCACATTAGTAGTAGTAATATATAAATATATATATATAATACGCACACGATCCAGTCGACGGCGAGCATGAGTGACAGGTCGTTGGTGGGCAGCCCGATGGCCTCCAGGATGATGGCGATGGTGATGATGCCACCGGCCGGAATGCCAGCTGCGCCAACACTGGAGGCTGTGGCCGTGACTCTGGAGGACAGAGACGGGTCAGAGACGGGTCAGAGACGGGACAGAGACGGGACAGAGACGGGTCAGGGATGGGTCAGGGATGGGTCAGGGACGGCACAGGGACGGTCAGCGAAGGGAAAGAGACAAGTCAGGGACGGGACAGGTACGGGACAGGGACGGGTCAGAGATAGGACAGATGGGACAGAGACGGGTCAGAGACGGGTCAGAACAGTCTTTGGCCAAACGATAAACCTGTAAAAGCTGGACATCGGCGGCTGGACGCACGACTCACAGGATGGTGAAGATCTCGCCGGCGTTGAGCTGGTGGTTGTTGAGCTGAGCGATGAAGACGGCGGCGACGCACTGGAAGATGGCGGCGCCGTCCATGTTGACGGTGGCGCCGATAGGCAGGATGAAGCGACTAATGCGCTTGTCCACGCCGTTGTTCTCCTCCACGCACTTGATCATGGAGGGCAGCGTCGCCGAGCTGAGGCGACACAGGACGGTCAAGTTAAAGGTGACCATGGTCCTACAGCCCCCCCCCGGGCGCTCGTGTCGTACCTGGAGCAGGTGGCGAAGGCGGTGGTGAAGGGCGTGATGAGCCCCGCCAGGAAGCTGAAGGGGTTTTTCCTGGTGAATCCGAAGTAGACGAGCGGCAGCACGACACCGCCGTGGATCACGTGTCCCAGGATCGAAGCGAAGATGTACTTCCCCAAACTTGTCACCAACAAGACCACGTCCTCCATCTCCACGATCTTACTGCCCACCAGGAACATGATGCCGAACGGGATGTACCTGACACAGACCAGCAGAGGACGCTTTAGACCACAGACCAGCAGAGGACGCTTTAGACCACAGACCACCAGAGGACGCTTTAGACCACAGACCAGCAGAGGACGCTTTAGACCACAGACCAGCAGAGGACGCTTTAGACCACAGACCAGCAGAGGACGCTTTAGACCACAGACCAGCAGAGGACGCTTTAGACCACAGACCAGCAGAGGACGCTTTAGACCACAGACCAGCAGAGGACGCTTTAGACCACAGACCAGCAGAGGACGCTTTAGACCACAGACCAGCAGAGGACGCTTTAGACCACAGACCAGCAGAGGACGCTTTAGACCACAGACCAGCAGAGGACGCTTTAGACCACAGACCACCAGAGGACGCTTTAGACCACAGACCACCAGAGGACGCTTTAGACCAGACCACAGACCACCAGAGGACGCTTTAGACCACAGACCACCAGAGGACGCTTTAGACCAGACCAGCAGAGGACGCTTTAGACCACAGACCAGCAGAGGACGCTTTAGACCACAGACCAGCAGAGGACGCTTTAGACCACAGACCAGCAGAGGACGCTTTAGACCAGACCACCAGAGGACGCTTTAGACCAGACCACAGACCACCAGAGGACGCTTTAGACCACAGACCACCAGAGGACGCTTTAGACCAGACCACCAGAGGACGCTTTAGACCACAGACCACCAGAGGACGCTTTAGACCAGACCACCAGAGGACGCTTTAGACCACTACTATTAATACTATTAATATTACTATTATCATCATCACTATTATCATTGCCACTACCACTACTATTATTATTATTGTTATTATGACTATTACTACTATTATTATAACTACTACTACCATTACTATTACTGTCCTTATAGATGAAAGGTGCTGCACTGACCACATGATCCAGGAGACCAGGACCATTGTGGCCTCGTTGAAGGCGTTGAAGAAGCGGATAAGCTCCTCCCCTTCCTCGCCGAGCTTCCTCAGGGCGACGCCGAACACCATGGCGAACAGCACCAGGCCCAGGATGTTCATGCCGTCCGACTCGGTGCCGAACGGAACCTGGACAGAGAAGGTTTTTACAGTAAGGATATGCATTTATGACGTCACGGATTTAGATTATTGTGAGAAAAACATCACGATTTAACGTCTAACATATGACGACTGCCGTATTTTCCGGACTATAAGTCACACCAGCCCACCAGCTACATGACGTAAGCTAACGCTGACACCTTCAGCTACATGACGTATGCTAACGCTGACACCTTCAGCTATATGACGTATGCTAACGCTGACACCTTCAGCTATATGACGTATGCTAACGCTGACACCTTCAGCTATATGACGTATGCTAACGCTGACACCTTCAGCTATATGACGTATGCTAACGCTAACACCTTCAGCTACATGACGTATGCTAACGCTAACACCTTCAGCTACATGACGTATGCTAACGCTAACACCTTCAGCTACATGACGTATGCTAACGCTAACACCTTCAGCTACATGAGGCACAGACAGAACTGTCTGAAGTGTCTGGTATGTTAACGTAACATATTAGCAGTTATTCAGATAACTATAGCATAAAGAATATGCTAACAAGTTTAGCAAAGCATCAGTTTTACCCCAAATCACTAAATCCACTGAATTCTTCTTCCTCTGTGTCACTTCTAAACAACTCCACAAACTCCAGAGGAAGAGGAAGTCCAGATTCTTCTTCTTCTGCGTCGCTTAGAGCCTAGAGCGCCCTCTTGTGGTTGTCGGTTTAAAATAATAATATCATATATAAGTCGCTCTGGAGTATAAGTCGCACCCCGGCCAAAACTATGTAAAAACTTATGCGGAAAATGCGGTATTTCTCCAGTTTGTGACCAGCTTTATGGATCTGAGCAGTGGATGACACGATTATGGATCCATGGAAGGAGTTTG
>NW_027316500.1:31431509-31456509 GCF_026437365.1 Eucyclogobius newberryi | reverse complement strand
GGGTCTAATCCTCACCTTTAAAGGGTCTAATTCTCACCTTTAAAGGGTCTAATTCTCACCTTTAAAGGGTCTAATCCTCACCTTTAAAGGGTCTAATCTTCACCTTTAAAGGGTCTAATTCTCACTTTTAAAGGGTCTAATTCTCACCTTTAAAGGGTCTAATTCTCACCTTTAAAGGGTCTAATTCTCACCTTTAAAAGGGTCTAATTCTCACCTTTAAAGGGTCTAATTCTCACCTTTAAAGGGTCTGATGCGACTGACACATGGAGACTGGAGTCGGGAGTTAAAACGTGGCGTTCTGTTCAGAGCGCACTTTGTAAACAACTCCGGGAACATGAGCGAAAAGTGAACTTTGGACAGATAAACGGGTTTCGTCTTTGAGGTCTGATCTCCAGGTTTAACAAGATGTTTCAATAAAGAGAATGTGTTGTTCTTTTCACAGGGAATAATTTGATCTAAACAAGTGCCAACTTTAACACCTTTATATTCATATTAACACCTTTATATTCATATTAACACCTTTATATTCATAATAGCAACTAGTTATTATGAAATATGATTGTGTTTCTCTGATTTTTATTTTGTATTCTTAATTTTTCTCACTGGTCTTGTTCTATGTCTGTTATGCATTTTATGTTTTAATCTTAAATAAAATAAATAAATAAATAATGAAAATTAAATAAAATAAATATTAAGACTCATCAATAATAACTTTCAATGCAATTCATTTTTTTCAGAATTTACACAAAATAAACTACTTTTTTGACATTCTGAACATTAATTTGACAAAATAAAGTCGTTCTCATGTATTTTTATTTGCCCAGTTTTGGCCCAGTTGTTGCCGGGTAACTTCCTGGTGTGACGTCATCGATTACAACCAGGAAGTAAAATTACAAACCTTAAAAATGTGCCATTCTGTGATAAAACTTGTATCATTTTTTTTTTTGCTAAATCCAAGTCTACGGAGCTCGTACTTCTTCTGAGGTACTAACTCCGGGGCCCCTTATTAAAACGGGGCCCCGTCCTTAAATTATCAGGTGCAGACAGGAGCCCAGCGGGTGAACGGTTCATCTTTTACAATCCGTTCTCAGCTTTATTCCTCGAAAACCACTGTGTTAATGTTCTGAAAATTCCCAGAAGCGTTTGCTCCAACGGGAATATTCATAATTTAAGCGGTTTGAACAAAAGTACAAACATGAGCATGACGTGTGCAGAAAGAGCTCATTATTATGTACATTGAAGAGTTGTAAAGTAGATTAAAGCCTGGTTGTTAACATACTTTTAAATCGTAAATATCTGCAAAAGCGCCAGGTTTTTCCTTTAATTTCAGTGAATAAATACACATTATTGGCATTTGAGAATTGTCAATATTACACGGAGCAAAACCAATTTTAGATAGTTTTAGATATGAATTCGACAGGTATTGTAGAGGTTTAAAGGTTAAATTTGACGCATTATTTGTATTGTTATCAGCCTTTAAACTGGCTCCTGAGCACCTTCAGTTTGGCCCCTCGTGTTTTATAACTATGACAAACAAAAACACCTTTGGATTTTGATGAGGAACAACGTCAGAACGGAGTTAAACGAGAGAGAAAAAGGCATAATATTTGTCCTTTAATGGGAATAACACGCCCGGTTGTGTTAAACGATCTGGTTTTCACACGGCTAAAGACAACCGGGCCCCGACACAGCGGCCCCGCGGGGTCCGTGGCGCTCGCGGTGCCAGAGCGAGCTCAAGGACGTGTCGGTTTCCTGTGAGCGAGAAGCCGATGCTCCACCTGCTGCACCGATAAGCTCCGCCCCCCGAGCTAAAATACACGGCGCACAGCTGCAGCGGTCCCAGCGCAACACGAGACCCGGCGAGACGGGGCGAAGGTCGAGCGGGACCGGCCCAACCAGACCCTAAAGGGCCCACGACAAGCCGTGTGGGACTGAAAAGCAGCTAAAAATGATACAAATGTGATCCCAGAATAGCACTTTTTATAGGTTTATGTCACTTCCTGTTTGTAATCGATGACATCACTGTAGGAAATGACCCATGTCACATTATTTTATATTTGATAAATAAATATATACGAGAGCGACTTTGTTTTGTTGAATTCATGTTTAGAGTGTCCCTGGTGTGATGTCACTTCCTGTACTCGTTATGTTTCATGTGGCCAGAGCTTGTTCTGCGGCTTTAAATCAGTCTTTATTTAAAACAACTTTATTTTCTCCGAGCCATAAAGTTGTGGATTTCTCGTTAACTTTAATGAGCTTAAATGTTGTTAATGACAAACGGCTCGAGTTCAAAGTTCAGAATCGACAATTGACCAAAACAAAACGTGACTTTATTCGATTAGTCCAGCGATGATTACGTTTGTTGTTTAGAACGTGAAATGCGTCATTTTGGAGCGTTAATGTTCCAGACGAGCTTTAATCCTAAACCAGATGATGATTATCTCAGCGATCGATTCATCGAGTCGCCTGCTGCAGCCAAGACGGAAAGAAGAAAGACAGTTCCCCTCAGACCCACAGTTCCCCTCAGACCCACAGTTCCCCTCAGACCCACAGTTCCCCTCAGACCCACAGTTCCCCTCAGACCCACAGTTCCCCTCAGACCCACAGTTCCCCTCAGACCCACAGTTCCCCTCAGACCCACAGTTCCTTCAGACCCAGAGTTCCTTCACACCCACAGTTCCTTCACACCCACAGTTCCCTCAGACCCAGAGTTCCCAGTTCCCTCAGACCCAGAGTTCCCCACACACACACACAGTTCCTCTGGTCCTCACCTGGCCAGGTCCAGGAAGCTGTCCGCGGTCTCCTTGTCGTTGGTCACGCGCTCCAGGCTCAGGTGGTTGGTGTTCAGAGCTCCAGCTCCGACCCCGGGCTGGATGATGAAGGCCAGCGTGACCCCGATGCCAGAGGCGATCAGCGTGGTCACGAGGAAGTAGCCCACGGCGATGCCCCCCAGCTTCCCCAGCGAGCGCGTGTCCAGGCTGGCGGCTCCGGACACGAGGCTGCAGACCACCAGCGGCAGGATGATCATCTTCAGCATCCGCAGCAACATCTCGCCCGGGAACGCGAAGTACGTCATCTGCGCCTTGGTCAGGTCCATGGTGCGCACGGCCATGCCCAGCCCGACCCCCACCAGCACCCCGGACACGGTCAGCAGCACCAGCAGGTTCTTACGGAAGAACGTCCCGAGCTTCTGCCCCCACGAGACCCTCTCCGCGAGCGGCTCCGCGGACGAGGACTCCGGGAGCGCGTGGCCGTTCAGCTCCTTCTCCATGCTCGGGCCGGTTCGTGTGCTTGACGCGCGGGTTCGTAGCGGGGAGACCGTTCCAGGACACGCTCCACACGCGTTTGGGACGCGCAGAGCCGGAGCGCGCGGTGGGTTGTGCGCGGCAGCCAATAAACGCGTGGGACGACAGCACACGCGGGGGGACGGACATGCGCAGTCGCGGCGCCGGTTCCGCGGACGCACATGATGCAAGAGACGCGGAGATTGCCTGTTCTCACCGGAGCCGCGGGACACACTTTCCTCAGCCGAACGTGCCGCGGGCTTTCGTAAAGTCACGTGTTCGCCGGTTGTGGTTTTGAATTGTGATGGGCACGCGCTGAAGAGGCGGGGCCTCCAGGCCTCGCGCTCATCTCTGCTCCCTTTGTGCAGGAGCTGCAGGAGAACGTCCCATCCCTGAAAGCCTCTCCTCCTCCTCCCTCCCCCTCCTCCTCCTCCTCCTCCCTCCCCCTCCTCCTCCTCCTCCTACTCCTCCTCCTCCTCCTCCTCCTCCTCCTCCTCCTACTCCTCCTCCCTCCTCCTCCTCCTCCTACTACTCCTCCTCCTACTCCTCCTCCCTCCTCCTCCTCCTCCTACTACTCCTCCTCCTACTCCCCCTCCTCCTCCTCCTCCTCCCTCCCCCTCCTCCTCCTCCTCCTCCCTCCTCCTCCTCCTCCTACTCCTCCTCCCTCCCCCTCCTCCTACTCCTCCTACTCCTCCTCCTCCTACTCCTCCTCCCTCCTCCTCCTCCTCCTACTACTCCTCCTCCTACTCCTCCTCCCTCCTCCTCCTCCTCCCTCCCCCTCCTCCTCCTCCTCCCTCCCCCTCCTCCTCCTCCTCCTCCCTCCTACTCCTCCTCCCTCCCCCTCCTCCTCCTCCTCCTCCTCCTACTCCTCCTCCTCCTACTCCTCCTCCCTCCTCCTCCTCCTCCCTCCCCCTCCTCCTACTCCTCCTCCCTCCTCCTCCTCCTACTCCTCCTCCCTCTTCCTCCTCCTCCCTTCCCCTCCTCCTCCCTCCCCCTCCTCCTCCTCCCTCCTCCTCCTCCTCCTCCTCCTACTCCTCCTCCTCCTACTCCTCCTCCCTCCTCCTCCTCCTACTCCTCCTACTCCTCCTCCCTCTTCCTCCTCCTCCCTTCCCCTCCTCCTCCTCCTCCTCCCTCCCCCTCCTCCTCCTCCTCCTCCCTCCTCCTCCTCCTCCTTCTCCTCCTCCTACTCCTCCTCCTCCTACTCCTCCTACTCCTCCTCCCTCCTCCTCCTCCTCCCTCCCCCTCCTCCTACTCCTCCTCCTCCTCCTCCTACTCCTCCTCCCTCCCCCTCCTCCTCCCTCCCCCTCCTCCTCCTCCTCCTCCTCCCTCCCCCTCCTCCTCCTCCCTCCTCCTCCTCCTCCTCCTACTCCTCCTCCTCCTACTCCTCCTCCTCCTCCTACTCCTCCTACTCCTCCTCCCTCCCCCTCCTCCTACTCCTCCTCCCTCCTCCTCCTCCTCCTACTCCTCCTCCCTCCCCCTCCTCCTCCCTCCCCCTCCTCCTCCTCCTCCTCCCTCCCCCTCCTCCTCCTCCCTCCTCCTCCTCCTCCTCCTCCTCCTCCCTCCTCCTCCTCCTCCTCCTCCTACTCCTCCTCCTCCCTCCTCCTTCACCCTCTCTCCTCCTCCTCCATCCTCCTCCATCCTCCTCCTTCCCCCTCCTCCCTCCTTCTCCTCCTCCCTCCTCTCGCCTCCTCTCTCCTCCTCCCTCCTCATCCTTTTCCCTCCGCCTGCTCTCTCATCCTACCTCCTTCTCCCTCCTCCTCTCTCCTCATCCTTCTCCCTCCTTCTCCCTCCTCCTCTCTCCTCATCCTTCTCCCTCCTTCTCCCTCCTCCTTCTCCCTCCTCCTCTCTCCTCATCCCTCCTCCTTCTCCCTCGAAAATACTGGACTGAACTTGATGAACTGCAGGCTGTTTTTCCACTCAGAACTCAACTAGTGGATACTTTTGGAACATACTTTTGGAACATACTTTTGGAACATACTTTTTTGTTTCTTTTGCCGTCAAATTGATGTTTATTTGGGTTTTTCATTTCACACTCGGGTCGTGTTCTCTTCTGCAATGCTCTGTTATTTAGGTTTATTCTTTAAAAAAAGAAACTTTCCTCCCAAAACAATAATATTTCGAACACAAACGACTTCTGTGACCTCACATCAGCACCACGGCCAGCTCTGCGTCTCCTAGGGGGCGCTGTTGTCACATCTTAGAGTCTCCTCTTGACATCTTTAAAGTGCCTTTGTCGTTAAAATAAATGTATTTTGAAGTTTGCTAAAAAATATTAAAATGTTATCCCAGAATTGCACATTTTTTAGGTTTATAATTTCACTTCCTTTTTGTAATTGATGACATCACAGTAGGAAATTACCCAGCAAACACTGGGCCAAAACTCATCTAATGTCACTATTTTTTAATTTGACAAATACAAATATATGAAAGCGACTTTATTTTGTTGAAAACGGATTAAAAACAGTAAAAATAAAACAAACAATGTGATGTAAACAAGCTAAAACATTAAGTTGTTTAAAACATGGTTAAACTACAGATTTTGCTGCAATGACCTCTTGTCTCCACACGATGGCGGTGTGACACTGCTGCTCTCAGGACTTTTCACACTTCAGCAGAGATCGATCCGTTTTTGTCGAGTCAGAAGCGAATGAAGAAAACAACCACAACTACAACTCAATCCATACGTTATTTAATCCATATGTTATTTAATCCATACGTTATTTAATCCATACGTTATTTATCAATACGTTATTTAATCCATACGTTATTTAATCCATACATTATTTAATCAATACGTTATTTTATCAATACATTATTTAATCCATACATTATTTAATCCATACGTTATTTAACTCTACTTTATCCTGCTTTTTGTCCACATGTTGTTACATTTACTCAGCTTTAAACTCATATCATCTTGATATAGTCATGTGATTGTTTTTGTGTGTGACGTGTCGTGTTAGATCTTGTTCTTGTGCCACAGGCTGAAGGTTCACACTTCCTCAGGTGAGACTGTTGTTGTGCTATTGGGCAGGACACTAAACCCTCAGTGTGTGTGAGTCTGAGCTGCTGAGCGGAACTTAAAATATCGTACATTAAAAGAAACACATCACTTTCCCTCAGCCGGGCGTTCCCTCATCAGGATTTGGTGTTATCGCTCCATCTACTGGCAGCAGAGGGAACTGCACGGGGGAAACACACAAAAGCTAGCTTGCCCCGACACGCCAACGTAAACACACAGTTGTGACGGTCGTGATTTGAGACAGAAACGGTTAACTTTAGCATCGTATGTGTGAACCACATCCTCCCGCTCTCTCTCTCTCTCTCTCTCTCCATGGCCCCTCCCCCCTGCACACTGCCCCTCCCACTTCTCACCCAGAGTCGCAGCTGTTTGTCCTGAATGAGTCTGGAAATAACCGCCCGGAGACAACAGGCCAGCGCTGGATCAGACCGGACACAAAGACTGGAAGGAAATCACAATATTCCGTTTGTTAAAGGGCCAGGAGTACGAGACGAGCCCTTTAATCGCGCTTATGAACTCTCAAATCACAATATCACGTTTGTTAAAGGGCCGGGAGTACGAGACGAGCCCTTTAATCGCGCTTATGAAATCTCAAATCACAATATCACGTTTGTTAAAGGGCCGGGAGTACGAGACGAGCCCTTTAATCGCGCTTATGAAATCTCAAATCACAATAATCCGTTTGTTAAAGGGCCGGGAGTACAAGACGAGCCCTTTAATCGCGCTTATGAAATCTCAAATCACAATATTCCGTTTGTTAAAGGGCCGGGAGTACAAGACGAGCCCTTTAATCGCGCTTATGAAATCTCAAATCACAATATTCCGTTTGTTAAAGGGCCAGGAGTACAAGACGAGCCCTTTAATCGCGCTTATGAAATCTCAAATCACAATATTCCGTTTGTTAAAGGGCCGGGAGTACGAGACGAGCCCTTTAATCACGCTTATGAAATCTCAAATCACAATAATCTGTTTGTTAAAGGGCCGGGAGTACGAGACGAGCCCTTTAATCACGCTTATGGAATCTCAAATCACAATAATCTGTTTGTTAAAGGGCCGGGAGTACGAGACGAGCCCTTTAATCACGCTTATGGAATCTCAAATCACAATAATCTGTTTGTTAAAGGGTCGGGACCTGCAGAATTGTGTTCTGGTCGTGAGCAGCCTCTAGTGGTGACATTATAAATTGCAGTTTTACATGTTTTTTCTATATAACTCTTGTTTTCTGTTCATTTAATCAATAATCCGGCTCATTCACGTCACAATATAATGTTAATGTAATTAATTTAACTCGTTTCAACTCAATATATTGTCGTTCCCAAAAACATTAACATATTTGTGAAGTCGTAGTGATTTATTTTCATTAATAGAATCGTTGTTTTGATAGAAAAAGGCCCTTGAAGATAGATCTTTACTGAATTCCTGTGTCATTTTGATGTCATCTTTATTATTTCATGACTAAACGAGCGAAGAATGATCTCAGTTTGTTGTGATTATCTGATACTTTCACGTAAAATACTATGGCACTTTTCATTACTTTTTGTTTTGCGTTTTCTTGGTCGATCATTGTGAACTCTAAATCCAGAGGTGGAAAGTATCAAAGTACTTCATTTAAATGCCTGGGAGTATTTACTTGGGAGTATGCCTGGGATACTTTTTTACTTTTACACTTGAAAGAAGGTTTATGTACATTTATTTATTGAACCGTTTTTTGGTTGAAATATGTTATTTTTGGGCATGTTTATGGAGACATCTTACCAAGAGGTTTTGAATTCAAGTCTCAGCTTTGAATAAACAAAAAAGACAAATGAAAATGACCAAGAAAATTAAGAAATGGATTTAATAGTTTATCATTGAAATATTTAACTCTTAAATAACTCACTAAATCTGTGTGAAATGCAGTTACTTTGTTATTCTATAAAAGTAAGATTTTAAACAGGCACTTTGACACTTTTTATGCAATACTTTTACTCATCTGAAATACTGCCAGCTAAAAACCCCCAAAGTATTTCCCCCCGAAACAGACGAGACAAACATTGTTCTCATTTGACAGTTTATTGTATAGATATTTATATATTTATAAAACTACAAAAGTAAGACTGTTCAAACAGAGACGGTGTCTCCAGAGATCTGCTCATAAATATCTTCTCTACAGGCGCGTGTTGATCCCAGTACAGCGTGTGTGTGTGTGCTGCGTGTGTGTGTGTGTGTTTACGTGTGTGTATGATTGCGTGTGTGTGTGTTTGCATGTGCTGCGTGTGTGTGTTTGCATGCGTGTTTGCGTGTGTGTATTTGCGTGTGCTGCCTGTGTATGTGTGTGTGTTTGCGTGTGCTGCCTGTGTATGTGTGTGTGTTTGCGTGTGCTGCGTGTGTTTGCGTGTGCTGCGTGTGTGTATTTGTGTGTGTTGTGTGATTGCGTGTGTGTGTGTTTGCGTATGCTGTGTGTGCGTGTGTATTTGCGCGTGTTGTGTGATTGCGTGTGTGTGTGTTTGCGTGCTTGCGTGTGTGTATTTGCGTGTGTTGTGTGATTGTGTGTGTTTGCGTGTGTGTATTTGTTGTGTGATTGCGTGTGTGTGTGTTTGCGTATGCTGTGTGTGCGTGTGTTGTGTGTATTTGCATGTGTTGTGTGTGTTTGCATGTGTTGTGTGATTGCGTGTGTGTGTGTGTTTGCGTGTGCTGCGTGTGTGTATTTGCGTGTGTTGTGTGTGTTTGCGTGTGTTGTGTGTGTGTTTGCGTGCGTGTTTGCGTATGCTGTGTGTGCGTGTGTGTGTGTGCGTGTGTTGTGTGTGTTTGCGTATGCTGTGTGTGCGTGTGTTGTGTGTATTTGCATGTGTTGTGTGTGTTTGCATGTGTTGTGTGATTGTGTGTGTGTGTGTGTGTTTGCGTGTGCTGCGTGTGTGTATTTGCGTGTGTTGTGTGATTGTGTGTGTGTTTGCGTGCGTGTTTGCGTATGCTGTGTGTGCGTGTGTGTGTGTGTGTTGTGTGTGTTTGCGTGTTTTGCATAGGCGAAGGCACAGCTGAGCGGCTCGTTCGTCCGAAACAGCTCGTTTATGTACAGGAGATTTGGCATTCGAGTGGGAGGCGGCTTGAGTGGGAGGCGGCTTGAGTGGGAGGCGGCTTGAGTGGGAGGCGGCTTTGGGCATTTTCAGTATGTTTTTCCTTTGACGAGACGGTACAAGAAAAGTGGGCGGTCCCTTTGCGACGCTTTAAAGGACACATATTCTGCACTATTTCTATTTTTACCTTTTACCGTGTCCTCGAGTGCCTTTACTTTGGCATCTCGCGTTTGAACCTCTACTTTTAACCTTTCTGCCAGTGAAGCGTTCCCCTCGTCAGGATTTGTGTTAGCGCTACATCTACTGGCGGCAGAGGGAATTACCGCGGGGGAAATGCACAAAAGCTAGCTTGCCTCTTGACAATTTACGGACTTAGAAACAGCACCTTTTAATGTTTTCCGAGGAGCAGAAAAGACGAGCTCGTAAACGGGACGAAGGAAATGAGCGCGAAAAGAAGCGAAAAACGACTCCGCTATCGTTCTTGACGAGGGAACGATGTTAGAACACGGTTAAAGGTTCAAGAATTTTGCTAAATGTGTGTCCTTTAAAATGTTTTTTCTGACTTAAAGATGCACCGTGTAACTTTTCGACGCCGTTTGTCTGGAACGTTCCACAGTTTTGGCGCTCGACTGTACCGAAACCAACGCTAAACAAACGCGTAAAGCCACATTGCGGAACATTCCGGGCAAAGCAAGAACATCTCCAGCAGGTGAACCATTAACCAACTTTCAAAATAAATGATTGACAAAATAAAAGGTTGAAATACAGAGACAGAAGGTTTATAGAGACAGATTTTTTACGAATAAAGTGACGTATTAATGAAAATCAGAACTGATACAAATACACGTCATGGTTTGTTTGATTAATGGTTGGTGAAAAGTTACATAGTGCACCTTTTAAAGCGCGTACAATAACTTTATCTACCAAAACAAATTGTCCCTAAAACCATCTTTACTTCTGAAAATACTGTTACAAATTCATTATTGCATTACATTTGTTTAAGATTTTTTGGAGAGAAGTTGTTTGAAATGGCTCTTTAATCTAATCTCTAATTCAGGCTGTAACTCTAAATAACGTGCTCTAAAATCTTTGGTTGAAAGTTTATGATAAAATTATTAAATTTCGCACAATTCAGTTTCGTCTCCACTTTTCTTACACCGTCTAATATTGCTGCATGAAATATATGCCTTAGTGGACCATAAAACACAAGGTAAAAAATACATTAAAACGACATAAAAACAAGATCAACCAAAACAAATTCATAATAATAATAATAGAATAAAATAATAATAACTACCAATGGATATAAAAATGGCTTCCACCCTGGTTTTCAGACATTCTCACTCTTTCGGCGCACGCACACGTTTAGTTACAGCCCAGGAATTCACTTCAAAATAAAATAAATATATTTACACGGAACAGAAAACAATAAATTACTTCATGGACATAAGTAGTGATGCGCGGTGATGCTGTGAGTTCAGACGCCGACGGTGAAACGCTTTTAGGGACCGATATCTGTCTTACCGCTGTGGCCGCTAACCGATATTTAACCGATATTTTAGCGATCCCGGGTTTAAAGTGCCTATGACAGGTCGTGCTATTCATTTGACTAAAAACACTTTTAAGATGATTATATTTAAGTGGAATTAAAAAATGAAAAAAATGATCCTGGAAATGTTTTAGGTTAATAAATGTACTTCCTGGTTGTAAATGATGACATCACACCGTTACACTGGGCAAAAACTCATCTAATGTCAGAAAAATATATGAAAAAAAAAGCATTTACCATATTTTCCGGACTATAAGTAACTTTTTTCATAGTTTTGGCCGGGGTGCGACTTATACTTATATATATACTTATACTTCAGATACTTGTTTTTTTATGTGATATTATTTGTTATTTTCACACTTACAAACACATTTCATACTCCAGTGCAACTTATATATGTTTTTCTCTTCTCTATTATGCATTTTTTGGCTGGTGCGACTTATACTCCAGAAAATACGGTAGTTAAAATTCATGTTTAAAACTCATGTTGAACTTCTGGATGAATTACGAGTCTCACAGCGTGATGTCATCAAAACGTTTTAACTTCCTGTCATTTTCAACAGATTCTTCTTCATAAAATGCCACTCGGCTTGTGATAAAAGCATAATTCATATTTATCAGGCACTATCACATCCGGCGAAGTCAAAATATGAAAAATCACAAAAAACGGTCATAAGCACTTTAACGATTTCAACATTCATAGCAACGACCACAAACGTCCCGCGGTAAAACGTACAGATGAACCTTTGTAAATGTGACATGCATTTACCTGCGGCGTACAATCATTCGCTGCATGATTGCGTAAACATACAGCTATAATCATCAGCCTAATTACTCGCTCTCATTTCTCGTTTGTTCCAAAAGACAACACGCAACAACGAGGAAATACTGGTGCCAAATATCGGCTAAATTTTCAATACCAAACCGATATCAACATCTGGGGAAACATGTATGGATTATTGACCAATTCACGCTCCGAAAACACGAGCAACATTCGATATCTTTAAAAAATACTCTTTTTGCGGATTTCATGCTCAAAATCCGCGTAGCCCTTTGGCGTCGACCAAGTATCAAGTTTCAACCACACCGTCGTACGATTTACAATACTGTGTCACGGAAAATAACCACTTACATTTGAGGGTGAACCGCAATAGTATATTTAACTCTAACTCCGAATACGGCGGCTTTGTTTGGTTTTGCAACGCGGTAAAAGCTAGCGTGTACTTAGCGTCAATCACGTCGCCGGGGGCCGTCCGAGAATACCGCGGAAAACAAAAGCATCGCTGAACGTGAAATAGTAGTCGTGAGTTCGAGAGCCAGTGTAAACACGCGGACGAAGCTCATCTGAGTGAACCGCGCCGCACGCTCATGTTCGCTAACGGTGAAATCATGAGTTTAAGGCGTCTAAAATGCGAGAATTTTACTTTTACAAACCCAAACTTGCATTTTTAGAGTTGCTTAATTCAGATTACAGACCGTAGCTTTTTCAACAATTACTTTAAACAATCGACAGGCTCCACGGTTGCACTTTACTTTACGACACAGTAATAACATAATAGCATAGCATGCTAACTGACGTAGTAAACGGTTAATTCTTTGTTTGCTTGTTAATTCTGCGAAATTCTGGTTATTTATAGTTTTCATGCTGGTTTAGGGTTAGTTTTATAGATATTACCGTGACATAACGTAAATAAATAGACAATTTCTTTTTAAAAAGGCGCTGTAACTCATTTGTAGCATGCTAACGGCACACTTCCTGCTTTGTGGAGACTAAAATGCTCTATAATTAGCGCAAAAAAGTCTCAATTTGTCCCAAAAACTTATCTGTGCTGCGACAGAACTGATTTAACTTCATTACTCACTAAATATCGTAAGTAATTACCATGCTAGTAACCATGCTAGTAACCACGCTAGTAACCACGCTAGTAACCACGCTATTACTGTGCAGCATGTGAAGTGCTTGTTTCACGACATGTTTTTGCCCGTTTCGATCCCGGTTCTTCCACAGTTGCATGAATGTCAGCAAATATAGGCCACGAAAGAAGCGCGTGACCCGCCACAGCGTTTACGGCCGTGTTCACACTTGCACACAGGCCCGTCGACAGCATTTAGGGGCCTCACGCGGGCCCCCCTTTAAACTGAAGGAAAACCCCCCAAAAAAAAGAGAAAGGATGTCCAATTATCGGTGTCCACTGCGTGATTCACGGGTGCCACGATACGGCGACGAGGGGGATTTAAACCGCACGACTTCACGGGTGCGACACTCCAACGACGGCCGCACGACGGTTCATGCGATCAGCTGAGGCGACGGCCGAACTTTGTCTGGGCGAATATCACTTTGTAAACGTCTGTAAATTAAAGGGAAATGTGGGGCTCTTCTGCCTTCGCTTTGACGGCGTTTACGCGACTGATCGTGGACGCGGCGAGGGGAGGGCTCACTCCGCGACCACGACACGTTTGATTCAAAGAAATCGCAGCTCGTCTTTGTTCGTACGACCGTTCTAAGTCAAAGTTTGTGAGCCGCGACGATCAGCGCAAACGGACAGAGTCGTGCGGTGGACTCTCGGGTAAAGGCCCCTTTGTCCCTCCCTTGTGCACGGCCCTGTTCGAGCGCACAAACGTCACTGAAGATGAGCTCGAGCGTCCGGCTAAACTCACACCATCACCAGTGGATTCAAAATAAAAACGACCCAGGCGGGGAAACGCCAAAAACAATCCCCAAAAGCAAATTTGTAAAAACTCTGTAAAAACAAATAAAAATAATCCCCGTCCAACCCATTTGCTGCTGCTTTACGAAATATTATTAGAGATTAAATAATGTCATTTGATCATGTTGAAATTCTTGGTTTCAATACAACGCAATAAATACAAAAAAAACAACCATGAAAAGGCGGTAAAATACTGTGAAAGAGGAATTGTAAAAGTGGTCATTTAAAAAGGCACTCGTGATCAGTTCAGTGTCGTGTTTCTGTCGCTTGTATTTCTAAAATCATAATTACAAATGTGTGCAAAACGCCTCGTATTGCACAAAACGACAATTTAAAGGCTTCGTTTGAGTGAAACCGCGATAAAAGGACATTTTATTCATGTTTTATTTTGGTTTTCTGACTTTATCATTTGTTTTTCAGCCTAAAATATTGCAAATGGTTGAAAAAAATGAATCAGTATTTCTCAAAGATTTGTCATCAACATACAACTCAAGTATGTTTTATATGAAAGGTTTAAGGCTCAAAACATGGAGAATTTGCTAAATCTTTTTCATATTTCATATTTTTTGTCTGAAATTTTAAATGTTTGGATTTTTTTTATGCTGGTTCCCTTTTTCTTTCATAAAACCAGAGAATTTCAGATTTTTTCAACAACACTTTTGCCATAAATTTGAGGATTTTGAGTCAGATTGTGCATTATTTTTGGTTGAGAGTGGCACAATTTGCTTGGGGGGAAAATCTTAAGTCCAGAACAAGATATTTGGAATTACTACAAAACATTTAATCGGACAAAACAATTCTGCTTTTACTCCAGTCTTTTGCACACGGACTGGATTTTAAGCCAATCAAAGTGGGCGGAATCGACTCTGAATTAGAATCGGGGGCTTAAATGAGTGAAAGAAATAAAATAATGTAAATCTATTTTGCATTCTTCACGTCCACAGTTAAATTCTGGTGTAAATTGTGCATCTTAAATGTTTGTGAAGTTAGAAATACAGGCGTGTTTGTTGCGTGTCGAGATGCGTCCCGGGCTCTGGGGAAAAGGCTGCACAGTGCACGAGGAGCTCAAACTGTCGAGCTCAAACTGTCGAGCTCAAACTGTCGAGCTCAAACTGACATCGCGTTTGTGATGCTTACAATTTTCCGACATTAGTTCATTTATCACAATAATAAAAACATACAAATATTCCAGTCTCTTCTCAGTTTCAGGAGCCGACCAGGACCTCCATGATGTGGTCCAGTTCCGTTAAATCGATTTTGAAAGGCTGACTGGACGACACTTGCGGCGCGGGGCCGCTGTACGGCAACGCAAACGACTTGATGAGGTCGTCGGCGGTTACCACGGGCGCCATTTTGGAAATCCCGCCCACCGCCGCCGCCACCGATGACGCCGTCGTCGTCGTCGTACAAGGGTCGAAATCGTACATGGACGTGTCGATGTCGGCGAAAAGGACATCGTCTAAAGCCAAGTCCGAGAGGAAACCGGACGGCGACGCGGAGGGAGGGTCCGGGGCGACGCCCACACTAGAGGGCGCCGTCGGCAAAGCGTCCAGCAGCCGGAGTTCTGCCTGCAAGACGCTCGCCGGCTCCGGTTTGGCGCGGTGCTCTCTGGACGGCTGCGAGGTAGAAACGGTCAGCACGTTGCCGTTGGCGGCGATGTCCAGCTCTGTCGGCTGGAGCCGGGCGGGGCGCGGCGACGGGGGAGGCGTGGGCGGCGACGCGATGCTAAACGTGGTGTTTTCCATGCTCTCCATGTTATCGTCCTCCAGTAACGACGCGGGAGTGAGACACGCCTCCAAGGGGCGGTCCTGAGGCGGCAGCGACGGGAGCGGCGGCGGGTTGGGCGATGCGGGCGACGCCCCCATCGGGTGTGGCGACAGAGGCGCCATCAGCAGAGCGGACGGCTGCGACTGGGCGAGCACTCCGAACGTGGGCGGAGCTTGGCGGTAGCCCTCGTCCAGCGGGTCGTCGGGGGGAGGCGACGGCGGCAGGAGGAGCGGTCGCAGGCTGCCGTCCCGCTTCAGCTCGTCCTGGATGCGGCGCAGCATGTTGTTGATGAGGACGCGGCGCTGCAGGCTGGGCTCGCCCGGGCGTGGCGTGTACAGCTTCATGAGCGAGATGTTGAAGATGGTCTGGCGCTGGAGCGTGTACGACACCTTGGACAGACCCTCGGGGATGGACACCGCCGCCCCGGCCACGCCCGCTGCGCCCACCTCCAGCGCTTTGCCTTCCAGCTCCGCTTCATCCTCGTCCAGCTTCCGTTTGTGGCCTTTACCGAACATAAATCTGCAATGAGACGGAAACGCACGAGTTAGAGAGATTTACGTGATAAAAGCAATTTATACATTATTACAACAAAACCACGAAGTTAAAGAAAAAGCAGTTTTAAAATGCCTTGTACAGTGACTGACACAGCTGTAAACTAAACACTCCAAAAATCAGACCAAATTACTTTCTATAGATGTTTGTGTCGTGTAAACGCAGCCACTGGACGTTTGGATCGTTATCTTAGAAATAACTAAATACATACATTTTTGACATTTTTATAAAAATTTTCATTAGCAAAAAATTTCGACAGTGTGAAGACTGGAAATATTTTTTTTTTTAATAAAAATAAATAAAAAAAACAATAAAAAAAATTAAAATACAATAGATAAAAAAAAGGAATATTAAAAAATAAATAAATAAACTAAATAAAATGAATTAAATGAATATTAAAAGGTGAGGTGACACAAAGGCTCGACGTTAGTTCATTGATTGCATTTCTGGAGGATTTGTAGAACTATTAAACATGTTTTCATAATGAACGTTTCTCTTGTGCTGCAGCTCTGCGTCGCTCTGCTGCCCCCTTTTGGTGGAAAACAGTCAGTGAGTCACCTTCAGCGTGACCCTTTCCCTCTGAAGCTCCAAAGACGCAGCACTTTCCCACAGAAACGTCTTCACACCATAAATCCAATCATATTTTTGTCAAATCAAATCAAATCAAATCAAATCAATTTATTTTTGTAAGGCCCAAAATCACAACAACAGTTGCCTCTGAGGGCCACAGGGAGAAATGAATCAACAATGTCTGTGGTGGCAAACTCGACTTGTTAATCTGGTAAAAGCGCGACACGCAGAGAATCATTTATCATCCCTACAGCACAATAACAAATGATATGCAAGATGAATGCGCTTGTGTAAAAGGCACTTTTCAAGGTCACGCTGCCAAGTCTCCATCACACCAACAACAAATACAGGAGTTTAAGTATTTTTAAAGGTGAAATGACTGAAGCAATAACCCTAAAGCGGGAGAATCCCACTCCACGCTTTTAAAACGTACAATATTCATGAAGAAATAAACAGGAGAATGGAATTAGTATCGAGCCAGAAAATATATTGTATACATTATTTACCCGTACTTTATTTCATTTACAAATTCCCACCGTCCAATTTAAAGAAACATTCACTACAGCAAAAGAATAAGAAACATGGTAAAAGTAAAATACCCGAAATGTGATACACAACAGGAAGTAGAAAGGCTCATGAAATGTGCTGAAAAGTCATCTATAAAAGCCATGCTAACGGTTTGTGCGCGAGCTAACGGTTTGTGAGTGGGCTAACGGTTTGTGCGCGGGCTAACGGTTTGTGAGTGGGCTAACAGCGTGTGCACGAGCTAACGGCGTGTGTGCGAGCTAATGGTTTGTGTTTTTTATTTATTCAATTATGTATTTTATATATGTATTTTATTTATGTATTGATGTATTTGATTGATTTAGTTGTATATGTATTTATTTCTTTTATTCATGCATGTATTTATTTATGTATATTATGTATTTATTTATTTAGCTTCTCACGATTACATTGTGACCTGAATAATCATATAAATTTTGGTTGTAAAATGGTCACAATTATTTATGTATTTATTGATTTTATTATGCATTTTATTGATTTGATGTATTTTTTTGATTTAGTTGTTTGTATTTATTGATGTATTTTATTTATTTATTTATTTATGTATTTATTATATTGATGTATTTTATTGATGTATTTTATTTATTTATGTATTTATTTATTTATTCATTGTATTGATGCATTTTATTTATTTTGTTATTCATCTATTTATTTATTTAGATTCTTCATTATGACCTGAATAATCACGACTATCGGTTAAACCCGGTTGCCGTGACGTCGCCGCTGCAGCGCGCTGTTATGTAAGAGCTTCGAGTAGCTCCAGATCACAGGTCAGAGGTCACACAGGCCCCTCCCCCTCGCAGAGAAGAGCAGAGGGAAACGAGAGACGAGCGACGAGCAGCCAGAATCATTTATCTGTATTTACAGAATTATGACACGACAGACGAAGAACATGCAAACAGACGAAGAACATGCAAACAGACGAAGAACATGTAAACAGACGAAGAACATGTAAACAGACGAAGAACATGCAAACAGACGAAGAACATGTAAACAGACGAAGAACATGCAAACAGACGAAGAACATGCAAACAGACGAAGAACATGCAAACAGACGAAGAACATGCAAACAGATGAAGAACATGCAAACAGATGAAGAACATGCAAACAGACGAAGAACATGCAAACAGACAAAGAACATGCAAACAGACAAAGAACATGCAAACAGACGAAGAACATGTAAACAGACGAAGAACATGCAAACAGACGAAGAACATGCAAACAGATGAAGAACATGCAAACAGAAGAAGAACATGCAAACAGACAAAGAACATGCAAACAGACAAAGAACATGCAAACAGACGAAGAACATGTAAACAGACGAAGAACATGCAAACAGACGAAGAACATGCAAACAGATGAAGAACATGCAAACAGAAGAAGAACATGCAAACAGACGAAGAACATGCAAACACACGAAGAACATGTAAACAGAAGAAGAACATGCAAACAGAACAATATTAGAGCTGTAATTGACTAAAGAAGTGTACGAAACGGAAGACGAAAAATGTACGAGTTCAAGCGAAAACAGAGGCTGGAGCTTTGTCGGGGCTGATGCATGTTCTGACTGCGCCGTGGAGGAGGCTGTGTCGGGGATGATGCATGTTCTGACTGCGGCGTGGAGGAGGCTGTGTCGGGGATGATGCATGTTCTGACTGCGCCGTGGAGGAGGCCGGAGTCGGGGCTGATGCATGTTCTGACTTCGCCGTGGAGGAGGCCGGAGTCGGGGCTGATGCACGTTCTGACTGCGCCGTGGAGGAGGCTGTGTCTGGGCTGATGCATGTTCTGACTGCGCCGTGGAGGAGGCTGTGTCTGGGCTGATGCATGTTCTGACTGCGCCGTGGAGGAGGCTGTGTCGGGGCTGATGCATGTTCTGACTGCGCCGTGGAGGAGGCTGTGTCGGGGCTGATGCATGTTCTGACTGCGCCGCGGAGGAGGCTGTGTCGGGGCTGATGCATGTTCTGACTGCGCCGTGGAGGAGGCTGTGTCGGGGCTGATGCATGTTCTGACTGCGCCACGGAGGAGGCTGTGTCAGGGCTGATGCATGTTCTGACTGCGCCGCGAAGGAGGCTGTGTCGGGGCTGATGCATGTTCTGACTGCGCCGCGGAGGAGGCTGTGTCGGGGCTGATGCATGTTCTGACTGCGCCGCGGAGGAGGCTGTGTCGGGGCTGATGCATGTTCTGACTGCGCCGTGGAGGAGGCTGTGTCGGGGATGATGCATGTTCTGACTGCGCCGTGGAGGAGGCCGGAGTCGGGGCTGATGCATGTTCTGACTTCGCCGTGGAGGAGGCCGGAGTCGGGGCTGATGCACGTTCTGACTGCGCCGTGGAGGAGGCTGTGTCTGGGCTGATGCATGTTCTGACTGCGCCGTGGAGGAGGCTGTGTCTGGGCTGATGCATGTTCTGACTGCGCCGTGGAGGAGGCTGTGTCGGGGCTGATGCATGTTCTGACTGCGCCGTGGAGGAGGCTGTGTCGGGGCTGATGCATGTTCTGACTGCGCCGCGGAGGAGGCTGTGTCGGGGCTGATGCATGTTCTGACTGCGCCATGGAGGAGGCTGTGTCGGGGCTGATGCATGTTCTGACTGCGCCGCGGAGGAGGCTGTGTCGGGGCTGATGCATGTTCTGACTGCGCCGCGGAGGAGGCTGTGTCGGGGCTGATGCATGTTCTGACTGCGCCGCGGAGGAGGCTGTGTCGGGGCTGATGCATGTTCTGACTGCGCCGCGGAGGAGGCTGTGTCGGGGCTGATGCATGTTCTGACTGCGCCGTGGAGGAGGCTGGAGCTGATGCAGTGGAGCGGTGCTTCTCTGCAGTGGGACTGAGGGTAATCCAGAGTGACGGCTCCGGCAGCCAATCCCCCGCCCCCCTTCACAGTGCAAGCCCCGCCTCCGACACGAATCACAGGAACAGGATTCGCAGCGTTCCTCTGCACACGGCGGTGCGTTTGCCCTTTAATCCACCAGAACCAGAACCCCAGAGTCTGGAGCTCTTTATTTGATCTGTTTATGATTTGCAATATTATTTTAAAAATCAAGGACAGGAAATGGGACTTTTTTTTACCCAATTAGTTTTTCATTTGTTTGTTTATGTTTAGTAATAATGCGCGCAAGAAAACGCACAAGGAAATAAACACAAGAGGAAACAATCACAAGAGGAAACAAACGCAAGAGGAAACAAACGCAAGAGGAAACAAACACAAGAGGAAACGCAAGAGGAAATGCAAGAGGAAACAAACAAGAAGAAAAAAACACAAGAGGAAACAAACACAAGAGGAAACAAACATAAGAGGAAGGAAACAAACACAAGAGGAAACAAACATAAGAGGAAACAAACACAGGAGGAAACAAACACAAGAGGAAACGCAAGAGGAAATGCAAGAGGAAACAAACACAAGAGGAAACAAACACAAGAGGAAACGCAAGAGGAAATGCAAGAGGAAACAAACAAGAAGAAAAAAACACAAGAGGAAACAAACACAAGAGGAAACAAACACAAGAGGAAACAAACAAACACAAGAGGAAACAAACATAAGAGCAAACAAACACAGGAGGAAACAAACACAAGAGGAAACGCAAGAGGAAACAAACACAAGAGGAAACAAACTCAAGAGGAAACGCAAGAGAAATGCAAGAGGAAACAAACACAAGAGGAAACAAACGCAAGAGGAAACAAACACAAGACAAAACAAACACAAGAGGAAACAAACGCAAGAGGAAACAAACACAAGAGGAAACGCAAGAGGAAACAAACACGCGAGGAAATGCAAAAGGAAACGCCTTCACTGATCCAGGCATTTAAAGAGTCAGAAGCAGCTGCTCCTGAGTCACAAACATACCAGAGGCCCCACGCCTACATTCCTCTGCTCCGACACTACTACTGCTGCTGCTACTGCTGCTGCTGCTGCTGCTGCTGCTGCTGCTGCTGCTGCTGCTGCTGCTGCTGCTGCTGCTGCTGCTGCTGCTGCTGCTGCTACTACTACTACTACTACTACTGTTTACTTCAAGATTCTTCTGTCACGACTGTTACAACAACCTGTTTATTTCAGTCACAGAGGCCGAACCCCGATTACTCCTCATACACGTACTCCTGCTCATTATACTCCTCCTTGTACTTGTACTCCTGCTCCTCATACACGTACTCCTGCTCCTCATACTCCTCCTTGTACTTGTACTCCTGCTCCTCATACACGTACTCCTGCTCCTCATACTCCACCTTGTACTTGTACTCCTGCTCCTAATACACGTACTCCTGCTCCTCATACTCCACCTTGTACTTGTACTCCTGCTCCTCATACTCGTACTCCTGCTCCTCATACACGTACTCCTGCTCCTCATAAACGTACTCCTGCTCCTCATACACGTACTCCTGCTCCTCATACTCCTCCTTGTACTTTTACTCCTGCTCCTCATACACGTACTCCTGCTCCTCATACTCCTCCTTGTACTTGTACTCCTGCTCCTCATACTCGTACTCCTGCTCCTCATAAATGTACTCCTGCTCCTCATAAACGTACTCCTGCTCCTCATACACGTACTCCTGCTCCTCATACTCCTCCTTGTACTTGTACTCCTGCTCCTCACTCGTACTCCTGCTCCTCATAAACGTACTCCTGCTTCTCATACACGTACTTGTACTCCTGCTCCTCATACTCCTGCTCCTCATAAACGTACTCCTGCTCCTCATACACGTACTTGTACTCCTGCTCCTCATACTCCTGCGCCTCATAAACGTACTCCTGCTCCTCATACACGTACTTGTACTCCTGCTCCTCATACTCCTGCGCCTCATAAACGTACTCCTGCTCCTCATACACGTACTTGTACTCCTGCTCCTCATACTCCTGCGCCTCATAAACGTACTCCTGCTCCTCATACACGTACTTGTACTCCTGCTCCTCATACTCCTGCTCCTCATAAACGTACTCCTGCTCCTCATACATGTACTTGTACTCCTGCTCCTCATACTCGTACCTGTTCTCCTCATAAAAATGTAACAAACTAGCAATCTATAAGTAAAAAAATGTAAACACAAAAAAAATTAAGGGTGGGAGTCGAACCCAAAATCTCCAGCATGGCACGCACTGGAACAAACCGCTGGACCAATGAATCTGGAAATGTTCTGCTGTAAAACAGAAAATATACCTCAAACGTGACCTGCCCGCCACGAGGGCCGCCATATTGGATTCTGTAACTTCCAAACTCGTCACTTCCGTGAGTTATGAGTGTATGATCTAGTGCTGACCCTCCCATGATTACGTCACTCAGACATCGCACATACCAGAGGCCACACCCCACATTCCTTATGCTCCTCCTCTGCTCATTTACTACAGTTTCCATTGCCGTGTTCAGCCGTCGCTACGACCACCGTCCACCGCGTTTTCTCAATGGACACGCTTTAAAAATGTCAAATTCACCTGCCGCTCGAACACAAACGTCGCAATGAACTGCACCACAATAATATGTCACAGTGGCAATTTAATAAAAATCCAAATGTTCTGTTTTCTTCTAACTAAAACACACTGAAAATTAGGCTCTCAGTATTAAAGTGACGTACGACATGTTTATACGATTTTCTAATTTAGACTTTATTTGGTGTGTTTATACCTGTCGTACATATAAATGATAGTTTTACACCAATCAAGCAGGTATTTGTGGAGAAAACGTTGAACAATCTGTAGAAAATGACAGGAAGTGACATCACACCAGGGACACTCGTTCCAGTTTATGCAGAATTTACACACATAAACAACTTTTTTGACTCTTTAAACATCAATTCAACTAAATAAAGTCGCTCATATATTTTTATTCGTTAAATTAAAAAAAGTGACATTAGATGAGTTTTGTCCCAATGTTTACTGGGTAATTTCCTAGTGTGATGTCATCAATTACAAACAGGAAGTGAAATCATACACCCAAAAACTTCTGTGATAACGTTTTTATATATTTTTTTAGCAAAATTCAAAATATTTTATAGATATTTATCTCATCTGCGTTTTTGTTCAAAGAGTGGTCCGACCTGTAGGGGGCGCTTTCAATGCTTTAACAAATAAAACCCACTTTAAATCGTTGGCATTTAAAAACCTGTTACCATCCACCTATTTTCGCCCTGTGCACAATGGTTGGACATACCCAAATGGCATTGCTTATTAAAAGAGGATCTTATGTTCCACATGCAAGTGTGATGCATCATTAGAAAGCTTAGGCCTTCTAGTTTCTGCAGATGTGCACATGAATACTGTCAGGTCTTCAGAACTTGCACTACAGAGGCCCAAACATAAACAAAACATCCTTTTTTAGTCTCGCCTGAATATTGTTAATTTGTAATGGTCCTGAGCATGACATACTTCATTGTGTGCATATGCTGTTCACTGTACATGATGTTTATCTTGTTGACAACAACTGTGTAAAGTTTCAGATCTCTAGGAACAGGCATTTTGGTGCTGTTGACCTTTTTGTATCAAAAAGTATATTCGGAACAAGTGATCCAAATATGTGCCAACTGTGCCAAACTGTTTTATTACAATTTTAGCTCCTCTATGATCATAAAACATACATTTTGATGTTCTGTAGGCCACTAATAGCAATTATAACTGCTAAAAACAATATATGTGAAAATGTGTAAATATGAGTTTACCCATGAATTTCCCATATAGAGGTTAAAAAAATATATATATATATATAATATTTTTTTTTTAATTTTTGTATTGGTATAATAATACATATAACAAAATGCACGTCCAAAAGGCTAATAAAATCAGAAAACGTTATGCGCAAAATCCTGCCGAGAAATCTGGCTCTTTACAGCCTTCCCGGAGCCTTACGCACGAGAATACAGAAGATTCTGTGTCAATAAGCCCTTTGTCCCGCCTCTCTTTCTAAAGCTATTCTTATTGGCTAGAATGATATGCCAATCAAATTCTGCTATGTCATTAGCATGCGGCGCTATTTAGATGTAAACAGACTAATCCATGTGCGTCGCAAGCGGCGCATTTTTTTTTGCGGAGGCCGTAGCAAACAAACCCGTGGACAGAAAAAATCGTGGATGGTCTCATTCTGTAGGAAACAGTCTGAAGAAAAGAAGGATAACCAACATTATTTTATAGGTCAAACAGGTCATTTGTTATGGACGGAGAAATGTTTGTTTACTTGACAATATCTCGAAATCGGAAAACTTCAGGAAAAATACAAGTGGATATTGTTTTTCAATGGTTCCTTACGGACAGACTGAGTACAAGGATGTACAGAATTAAAGTCGTTTCGTCCGTCATAAACAGCAAACAGGTAGGACATGCGTTTGTAAAAGTTGAGACTTTCTCACAAACTATTGGCAATTGCTTCTTGGGGCATATTATTCAATCAATGACATATTCGTTTTGTTGAGAAAATAAGCTTTAAAATGATGTATGGCTTGCTGGTATTGACCACGGAAATAAAAGTGATGATGTAAGAGAATATTTGAGATATAGAAAATGCTCGCCGGCGGACAGGTGGGTGGTAACAGGTTTTAACACAAAATGTAAAAAAAATTCTCTCGATCGAAAAACGACTCAAGACGCTGCGATCATCGACCATCGCCACGATCCAAACGCCTTTAATTGCCCAGCGCTGCGAGCCACTTCTGGGCGTCGGCTTCAAACCTCGATTAACCCTCGACTTTGGAACGCGGCGCCGCTTTTGGCGCGAAAGACGAGCTCACGGCGTCTTCTAAACCCTGGACGAGGGACAGAACCTGCCCGTCCTTCAAACATGAAAAAGCTGCACAGCACTTGTTTACTAAATAAGATCAAAATAAACTTAAACTAAAAAGAAGCATAATTTTCCTCTTCTGCAGCTCCTCTCTTCCACCTGCAGCTTTTCGGCACCTACTGCAGCTCCACCTCTCCTTCAGCAGGCCTGGTGGTGCAGAGCAGACACTGCAGTCGTGTTATAGATA
>NW_027316500.1:31382267-31431409 GCF_026437365.1 Eucyclogobius newberryi | reverse complement strand
ATTTTGTTTTTTTGTAATATTGTTTTGTTCCATGGAGACGAGCGGGTAGCAAACCCTCCACCGGCAGGAGTTGCGATACAACTCACTCTGGTATTTGACGGACACAAATCGTTGCGTTTGAGTCAAACTCCTGTGATGGCCGCGTCTCGCATAAGGCTATAAATAAAAAGCAGAAGAAGAAGAAGTGGCAGCAGATTTAGGTCAACAGACTTGTCTCTCTCTCCCCCTTTCTCTTTCTATTCCCTCCCTCTTCTCTCCCTCCTCTCTTCCCCTTCCCTCCACTACTCCTCTCTCCTCCCTGTCTTCCTCTCTTTGCCTTCACTCACTCACTCCTCTTTGCTTGTTCTTTTCTCTCTTTGCTCATCCTCCATTCTCCCTCCTCTCACTCGCTTTCTCTCTTTACTGCCCCCCCTTCCAGCTCCTCTCCCTCTTCGGCGTAGGCTCCCGTTGAACCCGGCGTAGGCTCCCGTTGAACCCGGCGTAGGCTCCCGTTTTTCTCCACAAATACCTGCTTGATTGGTGCAAAACTATCATTTATATTTACAACAGGTATACATCGGTTCAAAGTGTTTCAGTCGACTTAAATGCGGCGACGAATTAGAAAGTAGAACGTCATATTTTTAGGTATAAATACACCGTTTCGTAGCACTTTTTTGAATTTCAAGTTGTTGTTGTTGTCTTGTTTGTGTCAGACAGAAGGTCAGATCATCAGCATATTTTTTGTCGTCCCTAACGACCGTCTGATAATGACGGCAAAATCCATATATTTTAGTAACATTTTAGCACACTTTTTGACACAATAATCTGAAACTAAAGAACATGAAGTACACTGCGACAGGAGGACTCTTTATTTCACCCCGGCGGACTCGCACTGAGCCCGTTCGGCGCTAAAACAGCCGCCAAATACGCCGAAACCGCTTTGAGCCTTATTTACACTGCGCCGTTCCTCGCTGCTCCAGTAGAGGGCGCGCTCAGGAATCTGTGCCGAATTTCACGACATTCGAACCTCTAAATATAATATAAATTCAATAATTATAAGGAAACGGAACATAATCCATTTCACACATTGCAGTACCATAAGTCGCCACTATCATTACGTAACCATCACTATCATTACGTAACAAACTACATCTTCTTTTTGCTCCTTTTCATTAATTTTTCTCTCAAACGTTCAACAAATACGACACTGATAACTTCTTTAACGTTTTATGAATGAAATAAATTAACTAATTACAAAATGTACAAATCTGACAGAAACATGGAGAACTGAACGTGAAACAAAGCGTTATTTCAGCGTCTGGTGGTCTCCGCGGTGCATCGTCCAATTATGAGGCCAGAAAATCAAATCAAACAATAAAACGATCTCGGCGAGCCTTTCAAAATAAAAGCACCACGCATGGACACAGTTACAAAGACTTCTCCCAGTTTGCATCGACACACAAGAAATATACACAAGTACACAAGAAATATACACAAGAAATATACACAAGTACACAAGAAATATACACAAGAAATATACAAAAGTACACAAGAAATATACACAAGAAATATACAAAAGTACTTAAGAAATATACACAAGTACACAAGAAATATACACAAGATATACACAAGTAATACCAGGACCGAAGTACAAGTACACGTATGTAAAGACGTGTACTTTTGTTTTTATAATATTCTGATTAGATTAAAATAATAATAAATACTGGCTCTTTCAACAAATGTAGCATTGCCATAAAATTTAAGAAAATAAAGTACAAACGTATCACTATTTATTGCGATATTTTACATTTGAAAACTCAATCAAAACTAAAAATAAAGAATAATTAGAGATACAAAGTGATATGAAAGTGAAAGTGGATCAAATAATCTATCAATATTAAACAGAAATATTGGGTTTATTAATGAATGAACGATCATAAATCACAAATAAACACTGATGTGCACAACCTGTATGACATGTTGAAATGTAATATCCTAATAAATAAGTATAATTCCTTATAATCCTTTGTAATAATCAAAAGTTATTTGACCAACTATTATTTTGAAAGTATCTCACATTATAAAACACTATTTTAGTTCATTTTACTCACCAACAAAGTAAGTCACAATATCGAGTTTTAGTTTTTGGGATTATTGTTTTGTCAATAAAACGATATAACGTTTATTGACGCAAAATTTTGTAAAAATATGTAATTTTATTTTGTTTCTTACACGATTCAAACTTTCTGAACGCAAAAGTGTGACATAAAAAACATAAAAACATATTACTTTTTATAGCATAGATTGAATTGAAATGCCTTATTTTCTGCTTTTAAAAATGGTCCCAATTCCTATTATTTTTTATTTTTTGTAAATATACTATGGCCCGACAAATCACACGGTTAAATAATCTTGAGCATCAGAAAAGATCAAAGAACCACTTTCACCAAACCAGTTTAAAGTGACGTACGACAGGTTTTTACGACGTTCTAATTTTGACTTTATTTGGTGTATTTGTACCTGTTGTACATATAAATTATACTTACACCAATCGAGCAGGTATTTGTGAAGTAAAGTCAAAAAAACTATAGACAGGAAGTGACATCACACCAGGGACACTCATTCCAGTCAAAGTTTATGCAGAATTTAGACAAAAGAAACAACTTTTTTCAATTCAACAAAATAAAGTCACTCTCATATATTTTTATTGGTCAAATAAAACAAATGGTGACATTAGATGAGTTTTGGCCCAGTGTTTTCTGGGTAATTTCCTAGTGTGATATCATCGATCACAATCAGGAAGTGAAATTATAAACCTAAAGAATTTGCTATTCTGTGAGAACATTTGAATCATTTTTGGCAAAATTCTAAATATATTGATCTTATCTGTGTTTTAGTTTGAGTGGTTTGACCTGTAGGGGGCGCTCCAAACCACCACCCACCCACTTTCAACTAATAAACTTATAAGAGCCATTTCACCAGACGAGGAGTGTTTATTCTGCCCACAAAGTGCCACAATCCACGTTTTATCAGCAGCTTCACGACACCAGCAACACAACACCAAACTGGACCAAACTGGACCAAACTGAACTAAACTGGACCAAACTGGACCAAACTGAACTAAACTGGACCAAACTGGACCAAACTGGACCAAACTGGACCAAACTGAACTAAACTGGACCAAACTGGACCAAACTGAACTAAACTGGACCAAACTGGACCAAACTGGACCAAACTGGACCAAACTGAACTAAACTGGACCAAACTGGACCAAACTGAACTAAACTGGACCAAACTGGACCAAACTGGACCAAACTGGACCAAACTGAACTAAACTGGACCAAACTGGACCAAACTGAACTAAACTGGACCAAACTGGACCAAACTGGACCAAACTGGACCAAACTGAACTAAACTGGACCAAACTGGACCAAACTGAACTAAACTGGACCAAACTGGACCAAACTGGACCAAACTGGACCAAACTGAACTAAACTGGACCAAACTGGACCAAACTGAACTAAACTGGACCAAACTGGACCAAACTGGACCAAACTGAACTAAACTGGACCAAACTGGACCAAACTGGACCAAACTGGACCAAACTGAACTAAACTGGACCAAACTGAACTAAACTGGACCAAACTGGACCAAACTGAACTAAACTGGACCAAACCAGAGCCAAACTGAACCAAACAAAACCAAACCAGAGCCAAACTGAACCAAACCAGAGCCAAACTGAACCAAACTGAACCAAACTGGTCCAAACCAGAGCCAAACTGAACCAAACCAGAGCCAAACTGAACCAAACCAGAGCCAAACTGAACCAAACTGAACCAAACTGGTCCAAACCAGAGCCAAACTGAACCAAACCAGAGCCAAACTGAACCAAACTAGAGCCAAACTGAACCAAACCAGAGCCAAACTGAACCAAACCAGAGCCAAACTGAACCAAAACGAACCAAACCAAACCAAACTGAACTAAACCAGAGCCAAACTGAACCAAACTGAACAAAACCAGAGCCAAACTGAACTAAACCAGAGCCAAACTGAACCAAACTGAACTAAACCAGAGCCAAACTGAACTAAACCAGAGCCAAACTGAACCAAACTGAACCAAACCAGAGCCAAAATGAACCAAACTGAACAAAAACTGCTGAACCAAACCAGAGCCAAACAGAACCAAAACTGAATAAAACTGAACCAGAACTGAACTAAATGAGAGCCAAACTGAACCAAAACAAACCGAACAAAAAACAAACCGAACCAAACTAAACCAAACCGAAACAAAACTGAACCAAAACAGCCGGATCAAACCATACTAAACCAAAACCGAACTAAACCAAACCAAAACTGAACCAAACTCACCAAAATTGAACCAGAGTCAAACCAAACCCAAACCAAACCGAACCAGCTCCAGCAGCTACTGGGTCAACGACGTGAAAGGCGCGTGCGTAACGTGCACACACACGCGTGCGTAACGTGCACACACACGCGTGCGTAACGTGCACACACGCGGGGTTTAAATGCCATTCGCGTAGTTCGTTCTTATCTCCGTTTGCGACGCTCGGGACGCTCCAATTGCAAACACCAAAGCACACGCGCGTGAGTCGGACCCGCCGCGCGTGAGTCGGACCCGCCGCGCGTGAGTCGGACCCGTCGCGCACAAGTTTAAGTTGAGACGGAGTTTAAGATGATTTCAATGCTTTGAGAGGAGCACGCGCGCTTTCACTTTGAGCCGCTGCATTTGGAGATGAAAAAGTTCAGAAGCGGAAAACACAGACGCGGGGCTCGTGCCTCGGAACCGACGCGAGCCGTGCGTAAAAACGGCACCGAAACGCGTTGAATTCACGTCCCCCCCGAGCCCACCCCCCGCGCGCGCGAGTCAAACTTCAGCCCCCGGACGCGTCTCCCCGCGACTCTTCCACACGCCGCAGTCGGACGTTACAAACACGGTTATTCGGCGCGTTGCGTAACCGTCGCTCCGATGCCGTTCCGCGCGGGTCCCGGGGCGAGGGTCCGCGGGGGAGTCTTACCGCGTTTGGGTCCAGCGGGGAGAGGGACGGACGCATGGGGAGCCCCGGAGACGGTGGGTCGCGGGGAGCGGAGGGACGAGCCGTGCGCGCAGCCGGAGACTCCGACACACAATGGCGCTGAGAGGAGGCGGAGGAGGCGGAGGGAAGGCGCGCGGCGGTGCGTTCACGGGCCTTTCACGGGGCGGCGGGACGAACGGGGCTGATGCGCGCGTGAGGCGGGACGAACGGGGCTGATGCGCGCGTTAGGTGGGACAAGCGGGGCAGGTGCGCGCGTGAGGCGCGTGAGGCGGGACGAGCGGAGCTGATGCGCGCGTGAGGCGGGACGAGCGGGCGCGTGTGTGGCGCAGGAATGACGGTTTGAGTGCGGTATGGACGGAAACGTGTCGTCCGTTTGCGTGACTCGCACAGGGCCCGTCTCGCATAGGGCCCGTCTCGCATAGGCCCGTCTCGCATAGGGCCCGTCTCGCATAGGGCCCGTCTCGCATAGGCCCGTCTCGCATAGGGCCCGTCTCGCATAGGGCCGTCTCGCATAGGGCCCGTCTCGCATAAGGCCCGTCTCGCACAGGGCCCGTCTCGCATAGGCCCTTCTCGCATAGGGCCCGTCTCGCATAGGCCCGTCTCGCACAGGGCCCGTCTCGCATAGGGCCGTCTCGCATAGGGCCCGTCTCGCATAAGGCCGTCTCACACAGGGCCCGTCTCGCACAGGGCCCGTCTCGCACAGGGCCCGTCTCGCACAGGGCCCGTCTCGCACAGGGCCGTCTCACATAGGCCCGTCTCGCACAGGGCCCGTCTCGCACAGGGCCGTCTCACATAGGGCCCGTCTCGCACAGGGCCGTCTCACACAGGGCCCGTCTCGCACAGGGCCCGTCTCGCACAGGCCCGTCTCACATAGGCCCGTCTCACACAGGGCCGTCTCACACAGGGCCCGTCTCGCACAGGGCCCGTCTCGCATAGGGCCCGTCTCGCATAGGGCCCGTCTCGCATAGGCCCGTCTCGCATAGGCCCGTCTCGCAAAGGGCCGTCTCGCATAGGGCCCGTCTCGCATAGGGCCGTCTCGCATAGGGCCCGTCTCGCATAAGGCCCGTCTCGCACAGGGCCCGTCTCGCATAGGCCCGTCTCGCATAGGCCCGTCTCGCATAGGGCCCGTCTCGCATAGGCCCGTCTCGCATAGGGCCCGTCTCGCACAGGCCCGTCTCGCATAGGGCCCGTCTCACATAGGGCCGTCTCACACAGGGCCCGTCTCGCACAGGGCCCGTCTCGCACAGGGCCCGTCTCGCACAGGGCCCGTCTCGCACAGGGCCGTCTCACATAGGCCCGTCTCGCACAGGGCCCGTCTCGCACAGGGCCGTCTCACATAGGGCCCGTCTCGCACAGGGCCGTCTCACACAGGGCCCGTCTCGCACAGGGCCCGCCTCGCACAGGCCCGTCTCACATAGGCCCGTCTCACATAGGGCCGTCTCACACAGGGCCCGTCTCGCACAGGGCCCGTCTCGCATAGGGCCCGTCTCGCACAGGGCCCGTCTCGCATAGGCCCGTCTCGCAAAGGGCCGTCTCGCATAGGCCCGTCTCGCACAGGGCCCGTCTCGCACAGGGCCGTCTCACATAGGGCCCGTCTCGCACAGGGCCGTCTCACACAGGGCCCGTCTCGCACAGGCCCGTCTCACATAGGCCCGTCTCACATAGGGCCGTCTCACACAGGGCCCGTCTCGCACAGGGCCCGTCTCGCACAGGGCCCGTCTCGCACAGGGCCGTCTCGCATAGGGCCGTCTCGCATAGGGCCGTCTCGCATAGGGCCGTCTCGCATAGGGCCGTCTCACATAGGGCCGTCTCACACAGGGCCCGTCTCGCACAGGGCCCGTCTCGCACAGGGCCCGTCTCGCACAGGGCCGTCTCGCACAGGGCCGTCTCGCACAGGGCCGTCTCGCATAGGGCCGTCTCACATAGGGCCGTCTCACATAGGGCCCGTCTCACATAGGGCCCGTCTCGCACAGGGCCCGTCTCGCACAGGGCCCGTCTCACTTAGGGCCGTCTCACATAGGGCTGTTATGTGAGACGTTATGTGTTATTACAACAGAAGTGTTATTACAACAGAAGTGCTATTACAACACAAGTGTTATTACAACAGAAGTGCTATTACAACAGAAGTGCTATTACAACACAAGTGTTATTACAACAGAAGTGCTATTACAACACAAGTGTTATTACAACACAAGTGTTATTACAACACAAGAGTTATTACAACACAAGAGTTATGTTATAGTGTTATAGAGCAGCAGCTAAAGATTTTGTCTAGTCGACTGCTCTGTGATTATTGTTTTAATGAGTCGAATCAAACAATTATTTCTATTGAAGACTGAGGCTTTTTAAGAACGTTACCAACAAACGAAATGAAATATTGTGACTGAAGAATAGAATATTTATCACATTTATTATTTTTTTACATTTTGATTAAAAAATGCCACTGTCTTTGTTATTAAATGTATTTCTTTGTGAGTCTGTTTAGTACAGAAAATACAACTATGATTATCTTTATAATCGATTAATCGTTGCAGCTCTAAAATAGTCTTTTTTGTGCATTTATTCATCACAAATCAAAAAAGCTAAAACACGTAGATCACAAGAGACGTTTTTATTTCTCAATAATAATGCAGTGAAGAAGTCTCTAATGCAGTATCAAATATCACAAAGTATTCATTTGATTTTAAGAAAGTAACTAATCTGAATTCCACCAAATGAAAGGGCAGAACTAAAATGAAATACAAATAATATATATATTTAGTTACTTCTCAACTAAAGTCATTATGTACAGTGTGGCTCAAACTTCTACTGCAGATATTAAAGACGAGTCTGTGCATTTAATTGACCGTTAAGTACAGATATTCATAAGGAATAAGATGTTTAGTATTTGCTGTTAGTGTATTATTGTTACTGTGGAATACTGTGTTGCTGGGTTCAAACTCCAGTTGTGTAACAGTGTAATAAAAGTGTAATAAACGGTGTAGTAAAGGTTATGTGAGCGTGTGCAGTGGGCGTTTCTCCCAATGGTCCGTGAACGCATCAGAGGAACAGCAGCTGCCCCAGAGGCTCCGCCCCCTTCTCTCTCTCACAAACACAGTCGGTATGTGCCTGACATTCTCTCTCTCTCTCTCTCTCTCTCTCTCTCTCTATTTCATCTGTTTCTCTCTCTCTCTCTTTCATCTTTTTCTCTCTCTATTTCATCCATTTCTCTCTCTCTCTCTATTTCATTTGTTTCTCTCTCGCTCCATTTCATTTGTTTCTCTCTATTTCATCCGTTTCTCTCACTCTATTTCATCTGTTTCTCTCTCTATTTCATCTGTTTCTCTCTCTATTTCATCGGTTTCTCTCCCTCTCTATTTCATCTGTTTCTCTCTCTCTATTTCATCTGTTTCTCTCTCTCTATTTCATCTGTTTCTCTCTCTATTTCATCTGTTTCTCTCTCTATTTCATCTGTTTCTCTCTCTATTTCATCTGTTTCTCTCTCTCTATTTCATCTGTTTCTCTCTCTCCCCCCTCTCTCCCTCTCACTAACTCCCTCTCTCTCGCTCTCTTCTTGCTCTCTCTCTTTCTTGCTCTCTCTCCCTCGCTCTCTTCTTGCTCTCTCTCCTCCTCTTTCTTCTTGCTCTATCTCCCTCTCGCTCTTCTTGCTCTCTCTCCCTCTCTCTCTTTCTTGCTCTCTCTCTCTATTTCTCTCTCTCTCCCTCGCTTTCTTACCAGCTCTCTCTTCTCTCTCTCTCCCTTTCTGTCTCTAGCCCTCTCTCTCTCTCCCCCTCTCTCTTTCTCTATTTCTTGCTCTCTCTCTCGTCCTCTCTCTTTCTCCCTCTTCTTGCTCTCTCTCTTTCTCCCTCTCTTCTTTCTCTCTCTCCCTCTTTCTTATTCACTCTCTTACTCTCTCTCTCTCTCCTTGCGCGCTCTTTCTTCTTGCTCTCTCTTTCTCTCTCCCTATTTCTTGCTCTCTCTCTCGTCCTCTCTCTTTCTCTCGCTCTCCCTATGTCTTTATATCTTTCTCTTTCTCGCTCTCTCTCCTTGCTCTCCCCCTCCTCCTCTCTCTTTCTCCCTCTTCTTGCTCTCTCTCTTTCTCCCTCTCTTCTTTCTCTCTCTCCCTCTTTCTTATTCACTCTCTTACTCTCTCTCTCTCCTTGCGCTCTCTCTGTTCTTGCTCTCTCTCTTTCTCTCTCTCTATTTCTTTCTCTCTCTCTATTTCTCTCTCTCTCCCTCTCTATTTCTTACTCGCTCTTACTCACTCTCTCTTCTCTCTCTCTCCCTCTGTCTCTAGCCCTCTCTCTCTCCCTCTCTCTTTTTCTCTATTTCCTGCTCTCTCTCTCGTCCTCTCTCTTTCTCTCCCTATGTCTTTATATCTCTCTTTCTCGCTCTCTCTCCTTGCTCTCTCCCTCTCTCTCCCTCCCTCTCTCTTTCTCCCTCTTCTTGCTCTCTCTCTCTATTTCCCTCTCTCTCCCCCTCTATTTCTTACTCGCTCTCTCTATCTTACTCTCTCTCTCTTACTCACTCTTTCTTTCTCCCTCTCTCTTACTCACTCTCTTACTCACTCTCTCTCCTTGTGCTCTCTCTATTCTTGCTCTCTGTCTCCCTCTCTCGCTCTCCGTCACCTCGACTGAACCCTCAGTTTGAGTTCATTCGAGGTAAACTTCAGCCTCTGTTTTTGGTGAATGTTTCTGCCCCATTTCTCTCTCTTTCTCTCTCTCTCCGTTTCTGTTCCCGCCTCTCACACTTCCCTTTCTCTTCCTCCCTCACTCTCTGCCTCCCCCTTCTCTCTTAGTTCCCTCTCTCTGAAACGGTGAAGCAGCGATGGCGGCGGAGGAGGATGGCTCTAAATAAAGACCCAGGTCAAAAACAGGAAATGTCTGAGCGAGCCGAGAGGGCGGGGCCGCTCCGCGCAGCGCCGCGGCGACAGGACGCAAGCGGCTGTCACTCTCTGCACACGACGCGGGGCCGTTTGAGCCGCGGCCTTTGGCTTTTCACTACGGATTTAATACTTTACACAACGTACGGTGCAATGTTTAAAATGACATGACTTTAACCGTTGTAGTTGAACTCAGAGGTGGAGATCCTGAGTTCTCCTGAGATGTTTTTAGGCCCATAAACCATCAGCTGACCGGTTCTGAGCAAGTCTGCCTCAAATCACATGCATTATAACTGCGTACTGACGTTAGCATGTCTGGGAACGCTAGCTTTTGTTTGTTTCTTGCCTTTTCTCCCTCACATGCCCGGACCCTGACTCACCCGCCTTGTACCCGCCTCGCACCCGCCTTGTACCCGCCTCGCACCCGCCTTGCACCCGCCTCGCACCCGCCTTGCACCCGCCTTGCACCTGCCTCGCACCCGCCTGGCGTCCGCAGCGCGTCCGCGTCAGCCGCTAAAAATACTGCGATTACAAATACGCCGAATACAAATCACGCGTGCGAAAAGGGGCGTTTAGAAATATGTGAGTTATTTTTAGACGACACAACTCTAGAAAGTGTTTTGGTTTCATGTTCTTCTTTTTTTTTTTTTTTTTTTTTACTAAACAACAACAACAGTTAACATAATACAGTCGTAAAATTAAACTCAAATATTCCATCTTCACCACATATTTACACACAAAAAAAGACAAAAAATAACAACAAAAAAAGGAATTGATTATTTATTTATTTATTTAATATGGACATGGCATTTACATTGTTACAAGTGTTATAGCAGAATATGCTAATTCTCAACACCTGTTCATAGGTTGCCTGACCCGCCAGCCCCGCCCACATTCTGTTCGAATGCGTAAGGGTCTGGAATCCGAGTCAGAGCCAATGAAGTCGTTGGACCATAATCTCTCGATCCAATCCCAGCCGGAGGTTTTAACGCGTCACACTGAGATACGGAAGTTGCTTTTCACCGCTGTTCCAAAACATTCAAGATGGCGGACCCGGCTCGTGACCCGGCTCGTGACCCGGCTCGTGACCCGGCTCGTGACCCGGCTCGTGACCCGGCTCGTGACCGAGTGTTTACTTCTGCTCTCACTTTGGTTTGAACGATCAGGAAAGTCCGCTCTACTCGCCGTGATGAACGTGCGTTAGATGCGGTTATACGAAGGGCGTCATCGCGATTCAGGAGACATTTTCTGCGTTCGGGGACGGTTAACGCGGAACACGCCTTGTTGACATGGACTACGTAATATCCGGTTAAGCGTGTCACGTTTTTTGCCTCACTTCTGGGTTTATGTGATTGGTTCTGTCTCTGTGAACTCCCCCATGAGCCCCAGACCCTCAGGTTTTGTTAAGTCGTCTGTTAAAACGTGTTGGGAACGGCTGATCAGGCAAGTCCATAGGTAGAATTGGCGACTCTAACTTGGCCCTCACACTTGCATGTCTTAACATTGATACATCGTACATAAAATAAAATGTAAAAAAATAAATAAACCAAAAACAACACCAGTATTTCAATGTGTTTTAGTAGGCCATATATTTCTTTCCAAAATTATTTTATTTATTTATGGAAACATGTATTATTATTAGGCCCGAGCGCCACAAGCTGGCGAGAGGCCTATTAATCTCGTAAGGCCGTGCGAAGCACGGCTGCGAAAGTGCGCACGTAGTGCGCACGAAATCGAGCGCGAAGCGCTCGCCCACTTTCAAACACTCACTAACGCACTCCTTCACTCACGCACGCCCCATGCATACTGATTAGTAGTAGGAAAATGGAATCCCGTGCAAAAGTGCGCACTAAACGAGCACTTTAAATTGGGAAGCACTCATTTGCGCTAAGTAGCTCACGAATACGTTCCCCATCTCTTGCATGTTCCGTGCATATAAGCATGTAATGCAAAAATTGAACATTATTACTGTATAGAGGGCCAAAAACACAAAGTGGGCGGAGCCCACTCCAAATTAACGAAAGTACCCGTCAGTGACCAGGGACCCACACCATGAGGTAGGAAAGCGCGAGCGCTTTCCGAAAATGTATAGTTTATGATATTTGAAAAATGGGAAACATTGTTCGCATCGGAATATTATTCTTTCTTTCTTTCTTCTTTCTTTCTTTCTTCTCGGGACCAACCCCCCTATTTTTCACCCAGTGAACATTGACGAAAAGTCACAAAAATTTGCACACCTCTAAAAATCGTGCCTCTCTACATTCTGGCTATTTCCCTTTTCTAAAATAAAAAAATTGGCGCGTCAGCGCCCCCAAATGTACCAAAAATGCATTGAGAGATGGGAAATGACCCAAAAAAATCTGATCGTAGAATCATGAAATTTGGCGCAGAGGTAGATGGTGACAAGAGAAGTAAAAAATATTATTACGGCAACGCCGTCCGCCCAACCAAATGTCGGCCATATTGCTTCAAAAATGGCTAAACATGACTTCGGAGTTTTCGAACTCCTCCCAGGGCGTTGGCCCTAAAAAGCTGAAATTTGGTGAAAATGCTACTGAGGAGTGGGACATCAAAAGTTATTCAAATTACATTGATACCTGTCACGGTCTCTGTGCGGCAAAGCCGCAAACTGTAGCTAGAATTTCAGAAATCTCCCCAATTTAACATTTCTGCCGTTTGCGCAGATAAAGTCCGAATTGCGTCAAATTAGAATCAGTTGTTAAACTCTTTGCCCTAAACCTACTTGAAGTGAAATAAATTAATTTGGAGCCACAGCGCCCCCTACAGATTTTATATGGAGGTTAAATATTTAGTTTTGCGAAATTATGAAATTTGACACACAACTCAATTTTGGCATCCCCATCAAAAAAGTCAATGAGACCCATTTCATAATTGTTATGGCGTTGCCGTAACGATGACCGAAACCTTCCATGTTATTCCAATGGGGAAATCGCCAGAACATGTTTACACTTTAGACTTTCACAAACTCCTCCCCCTCAGGGCGTTAGCCCTATTAACCTGAAATTTGGTGAGTCATCTTCAGGGGTGGACCATCAAAAGTTATCCACATTTTTATTCTAAGAGTCACGGTGTCTGTGCGGCAAAGCCGCACATTTTGCCAAGAATTCAAAATAAAATTGCTTTTTGATGGTAAAACAAAGGGGAGAAGATGTGACAGCGTCACAGATTCAGCAGTGTAATAAAAGGACAATTGGGGCGCGTTAGCGCCCCCTCCTCTTGCGGCGTGGCGGCGGCGTGGCGAGGGCCGATCATTGCCGCTTGCGGCTATATTTATTTTTATTGTTATTTATTAATTATTATTTTATTCTAGAATATGTTACTGAGTCGGTGTCAATCACTAAATCCATTGTCGTCGTGTCATTCTCGGTCACGATTTTGCGATACGTGCGATAATCGATATATCGCTCGTGATATTCTACGACGTATCAACAGTTTTTAAAGATCCCGACGGTCAAATTGTCACATGTTTTTCCTTTCTTTAAAAAACGCAACATAATTGTCGCGCGGTCGCAAAATATCTCTGGCGATATATCGACACAGCAGCCCACGATATCGATACTGTATCACCACATTTAGTATCGCGATATATCGATACTGTAAAAAGTTAAGATCCAGATCTCCGGCTCGTTCCACGTCCGCTGCTTTCTGCCGTTTCCCGTAGCAACGCTTTGAAATCCCAACAAACGACTGATAAAACACGTTTGCCGTCGTCCGATTAATCGACTGAAGGATTACAGAGCTGGCAGGTAAGAGCCAAATATCGATACCCAAACAAAACCGATCATGTTTTCGGTTTCACTACTGGAAAATATTACAGTGCATTAGTGAATGAATAATAACTTTGGACTGGAACGATATATTAGATGACCAATATATTATGTTATCGGTTATCGGCCCCGATACTCCAGGCCGATATTTAGTCGTGGCCGATCAGCTGATAAAAAGAACACAATTGGGAGCAGGCATTTAGTCCTGGGGTACGGGGGCCGACTAGGCGAAAAAACTAGGAGCTTCGGCATTCTCCGGAACCACGGCTCGGCAGCCAATCAGAGCCAAGCACACACATTTCGTCGACCAATCAGCGCGCAGCATGCAAATTTTCACTTGCAAACCGTAAGCTGTAATGGTGGACTGTGGTCAAATGCTTCCCGGGCAGATTTAATGATAATATTCTGTTTTTTTCTAAGATTTATTAATAAAATGACCCCGTCCCTTCACTCGAAAATGCTCGTCCACATTTTAAAATACCGCGTCCAAAATACGGGAGACGGCCCCTATCTACAAGTCTGCTTCGGTCAAAGAACACTTCTGTCTCAGAGGTTCGTGGTCGATTTAAATGAAACAAAAAATAAAAACGGGACAAAAATAGTGTGTTACCAAATGGAAATGGAAACTACTGTAGGTTGGTTCAGCAAAACACATTTCCAGTGCATTAAAGGGGACAAACACCGTCTAATTCCACTAAAAAGTACAACCATTAAAAACAACGTGATCATAAAACTCTTATTTAAAACAGCGTATACCGTATTTTCCGGACTATAAGTCGCACCAGCCAAAAAATGCATAATAGAGAAGAATAAAACATATATAAGTCGCACTGGAGTATGAAATGCAGTTGCAAGTGTGAAAATAACAAATAATATCACATGTAAGTCGCTCTGGAGTGTAAGTATAAATATATAAGTATAAATGTAAGTATAAGTCGCACCCCAGCCAAAACTATGAAAAAAGGTGCGGCTAATAGTCCGGAAAATACGGTAATGAGGTTGACTAATTTTCAGATTAATTTTGCCTCATGACATTACTTTTTGGAGTGGAAATGTATTGATGAAGGCTAAAGAGTTGAATTCATCCTGGATTCTGACTGAAAACAACACAGTTTGTTTTCACGTCCTTCTTTGTGCTCGCGCTCCACTCAATCTCCTTCATCTCCTTTATCTCCTTCATCACCTTCATCTCCTTCATCTCCGCTCATTCTCACATTTCTGAAGCCGCGTTTCAAAACAATTGTAATAATTATCGTTGCCGATCGTCGCAGTCGACTCGGATGAGGCCAAAAATAGCTCAAAGTCGAAGCTTCAACTTTTCATTTTGAGTCAGCGACAGAGCGAGGAGGGAAATGATGTGTGTGTGGGGGAATAACGACGTGTGTTTAGTCATGTGACGCCTTCAGGGTCATGTGACGCCTTCAGGGTCATGTGACGCCTTCAGAGTCAGCTGACTCGCAGGAAACTCCAGCGCCGTGTGTCACGCTCGAGCAGAGAGAGGCCGTAGTGTTTACGGTCGTCGTGGTAATGCAGCGGGGAATCACACGCTCACATACCGTGCCACTTTATGCAAATACTCTTCCACGTTTCACTGTTTTTAAAGGAACAAATGCATTTTTACAGCAATATTCTGCCTGAAATTATGAAAAACATAACGTCGCCATTAAATATTGACTTCCTCTAAAGTTTTATAACGATCAATCGACCAAATGTAACTATTTTACTCAAAAAAATTATCTTTTTTGCAGTTTAAGAATCATTAAATGGACTATACAGACTTTATTTATTAAAAATAAATAAAATAAATTAATAAAATTAATAAAATTAATAAAATTAATAAAATTAATAAAATTATTTAAAATTTAATTAAAAATTAATTAAAATGTAATTAAAATTTTATTAAATGTTATTCCATTTATCTTTCATGGACAGTTCAGACAGTTCAGACTAAAACACAATAGAATATTTTATAACAAATCCAGTTGCATTATTAAATCAAAATGTCAAAAAAAAGAATAAACAAATTATAATATTCTTCAATAATACACTTAATTAGTTTTTTATTTGTCACTTCAGGAGGAACTGGAAATGAAAACAATATTTTGTTGTCAATTTGAAAATTAACATTTGTATAAATGGGACACACCGGACGTGTTATTCATATTCATATATATATATATATATATATATATATATATATATATATATATATATATATTCTTTTTTCAGTTTACTTTGTGATTCAGTCATTTTTTCACACATTGCCTATAATTTTACAAATCGGTCAATCACTGACCTTAAAACAAAAGAAAAGCTTATTCTCTTCTTCTTTTGACACAAAGGAAAAATTTATTGCACGATGATAATTAAAAACGCTCTAATATAAGAATCAGAATCAGAATCAGAATCAGAATCAGAATGAGTTTGTCAATGAACAGAATTCACAAACATAATTTAACATTTTCATCACACAAAATTTCAGTATTTTCGGTTCTGCCAAAACCTCTGGGAAAAAAACACATTTGTCCCGTTTGTATCCGATTTGCTCCTTCTCCTCTATATGTCCTTCTGTCTCTCTGTCCCCTCCCTCAGTCCTTCTCTCCCTCCGTCCCCTCCCTCCCGCTCTCCCTCCCTCCCTCTCTTCCCTCCCTTCTCTCCCTCTCTTCTCTCCCTCCGTCTCCCTCCGTTTGCTTTATGAATGTCTGTCTTCTCTTTCCCCTCTCTTCCCTCCCTTCTCTCCCTCTCTTCTCTCCCTCCGTCTCCCTCTTCTGCTTTATGAATGTCTGTCTTCTCTTTCCCCTCTCTTCCCTCCCTTCTCTCACTCCGTCTCCCTCTTCTGCTTTATGAATGTCTGTCTTCTCTTTCCCCTCTCTTCCCTCCCTTCTCTCACTCCGTCTCCCTCTTCTGCTTTGTGAATGTCTGTCTTCCATTCACAGTCTTCGCCTCCTGCCGCTCGTCCCACTCCACTCGGCTGAGTCAGCGTCGCTCTATCACGACTCCACACTTTTTTTTTCTCTCCCGCCGCTCAGTCTCTCTCCTCCCTCTATTTTTGTTTCCTTCTCTTCTCTCTCGCTCTCCTCCCGTCGTTCCTTCTCTCCCTCTCTCATCTCTCTTTCTGTCCATTCTCTATATTCTCCTTCTCGTGTCAGTAACAATAATCAAATGAAGCAGGTTCTAGATATAAAAAGGTTCTAGATATAAAAAGGTTCTAGATATAAAAAAGTTCAAATCCAAATGTTACTAAAGTAAAACATGAACGTTAAGGTCTAAACTCTTACACCGTCGACCTTCGGTGTCGTATCGTTGGAGATTTGACCGAAAATGTGCTAAAAACCCTGTTATTCATTCATTAAATCATCAGAAACATAAAGTTCCGCTTCATTCACGCTTGATTCATGAAGTCGTTTACGATCTCCTCTTCTCTGAGACTCACAGAAACACTCACTTTCAAATGTCTCAGATTTGTGCCGAGGTCTGGGCCGTTTTTAAGTGCTTAAATTATCGCATTTTCCGTGATTTTCAGCACAAACGTGATTTAGAGCGCCCCCTACAGGTCAGACGACACATTGAACTCAAACGCAGTTCAGATAAATATAGTGTACTTAGAATTTTGCTCAAAAATTTAAACATTTTTAGGTTCATAATTACACTTCCTGTTTGTAATTGATGACATCACACTGGGAAATTACCCAGCAACCAGTGGGCAAAAACTCATCTAATGTCAGCATTTTAAAAAAATTGGACAAATAAAAATATACGAGAGCGAGGTTATTTAGCTGAATTCATGTTTAGAGTCAAAAAAGTTGTTTCTTTGTGTAAATTCTGCATAAACTTTGACTGGAACGAGTGTCCCTGGTGTGATGTCACTTCCTGTCATTTTCTTCAGATTTTTCAACGTTTTCTCCACAAATACCTGTTCGATTGGTCTAAAACCATCATTTATACGTACGACAGGTATAAACACACCAAATAAAGTCAAAATTAGAACATCGTAAAAACCTGTCACGGGACCTTTAAGTTCTGCAACACGAGATGCCAAAGGAAAGCTTCTCTAGAGCATGTTTAAATGTCAATAGCAATAAAAATTATGCATAATACGTGTCATTTCTAACATATTTTTTGCTCTTGCTTTGGCTCCACTCTCCGCTCTGACCTCTGACCTCTTAACTGCTAAATCTCTTTCTTTATTGCGACTTTGGGCTTCTGTTTTTGTAAAGTTGCTTGCAAATATCAACAGTTTGAGGTGATTTTCTTGTGCGTTTTTCACTTCCATTTCACAACAATCAAACAAATAATGACTGAACTTGAAGATGTACACATTAAAAAGCCGTTATTGATGTTAAATACGCTCATTAGCGCCACACGACGTCTAACCGTGCTTATTTACAGGACATATTTGTGTGGCGTTGGGTTTTTTAAAGGGGTATTTCTCCACCTCGATGCAAGGCAAGTTTATTTATACACGCAACGGGAAAAAGAGCCATTAAAATCTCAACACAGACGACACAGTTCGAGCGTTTTGACTTTGTCGGGGCGAAACGCGACCGTTTTGCGCACCTATTTGAACATCAGAGCGGAGGCCCGGCTCACATCTTCAGACCGTTCCACATTCGCGCTGCATAAAAGCGAAACGCCGATTCAAACGCAGTCGCTCGACGGTCCGGCTTTAATCTCGATCCCAGTTTTCTTCCCCGTCGCCTCATTTTCCACCTCTCCGTCCGACTCTTTATTCCTCTTCGTTTCCCTTTTCTTTCCCCCCCTCGCCCTCGCTCTCTGTCCGTGGGCCGGAGCAGAAGGGAAGTGAATGACCTGTCTCCCCCCTTTTTCCCCCTCTCTCGCTCCCCCGTTCACAGCTGGCCTCGACTCCCTCCTCCTCCCGCCTCGAACAAAAGACGCACATTTCGCCGCTCGCTCACACAAACACACACGTAAGAGAAGGAGCCCCGGCCTATGCTAATGTCCCAACCAACCCCCCCGGCCCCGGTGGCCCCTGACTTTGGCCCCCCGCATCCATAAACATAACGGGGGCCGAACAGACGCCGCGCAGACACCTCCAGACACCGGGCCTTTTGTCCAGGCCCTGCCCCAGAGAAAGAGATGCCTTCTGGGGGGCGAGAGAGGGAGAGCGTGGGCATGTGCTGGGGCCAGAGCATGTCAAAGTCTTCACGATGTCCTGTCCAACTCCGGGGACGGAGCGCAGGACGCACCGAGGACGGGCCCTCGGAGGGAACGGGGTCCGAAACGAGTGGGACGGACGACCGAAACGTGTTCTGAAACCGGGACTCGGGCAGGACCAGGGTAAAGCGCATGGGAACCAGGACGATTCTGTCAGGTTTTACAACAAAGCGAGATAAGGGCGAAGTTGGGGTTTAAGTCGAGACCGAACCCGGGATTTCCTGCATCACGAAGGCAGCGGTCGGCGTGGTTAGGTCACTAGAACGTTTACGGCAGAGCTGACGGGCGAGCGATGGGCAGACGTTGATAGCTTTACGTCTCCTGCGTCTGGAAATGTTCTGGCGCCGGCATAAACCACGCCCACCTGCGCCTCAACCTTCGATGTACTTACGACCGAAGATACTATTCACTTTGGGGCTCGGTATAAAAGAAGTAAAGACCGTGCAACCACTTTATCACGTAAAAAATCGTTTGGGATTCATATGGTGCATCGTTTCCTCTAAATAACGAGTATTTCCTGAATCGGATTCGCAATAGGCAGTCCAGTTCTGCTCGCTGATTGGTCCTCAGTAAGTGGGAGTACTATTGGTTCACAGTCGTGCCGTTTGTCTGATGAAGTGAGATACGAGCATGAATTTTGTGGCGAAAAGAAGAAGAAAAATATACTGTACTTTTATGTTTAATTCTGTGTTTTCATGAACAAAAGTGAACACTCTCGACCCCGAGTTAATGCTTGGATCCGATCCGTCACTTTTCAACATTTTTCTGCACATAATGTTGCCATATTTTAAGTGTTTGGGCTGTGGCTCAAAGGCACCGCCTCCACCCGAGCTCTTTTTAGTCCTTCACAAAATCACTTTCTTTGGTTTCCCCGAGAAAAAAACGGTTTCAGTCAGGAATGACCGAGGATTATACCACAACTTAGCCAGAACTAAAGCGAGACATGGCCTTAACCAGGACCAAACCTGAGCTAAAGAAGGACTATAACCGATCTAAAATTAGACTTAAACCAGGAAATAAACAGTACTAAAAGATCTAAAACCTCTCCAAGCTTGAAATAATCTTTTTTCCTCAAAAATCATCTTCTGACCAAACTAAGACTAAAGCAGGACTAAAAACAAATGGGAAAGACAAAGTAATTTTGTTTTGACGAATGAGGAATGGGAGAAAGTGTGTACATCCCAGTGAAGAACCTCAAAATCACAAGTTTCTTCATAACCCCATGTCAAAGTGCTTAGTATTCACAGGGAAAAGCGAGGACTAAACCGTGACAAACCCGATAAACGTTTGTCTCGTAATCGCCAGCGCGGACCAAACACACGACTTATCTCAAAAGCGTTCAAAGTCAAGGACACCGTTAGGCCACGTTTTGCCGCCTCAGAACGGCTTCTTCTTCCCCGCTCCATTTGCCTCGCGGGTGAATCCTGCACCTCGGCGGTAAACGATCTCGCCTCCCCGCTTCGGAAGACGAGACCCGCACGATAATCCCCCCCCCCCTCCGGAACCGTTAGCGCTGACGCAGATCCGAGGGCGCCAACGCTGACGCCGCAACGACCGGCCAACTGTAGGATCGCCGGGACATAATTATGACTTATGGATAATTCAACGAGAGGCGGTTTAATGCACGGGAAACAAAAGCGCCGGGTGAGTTAGTTTGTGCTTTTTTATGAGGCGGTTAAAGACGGGACGGTACGGACGCCACGAAACCTACTGGACGTGCTGCGGTTAATGATGAACTCTCAAGTCGAGACGCGCGCAGTCGGTAAAGTCCGCCAGCTGAGGTTTAAAAAGGACATAATTGACTTTTTTTGAGCTTGTAAATCATTGTTCTTTAGTCCAAAACATCCCTGTAGTTTCTTGAAGTTCTTTAGTTCTGTTTGCGAGCTCATCTTCTTGTTTGCGAGGTTCTCTTCGCTGCTCCTTTAGGTTCATCAAGTCTTCACGTTGCGATGGTTTTTGGATTTCCTTTAGTCAAACATGTATTTTTCTTTCGTCGTTTAGTCGATTAATCGGTCGATGGTGTTTTTGTCTTGCCCAATTTGCGACAGTCGACTAATTATGAGAGATTTATACGAGACAACAGCAGGACGAATGAGATGTGCAGCGAGTTAGCTTCAGATTTGAGGGCGAATCGTGAGTTTTACACATTAATGCGCCTCATCTCCACACATTTCTCTGTATAAATAGTTGATTTTTTCATAAACTCCCACAATTCACAAGCTTTTGCCTCATCACGGGCCCATTCGAGTCGACTGATGAATCTGCAAGGCGTGTCTCTCGTGCACGATCTATTTTTCTGACCAGTTTTGCAATTGCGATTAGATTTATTGGATACGTTTCAATAATAGGATTTGGCTCAACGTTCACATTTTAAACACGTGCAGCAGAATTAAAGACTGCAACAGGTCGATGAACTGACCAACTGTAAAGAATCCCATGTATTTCAGAACATGTTTGTACTTGTCAGTGGTCAGCAGATTTTATGCAGAAAAAGAAACGATATTTTGTCGTTTGTGGAGGAAATTATTGGATTTTAAAAATGGCCGTCTTTGCGATTTGACAATGGCATCGATTAAAAGAGCAATTTCGAGATTCTAAAGAGAGATTCTAAATGGCAAAGTGGGTCGCCAGAAGGATGGAATTACAATTTTTGTACATTCAGTTTGTACATTGGGCCAATATGAGAGAGGAAATACATAACTTTGGGTATCGATATCGTCCCTCGACAGTTTCGGCTACACTCGTAGATCCCGGAGGCCATCGAGATCCGGAGACGCGACCGCCGGACTGTAAATCGTGGAGGAGATAATCTGTTTGAACCAGCTGACCAGACGCATCACAGCGACACCAGAAATACAGGTCTGGCTACAAGAAAACAGAAAGAAAACCGCTTTCAAATTTACCAGATCAAAGGTTCAATCTCGTTCTGAGTCCGAGATGGTTCATATGGCACTAACATGTCCGAGATGTACTTTGGTGCTAGGCCATGGAGAGACTTGTACACAAGCAGAGCAGCTTTAATGTCTCTTCTCTGAGCCACAGGGGGCAGTGCAGAGACCTGAGAACAGGACTAATGTGATGGTACTTCCTGGTTCTAGTCAGGACCCGAGCAGCAGCGTTCTGGATGTACTGCAGCATGGACGCAAAACGCATGGATTAGTCTCTCCAAGTCTGGTTTAGACACTATATTTTTGATTTTGGCAATGTTTTTAAGATGGTAAAAATCTGCTGATGTTATTGATTTGACGTGTTAAAGCTCAAGTCTTTGTCCATTATTACCCCCAGATTTCTAACTTGATTTGTAGAAGTCAAGTATTTGTATTTGTAGTAGTAAAGTGTTTGTCTCCTTTGTGCTATTTTAAGATATTATTTCCCCAGTTTGTGGGTGCACCTTGCTGCTCTGGCTCTTCCTGCTCCTCCTGCTCATGCATTATTGAGCCTCTTGCTGGTGATACCCGATGCCCCTCTGTGTGAACCATCGTGTCCGGTCCAGTCGTGTTCGCTCTTGTTTTTCACCAAGATTCGACATTAGGGCGCGGATCTCGTCGCCGCAATCGGACATAATCCACCGCATGGAGAGATAATCGTGTCTCTCAAACGCACAAGTGATGCTTAATACAACAACCATTTCACTTTGACAAGTCCCACTGTACAATTTGTAATAAAGTATGATTTTATTCCTTTTTTTTTTTTTTTTTATACATACAGCAACAAAAACGTACATAAAACAAACTATGTAAAGAAAATTTATAATAATCATTAAAAGCAATTAATTAAAAAAATGAATTAAATGAATTAAACAAATTAAATTAATTAAATTAATACATTAAATAAAAGAAAAATAAATAATAAAAACATTAAAACATAAAAGATAAAATAAATTGTAATGTATTTTGACAAGTAATGCAACCCTCTTTTGGCTGAATGTGAAGCAGTTAAAATTAGGCGTATGACACTAACTGTGTGTAAAGAAATTGGTGCAAGAGCTGCAGATAAGTGTGGTGCAGGTGAACATAAGAGACGGAGGAGCAGACCGGTCTAAAGAAGAGTAAACTCCGTTTACGAGTCGCTCGCTCCAGAGAACCAGTCGGACCACTTTGTCCCAGTCAACAGCGAGTCAAAGAAGCGAGTGTGCAAACGAGAGCGTCACCCACGACTCATGGCGAGTGTCCACGTTTTGTTTTGAAGGATTTACGCTGCGAGACGACGGGAGTTGAGATCGTAAGATGCTCAAAGTTTGTGATAAAGTCAGATATTGTCCGAGAGCTCTTGCATCCACATTTTTGTCGACGCAGCGACAGGACGGCCCACCACCAAGACTCTAAAATATAATTTAGGTTTGATGTACATTGTAGCTCGTCTTTGGTCGTACGACGGTTTCTAAGTTCAATCTTTGTCTCGCTGTGAGAAACGACGACTCACGATTTACCTCACGATCGTTCATGTTTCGCTCGGTCAAAACCCTGCAGTGGACATCCAGCTTAAACCATTCAAAACAGGCTTAAACTAGGCCTAAAACAGGCCTTAACAGCACTAAAACAAGGCTGAACAAGGACTGAACCATTTGACCGAGTCCAAACCCATGAAGGACTCAATCAAGATTTAACCATAAACCGGACTTAAACTGAGACCTTTAGTCATTTAGTTGTCTGGTCAAGTCATTGGTTGATTGTGTCTTGGTTATTTTTATTAGTCAACAAATGTTTTGGGGAGGATTTTAAAGGATTTATATCTACAATAGAAAGCAGAAGGCGTGTAGTGAGGGGTCTGAGTTTAATCTGCTTTTTTCACTGATAAAAACTGATCAATTATGGCCAATTAACCGTGTTTTAATCTGCAAATAAATGTAAACGTTAAACAAACATGCTTTTCCGTTTTCTGATTCGCCTGAAATCTCCCGCTCTCGTCAGCGCCGCTCGTGTGCCACGCCCCCTTTTGAGTCGACTAATCGATGAACAGAGCGCACCTTCGGTTGATCGTTTCGACTACACGGCCTTAATAAAGCGTCTAAACCCGGGCCCCGGCCCCGGACGCGAGCGGAATGCAAAACGCGTCCGTTCCAGTGAATCGGGAGCGTGTGGCGTGCAGCCGCGGCAGAGTATTATGGTGATGCTATCAGCCACTCCGCGCGCCGGCTATTTATAGTCCCTCAGCCTCCGTCTCCCGTCAGACTCAGCGACACGCGCAGAAACCAGACTGAAAAATACACACTTCCCAGCGCGGTTTGGACGCGGAGGACGAGGCGCTTTGGGCGGCGAACGCCGAGCAGAGTCGAGCGATTCGTTTGACGTCGTTAGTCGCTTTTCTTTGCTGTTGTTGTTGTTGCCTCAAACTGTCTCCTGGCACGAAGGAGCTGCTGAAGGTGTTTAACCCGGATGCCCTCCCTAATGCATCGCTCCTGATTAGACTTAGTTTAGTTCTGGTTTAGACCTGGTTTAGTCCTGGTTTAGTCCTGGTTTAGTCCTGGTTTAGTCCTGGTTTAGTCCTGGTTTAGTCCTGGTTTAGACCTGGTTTAGACCTGGTTTAGTCCTGGTTTAGTCCTGGTTTAGACCTGGTTTAGACCTGGTTTAGACCTGGTTTAGTCCTGGTTTAGACCTGGTTTAGACCTGGTTTAGTCCTGGTTTAGTCCTGGTTTAGACCTGGTTTAGACCTGGTTTAGACCTGGTTTAGACCTGGTTTAGTCCTGGTTTAGTCCTGGTTTAGACCTGGTTTAGACCTGGTTTAGACCTGGTTTAGTCCTGGTTTAGACCTGGTTTAGACCTGGTTTAGACCTGGTTTAGTCCTGGTTTAGTCCTGGTGTAGTCCTGGTTTAGTCCTGGTTTAGACCTGGTTTAGACCTGGTTTAGTCCTGGTTTAGTCCTGGTTTAGTCCTGGTTTAGTTATGAGGCCTCAAACAGACACAGAAGGAAACCAAACTAGGACTTTATGAACATTATTTCGCTTCACATCGGGGAATATAATGTTCTACAGCTACGACTAATGACCATGTTATTGATCGATTATAGGCTAACGATGATTCTAACGATGAATAAAGTGTCTGTCACGTGATGAAAAGGTTTTTACAAAGTTTGACCAGGATGAAGCTGAACTGAAGCGTTTGAGGATCATTTATGAACCCAGTTTAGGTCTAGTCTCAGAACCATTATTCCATTATTAGTTTAGTAAACGATCATTTACATCATCGATTAGTGACAATTAATCCATGAGCTTTGTGTTCCCTCATCGCTCGCTCAGAAGATGTGATTCCTGCCCCCTAGCCCCGCCCACATACCTGTACTTACTGTTTACACCTGCCCCCTTGCCCCGCCCACATACCTGTACTTACTGTTTACACCTGCCCCCTAGCCCCGCCCACATACCTGTACTTACTGTTTACACCTGCCCCCTAGCCCCGCCCACATACCTGTACTTACTGTTTACACCTTCCCCCTAGCCCCTCCCACATACCTGTACTTACTGTTTACACCTGCCCCCTAGCCCCGCCCACATACCTGTACTTACTGTTTACACCTGCCCCCTAGCCCCGCCCACATACCTGTACTTACTGTTTACACCTTCCCCCTAGCCCCTCCCACATACCTGTACTTACTGTTTACACCTGCCCCCTAGCCCCGCCCACATACCTGTACTTACTGTTTACACCTGCCCCCTAGCCCCGCCCACATACCTGTACTTACTGTTTACACCTGCCCACAAGCCCCGCCCACATACCTGTACTTACTGTTTACACCTGCCCACAAGCCTCGCCCACGTCCCTGTACTTACTGTTTACACCTGCCCCCTAGCCCCGCCCACGTCCCTGTACTTACTGTTTACACCTGCCCCCTAGCCCCGCCCACATCCCTGTACTTACTGTTTGCAACTGCCCCCTAGCCCCGCCCACGTCCCTGTACTTATTGTTTACACCTGCCCACAAGCCCCGCCCACGTCCCTGTACTTACCGTTTACACCTGCCCCCTAGCCCCGCCCATGTCCCTGTACTTACCGTTTACACCTGCCCCCTAGCCCCGCCCACGTCCCTGTACTTACCGTTTACACCTGCCCCCTAGCCCCGCCCACATCCCTGTACTTACTGTTTGCAACTGCCCCCTACCCCCGCCCACGTCCCTGTACTTACTGTTTACACCTGCCCCCTAGCCCTGCCCATGTCCCTGTACTTACTGTTTACACCTGCCCCATAGCCCCGCCCACGTCCCTGTACTTACTGTTTACACCTGCCCCCTAGCCCTGCCCATGTCCCTGTACTTACCATTTACACCTGCCCCCTAGCCCCGCCCACTTCCCTGTACTTACTGTGAGTGATGCGTCTAGATCTAAAATTCACAGATAAAAACGTGTAAATGACAATCTGCTGCTTGTTACAGCGAGATCGAGATTCAGTCACGTCTAATCGTCATTATTATGGTGAGAACAACATAACGATTTAACGATTATAACGACTGTGAGCGGCGTTATGAAACTGAACTTTCTGAAAGATAAGATCAAGTTAAATACACCTAAAACAGACGGATGAAATAATCTTTACATTTAAGTTTATTTTTTGGCTTTTTATAGAACAAAAAAATTAAATAAATAAAATTGTCACAACTATTATCATTTTTGGTTCTTACATTAATATTGTGACCTGAATAATTACGATTATAGATTATGAACCTAATAATCTTGACATCTTTAGTTTAAATGGTAAATGGTCACATTTATATAGCGCTTTTCTACCGTCAAGGTACTCAAAGCGCTTTACATCAAGGAACCAGTCACCCATTCACACACACATTCACACCCCAGATGTACGCAGACACTGGGGGGCAAGTTGGGTTAAGTGTCTTGCCCAAGGACACAACGGCAGTATTCACATGAGGCAGCTGCAATCGCACCACCAACCTGCGGGCCAGTGGATCTGACCGCTCTGGGAGCGGGGAGTCGAACCGCCGACCTTTGGATCAGAAGACGAGCACTCTACCACTGAGCTACTGCCGCCCAACACCTGGTTAGAGCCTGGATTTGAGGAAGACATTTGATTATTTATTGAATTAAATGGCTCAAAATTAAAAGTCTGAATAGTTCATGTTCATGAAAGAATAACTAAAAGCTATTTTCATTTAGTCTTAGCCTACTGTGAAGAGGCGGGGCTTATCACTGTGAAGAGGCGGGGCTTATCACTGTGAAGAGGCGGGGCTTATCACTGTGAAGAGGCGGGGCTTATCACTGTTGTTGTTGTTGTTGTTTTATGGCAGTCGGCATCCAAATGTTGCATTACCGCCAGACTTTATTCCTCGGACTATAAGTGTTACTTTACCGCCATACTATATTCACTGTGAAGAGGCGGGGCTTATCACTGTGAAGAGGCGGGGCTACTGTGTAGAGGCGGGGCTTATCACTGTGTAGAGGCGGGGCTTATCACTGTGAAGAGGCGGGGCTTATCACTGTGTAGAGGCGGGGCTTATCACTGTGAAGAGGTGGGGCTTATCAGTTCTGCAGTTTTAAACAGGAAGTCAAAAGGTAATAGATATTTTAGATCAACACTGCAGTTTACAATGAACAAAATGTAACATGATGATCGACTTATTTAATAGTTTGACACAAAAAAATGACACTAAATCTCCTTTAACACTAGTTTGAAAAGTTATAATAAAACAGCATTTTTGTTGTTATTCGGTTGTAACCTTCATTGACACAAATAGTTTATAGTTTTGTTCTGTTTTTAAGGTTCTTTATAATTACTATAATAATACTCCTGCTGTGTGAAGCACTTTGAATTGCCTTGTGTATGAAATGTGCTCTACAAATAAACTTGCCTTGCCTTGCCTTACTAGAGTTTTCTGTAAATTGTGTACATTATTTATGCTTATTTTTATTTGATCTTATAGTAGATTCACATTGTTTTTCTTTTTGATTTTATAAAGGTTGTTTTATGATTGTTCATTGTTTTATGCTGCACCAAAGTTCCTGTGTTTGTCAATTCTGTTCATTGACAAGATTTTTATTTTTTGTATACTGTCAGGTATGGAAAAATAAAGAAATAAAATGAAATAAATAAATACAATAAATACAATTAAATAAGATAAAAATAAAAATAAAATTGATTATTTGAATTTTTTTTTCACTCATTAAAGTAATTAAATGAATGATCAGAATACTAAATTAACCTAATTGGACTGGTTTATGTCATTAAAATGATTGTCAAATCCATTTCCAATAAAGACAAAACTTAAAAACTTAATAAAGTATTAGTGCTGCTCAATGGCTCTGCACAAACAACCTTTGTCAAACCATTCCTCATGTTTACACAGCCTCTTGTCACTCACTGCTCCTGTTTCTGTGTGTTACATAATCCATACAACCCAGCAGCAGCAGAGCAACACACACAACACACAACACAACACAAACCACACACACACACACACAACACACACAAACACACAACACAACACACACACCACACACACACACACACACATACACACAAACACACACACACACACACACCACACACACACACACAAACACACACACACACACACACACCCACATACACACACACACACACACACACACCCACATACACACAAACACACACACACACCCACATACACACAAACACACACACAAACACACACACACACAACACACACACCACACAAACACACACACACATACACACAAACACACACACACACACACACAAACACACACACACACACACACCTCCTCCCAGAGAAAGTCACTAGAATGTGGACTGACAACTTCTGAAACCCGCTCCACTTCCATAACTCCAGCGCAAACCTCTTCACACGCTTTTCACGCATCGTTTCCAACTTCACAACTTGCACCGAAAAGTCTCAAACGCAAAACAAACTCGAACATGACTCGCGCCGAATCACTGCAAGCGCCCCACGCGTTCCAACCCCGCGTGGGACTTTGCTCTCTGCGGAACAATCGTGCAGCAAAATTACAGAACGTGTTCAAATGCAACGTTTCCGGGCGAGGTTCAATTGCACGCTGTTTACGCGCAACGCCCCCGTGCGCCCCGTGCGCCCCGGGGATCCGAGAGCCGCTCGTGGCTCGCGTCGCGGCGGAGCGTCTGGTTGGGAATTGGATCGGAGTCAACTCGAGAAAAACGAGTCCAAAACAAGTCCCGAAATGCACTCACCAGGTCCACGCCGAGGTCCCGTGCGGCGCTGCGGCCCGCGACGGTTCACTTAATCCAACGGGAAAGAAACGATCCGTGCGGAAGGAGCGCGAGGAAGCGTGAGATGGAACCGGGACCGCGAGAGAGGATGCGGGGGGCTGAAGTTTACAGTGATGGAGCGGTGAGTGGTCCCTGCGTCTGAAGCCGACACGAGCCAGACTCACGCTGCGTTCAGGCTCCGCGAGAGGAGTGGGGAACATGAGCGTCACAGGGAATCTGTCCAAGTGTGTAAATAAAGTCCTCTTTCCACCTGTCACTCACAACACCTTCAGAGGATCCTTCAGAGGGTGAGACTCACGGTCCAGAGCGTCCTGCAGAGGGTGAGACTCACGGTCCAGAGCGTCCTGCAGAGGGTGAGACTCACGGTCCAGAGCGTCCTTCAGAGGGTGAGACTCCAGAGCGTCCTGCAGAGGATGAGACTCACGGTCCAGAGCGTCCTGCAGAGGGTGAGACTCACGGTCCAGAGCGTCCTGCAGAGGGTGAGACTCACGGTCCAGAGCGTCCTGCAGAGGGTGAGACTCCAGAGCGTCCTGCAGAGGATGAGACTCACGGTCCAGAGCATCCTTCAGAGGGTGAGACTCCAGAGCGTCCTGCAGAGGATGAGACTCACGGTCCAGAGCGTCCTTCAGAGGGTGAGACTCCAGAGCGTCCTGCAGAGGGTGAGACTCCAGAGCGTCCTGCAGAGGGTGAAACTCCAGAGCGTCCTGCAGAGGGTGAGACTCACAGTCCAGAGCGTCCTGCAGAGGGTGAGACTCACGGTCCAGAGCGTCCTGCAGAGGGTGAGACTCCAGAGCGTCCTGCCGAGGGTGAGACTCCAGAGCGTCCTGCAGAGGGTGAGACTCACGGTCCAGAGCGTCCTGCAGAGGGTGAGACTCACGGTCCATAGCGTCCTTCAGAGGGTGAGACTCACGGTCCAGAGCGTCCTGCAGAGGGTGAGACTCCAGAGCGTCCTGCAGAGGGTGAGACTCACGGTCCAGCGCGTCCTTCAGAGGGTGAGACTCAGGGTCCAGAGCGTCCTTCAGAGGGTGAGACTCACGGTCCAGAGCGTCCTGCAGAGGGTGAGACTCCAGAGCGTCCTGCAGAGGGTGAGACTCCAGAGCGTCCTGCAGAGGGTGAGACTCACGGTCCACAGCGTCCTGCAGAGGGTGAGACTCACAGTCCACAGCGTCCTGCAGAGGGTGAGACTCACAGTCCACAGCGTCCCGCAGAGGGTGAGACTCACGGTCCAGAGCGTCCTTCAGAGGGTGAGACTCACGGTCCAGAGCGTCCTGCAGAGGGTGAGACTCCAGAGCGTCCTTCAGAGGGTGAGACTCACGGCCCAGAGCGTCCCGCAGAGGGTGAGACTCACGGTCCAGAGCGTCCTTCAGAGGGTGAGACTCACGGTCCAGAGCGTCCTTCAGAGGGTGAGAGTCCAGAGCGTTCTGCAGAGGGTGAGACTCCAGAGCGTCCTTCAGAGGGTGAGACTCACGGTCCAGAGCGTCCTGCAGAGGGTGAGACTCACAGTCCAGAGCGTCCTGCAGAGGGTGAGACTCACAGTCCAGAGCGTCCTTCAGAGGGTGAGAGTCCAGAGCGTTCTGCAGAGGGTGAGACTCAGCGTCCAGATAGATTTTGACTAAATAGTAATATGATACATTATAAAATAATATGGGCTGTAATGATTCATTTTATTAACTAGAAAATAATCATGGTCAGTTTTGATGATCATAAAATGTTAATAAAGCATAAAACATATTCCAGAAGCCTTTTGTTTGTGATAATGTTTTAAAAGTCTCAGTGTAAAATAGAAATACTCGTAATATTCTACTGCTGAAATAACTCTAGTTGAATCCATGTAAATAACATTTAATTTCATAAAGATTTGGGCTCCACTTCTGTGTTCTGTCATTTCCCACGGTCCTTAAACCCCTCCCGGTGCGTGCGTGTGAGTGACAGCTCGTGCACTGACTCAGAGCTTCGTGTCCCGCCCTCAGCGCGTGCGCAGGACCGGTGGGGCTCGTGTGGAAGAGAGCGGTCACGCAGCGCCCACCAGCCCGCTGTGAGTGCGCTGTGTGCAGGGTAAAAGCTCCGGGACGCGCCGCTCCTCCGGAAACCTCCAGCAGCGCCGTATAAGGGCAAAGGGGCGGGGCTGAGGAGAGACGTCACGTTCAGGGCAAATCAAAGTGGCACAGAAGACTAAACCAGGACTAAACCAGGTCTAAACCAGGTCTAAACCAGGACTAAATCAGGTCTAAACCAGGACTAAACCAGGATTAAACCAGGTCTAAACCAGGACTAAACCAGGTCCAAACCAGGACTAAACCAGGACTAAACCAGGATTAAACCAGGTCTAAACCAGGTCTAAACCAGGATTAAACCAGGTCTAAACCAGGACTAAACCAGGTCCAAACCAGGACTAAACCAGGACTAAACTAGGTCTAAACCAGGATTAAACCAGGTCTAAACCAGGACTAAACCAGGTCCAAACCAGGACTAAACCAGGACTAAACCAGGATTAAACCAGGTCTAAACCAGGTCTAAACCAGGATTAAACCAGGTCTAAACCAGGACTAAACCAGGTCCAAACCAGGACTAAACCAGGACTAAACTAGGTCTAAACCAGGATTAAACCAGGTCTAAACCAGGACTAAACCAGGTCTAAACCAGGGCTAAACCAGGACTAAACCAGGTCCAAACCAAGACTTAACCAGGACTAAACCAGGACTAAACCAGGACTAAACCAGGTCTAACCCAGGACTAAACCAGGACTAAACCAGGATTAAACCAGGTCTAAACCAAGACTTAACCAGGACTAAACCAGGTCTAAACCAAGACTTAACCAGGACTAAACCAGGACTAAACCAGGTCTAAACCAGGACTAAACCAGGATTAAACCAGGACTAAACCAAGACTTAACCAGGACTAAACCAGGAATAAACCAGGTCTAAACCAGGTCTAAACCAGTACTAAACCAGGACTAAACCAGGACAAAACCAGGTCTAAACCAAGACTTAACCAGGACTAAACCAGGACTAAACCAGGACTAAACCAGGATTAAACCAGGACTAAACCAGGACTAAACCAGGACTAAACCAGGAATAAACCAGGTCTAAACCAGGTCTAAACCAGTACTAAACCAGGACTAAACCAGGACAAAACCAGGACAAAACCAGGACTTAACCAGGTCCAAACCAGGACTAAACCAGGACTAAACCAGGACTAAACCAGGTCTAAACCAGGACCAAACCAGGTCTAAACCAGGTCCAAACCAGGACTAGACCAGGACTAAACAGGGATTAAATCAGAATAAAATTAGACTAAACTAGGACTGAATCTGGACTAAACCCCGGACTATAATCTGAAGTTTACTGTGGTTGTGTCCTTGGGCACGGACTGGCAGCCACGTCTGTGTCCGTCAGCCTCTGGGCAGATGTGACTGCAGCAGGTGAAGAGTCTGCTTTTTAGCATCACACATGAAGCGTCCTGGCTGCAGGTCCACTCAGGTCCACTCAGGTCCATTCAGGTCCACTCAGGTCCATTCAGGTCCACTCAGGTCCACTCAGGTCCACTCAGGTCCATTCAGGTCCACTCAGGTCCACTCAGGTCCACTCAGGTCCACTCGGGTCCACTCGGGTCCACTCAGGTCCACTCGGGTCCACTCGGAACCACTCGGGACCACTCGGGTCCACTCAGGTCAACTCGGGTCCACTCGGGTCCACTCGGGTCCAGTCGGGTCCACTCAGGTCCACTCAGGTCCACTCAGGTCCATTCAGGTCCACTCAGGTCCACTCAGGTCCATTCAGGTCCACTCGGGACCACTCGGGTCCACTCAGGTCCACTCAGGTCCACTCGGGTCCACTCGGGTCCAGTCGGGTCCACTCAGGTCCACTCAGGTCTACTCAGGTCCACTCAGGTCCATTCAGGTCCACTTGGGTCCAGTCAGGTCCACTCGGGTCCACTCGGGTCCACTCTGGTCCACTCGGGTCCACTCAGGTCCACTCGGGTCCACTCAGGTCCACTCGGGTCCAGTCGGGTCCACTCAGGTCCATTCTGGTCCACTCGGGTCCACTCGGGTCCAGTCGGGTCCAGTCGGGTCCACTCAGGTCCACTCAGGTCCACTCAGGTCCACTCGGGTCCAGTCGGGTCCACTCAGGTCCATTCTGGTCCATTCTGGTCCACTCGGGTCCACTCGGGTCCACTCGGGTCCAGTCGGGTCCACTCAGGTCCACTCATGTCCATTCTGGTCCATTCTGGTCCACTCTGGTCCATTCTGGTCCACTCGGGTCCACTCGGGTCCACTCAGGTCCACTCAGGTCCACTCAGGTCCATTCTGGTCCATTCTGGTCCACTCGGGTCCACTCGGGTCCACTCGGGTCCAGTCGGGTCCACTCAGGTCCACTCAGGTCCATTCAGGTCCACTCGGGTCCAGTCAGGTCCACTCAGGTCCACTCGGGTCCGCTCAGGTCCACTCAGGTCCATTCAGGTCCACTCGGGTCCAGTCAGGTCCACTCAGGTCCACTCAGGTCCACTCAGGTCCATTCTGGTCCATTCTGGTCCACTCGGGTCCACTCGGGTCCACTCGGGTCCAGTCGGGTCCACTCAGGTCCACTCAGGTCCATTCAGGTCCACTCGGGTCCAGTCAGGTCCACTCAGGTCCACTCGGGTCCGCTCAGGTCCACTCAGGTCCATTCAGGTCCACTCGGGTCCAGTCAGGTCCACTCAGGTCCACTCGGGTCCGCTCAGGTCAACTCAGGTCCCTCAGGTCCACTCGGGTCCGCTCAGGTCAACTCAGGTCCCTCAGGTCCACTCAAGCCATGTCTTTATTTCGGATGTGATTTTTCCAAATGCGACTCAGCAGCGACTCTGATGTGATTTGTATCTGACCTTTGACCTGAATCTGATCGCGCAGGTCAAATCTGAAACAAGAGCATATTTCTGTTTAATTTTTAAAAAAATAACGGCAATTCAACAGATTAAACCTTCAAACACCAGAAAATACCAGAGAAAGTGCAAAGAAATGTACGAAAATGAAAATTAATAGCGCTCCCTCATGACACGACTCCTGGACTGTGAGGATCACAAACAAAAACTGATTTAAGTCACATTTTATTCACAAAAATTTTGATTTAGGAGAAAAAACATCTGAAATGATCTTCAAAACCTGCAGCGTGAACGTGTCTTCTGTTTGAACTGAGAGTGGTTTTAGTCAAATGTGACAGAAATAAACAATATTCTGTTCCAAACGTCTCAGATTAAGAATCATAATCCACGTCCGAGCGCCAGGATCGCTTTGTTTTCATTGGACGAATCTTAATTGACCCGAAAAACAATTAAAGAATTATAAAATCATTTGTTTGGGCGAAAATGTGTTCCAAATGTCTCTGTGTGTTTGGCAATAACCTCCCCTCGCCCCCCTATCTCCCCCCCCCTCTCCCCCCCTCCCCTTCTCCCTCTCTCTCCCCCCCTCTCTGCCCCTCTCTCCCCCTCTCTCTCCCCCTCTCTCCCCCTCTCTCCCCCTCTCTCTCTCCCTCTCTCACTCCCTGCCCCTCTCTCCCCTCTCTCCCCCTCTCTCCCTCCCTGTCCCTCTCTCCCCCTCTCTCCCTCTCTCTTTCTCTCTCTCCCCCTCTCTCCCTCTTTCCCCCCTCTCCCCCCCCTCTCCCCCCCTCCCCTTCTCCCTCTCTCTCCCCCCCTCTCTGCCCCTCTCTCCCCCTCTCTCTCCCCCTCTCTCCCCCTCTCTCCCCCTCTCTCTCTCCCTCTCTCACTCCCTGCCCCTCTCTCCCCTCTCTCCCCCTCTCTCCCTCCCTGTCCCTCTCTCCCCCTCTCTCCCTCTCTCTTTCTCTCTCTCCCCCTCTCTCCCTCTTTCCCCCCTCTCTCTCCCCCTCTCTGCCCCTCTCTCTCTCCCTCTTTCCTCCCGCTCTCTCCCCCCTCTCCCCCTCTCTGTCTCCCCCCTCACCAGGACCGACCCCCTGAAAGAAAGAAATACATTATTATTATTGACTGGGTTCAGTTCTTAGCCTGTGTGTCCCTCTGCTGGCTCAAAGTGGAAGTGCAGTGCAGTCGTAATAACACATTTTAAATACACAGGATAATATATCAGTAATTCTGGACAGCGAATGACAATGTATTATTATTTTAGATGTATACATGTTTCACCTTGTTGAACGATTATTAAATGAATAATCAAACCAAATAAAAATGGAAATGTGGCGACTGAAGGATTCTAGATTATTTTTTAGTTTGTTAAACTGTTTTAGAGTATGTTATAGAGTGTGTTATAGAGTGTGTTTTAGAGTGTGTTATAGAGTGTGTCTTAGAGTGTGTGATAGAGTGTGTCATAGAGTGTGTTATAGAGTGTGTCATAGAGTGTGTTATAGAGTGTGTTTTAGAGTGTGTTATAGAGTTTGTTATAGAGTGTGTTATAGAGTGTGTTATAGAGTGTGTTATAGAGTGTGTTATAGAGTGTGTCATAGAGTGTGTTATAGAGTGTGTTATAGAGTGTGTTATAGAGTGTGTCATAGAGTGTGTTATAGAGTGTGTTATAGAGTGTGTTATAGAGTGTGTTATAGAGTGTGTTATAGAGTGTGTTATAGAGTGTGTCATAGAGTGTGTTATAGAGTGTGTTATAGAGTGTGTCATAGAGTGTGTTTTAGAGTGTGTTTTAGAGTGTGTTATAGAGTGTGTTTTAGAGTGTGTTATAGAGTGTGTTATAGAGTGTGTTATAGAGTGTGTTATAGAGTGTGTCATAGAGTGTGTTATAGAGTGTGTCATAGAGTGTGTTTTAGAGTGTGTTTTAGAGTGTGTTATAGAGTGTGTTTTAGAGTGTGTTATAGAGTGTGTTATAGAGTGTGTTATAGAGTGTGTTATAGAGTGTGTCATAGAGTGTGTTATAGAGTGTGTCATAGAGTGTGTTATAGAGTGTGTCATAGAGTGTGTTTTAGAGTGTGTTATAGAGTGTGTTATAGAGTGTGTCATAGAGTGTGTTATAGAGTGTGTCATAGAGTGTGTTTTAGAGTGTGTTTTAGAGTGTGTTATAGAGTGTGTTATAGAGTGTGTTATAGAGTGTGTCATAGAGTCTGTTATAGAGTGTGTTATAGAGTGTGTTATAGAGTGTGTTATAGAGTGTGTTATAGAGTGTGTTATAGAGTGTGTTATAGAGTGTGTTATAGAGTGTAGTCCAGAGAACGACAAAAACACAAAACAATTAAATCAGGGGTGTCCAAACTTTTTTCACCAAGGGCCGCATTTTGAAACTTAAACGGGGCAGAGGGCCACAAACAACTTGACAATGTCGAATTTGTTGAATGACAAAGTGAATCATTCAAAATTTAGCATTGGACGTAATTGCGATGAGCCTCCACTTTTAATTAGACCTAGAACATTAATATTAGGTTGGTATAACATCAATATGCCTGAATTTTTACAATTTCACAGTAAAAGGTTCTACTTTTTGTTGTTTGGGCCACATAGCAGGAACCTGGAGGGCCAACAAAAATTGGTTTGAGGGCCACATTTGGCCCCTGGGCCCTAGTTTGGACATGCTTAAATTAAATGAATCGTAAAATATTTTGTTTTGGTGAAAATGTGTTCCAAATGTCTTTCTGAGCAACTGAGCCCACCCAGCTCCACCCAATTCCACACTGCTCCTCCCAGCTCCTCCCAGCTCCATCCTGCTCCACCCAGTTCCACCCTGCTCCTCCCAGCTCCACCCTGCTCCTCCCAGCTCCTCCCAGCTCCTCCCTGCTCCTCCCAGCTCCACCCTGCTCCTCCCAGCTCCTCCCAGCTCCACCCAGCTCCTCCCAGCTCCTCCCAGCTCCACCCTGCTCCTCCCAGCTCCACCCAGCTCCACCCTGCTCCACCCAGCTCCACCCAGCTCCTCTCAGCTCCTCCCAGCTCCTCCCAGCTCCACCCAGCTCCTCCCAGCTCCTCCCAGCTCCACCCTGCTCCTCCCAGCTCCACCCAGCTCCACCCTGCTCCACCCAGCTCCACCTCTCAGCTCCTCCCAGCTCCTCCCAGCTCCTCCCAGCTCCACCCAGCTCCACCCAGCTCCTCCCCCCACAGCAGTTTGGTTTTAGATCAGGATTGAAACCTTACAGAAGTCCCTGGACAGGGTGGGTGGCAGCAGCGGTCTGGTCAGTTGCCACCTTCATCCCAAATGTCGTCTTTTAACACCTAACCCTCACCCTAACCCTCACCCTCACTCTTAGCCTTACCCTTACCCTTACCCTCACCCTAACCCTCAACCTAACCCTCACCCTAACCCTAACCCTCACCCTAACCCTAACCCTCACCCTCAACCTAACCCTCACCCTCACTCTTACCCTTACCCTCACCATAACCCTTAGCCTCACCCTCACCCTTAGCCTCACCCTAACCATTACCCTCACCCTCACCCTCACCATTACCCTCACCCTCACCATTACCCTCACCCTCACCCTAACCCTTAGCCTCACCATCATCCTCACCCTTACCACTACCCTCACCCTCACCCTAACCCTTAGCCTCACCATCACCCTCACCCTTACGCTTACCCCTACCCTAACCCTTAGCCTCACCCTCACCCTTACCCTTACCCTCACCCTCACCCTAACCCTTACACTACCCTAACCCTTACCCTCAGCCTGGCCTAACCCCTTAACATCTCCCCCGAGGAAGTGGGCTGGTTTGCCTCATTTCTTCAGGAAACAGTGTGTTAAAAAGGCTCGGAACAATCTTTTTTTTCTAAACATCCGTATGGGCTGCTTTGTGTGGACGATGCCATTTTATTATGCACCTGCCAAGACCTCGGAGAGTATGTCTGCACAGAGTGTGTCTGCACAGAGTGTGTCTGCACAGAGTGTGTCTGCACAGAGTATGTCTGCAGAGAGTGTGTCTGCACAGAGTATGTCTGCAGAGAGTGTGTCTGCACAGAGTGTGTCTGCACAGAGTATGTCTGCACAGAGTGTGTCTGCACAGAGTGTGTCTGCACAGAGTGTGTCTGCAGAGAGTGTGTCTGCACAGAGTATGTCTGCAGAGAGTGTGTCTGCACAGAGTGTGTCTGCACAGAGTATGTCTGCAGAGAGTGTGTCTGCACAGAGTGTGTCTGCACAGAGTATGTCTGCAGAGAGTGTGTCTGCACAGAGTATGTCTGCACAGAGTATGTCTGCACAGAGTATGTCTGCACAGAGTATGTCTGCACAGAGTATGTCTGCACAGAGTATGTCTGCACAGAGTATGTCTGCAGAGAGTGTGTCTGCACAGTGTATGTCTGCAGACACACTCTGATGGACACAGTGATGGACACAGTGATAGACATGATGGACACAGTGATGGACACAGTGATGGACATGATGGACACAGTGATGGACACAGTGATGGACACAGTGATGGACATGATGGACACAGTGATGGACACAGTGATGGACACAGTGATGGACACAGTGATGGACATGATGGACATAGTGATGAACACAGTGATGGACACAGTGATGGAAACAGTGATGGACATGATGGACACAGTGATGGACACAGTGATGGACATGATGGACACAGTGATGGACACAGTGATGGACACAGTGATGGACACAGTGATAGACATAGTGATGGACACAGTGATGGACACAGGGATGGACATGATGGACACAGTGATGGACACAGTGATGGACACAGTGATGGACACAGTGATGGACATGATGGACACAGTGATGGACACAGTGATGGACATGATGGACACAGTGATGGACACAGTGATGGACATAGTGATGGACATGATGGACACAGTGATGGACACGGTGATGGACACAGTGATGGACACAGTGATGGACACAGTGATGGACATGATGGACACAGTGATGGACACAGTGATGGACACAGTGATGGACATGATGGACACAGTGATGGACAGTGATGGACACAGTGATGGACACATGGACACAGTGATGGACACAGTGATGGACACAGTGATGGACACAGTGATTAACACATGGACACAGTGATGGACACAGTGATGGACACATGGACACAGTGATGGACACAGTGATGGACACAGTGATGGACACAGTGATTAACACATGGACACAGTGATGGACACAGTGATGGACACAGTGATGGACACATGGACACAGTGATGGACATGATGGACACAGTGATGGACACATGGACACAGTGATGGACACAGTGATGGACACAGTGATGGACACATGGACACAGTGATGGACACATGGACACAGTGATGGGCACACTGATGGACACAGTGAGGGACACAGTGATGGACACATGGACACAGTGATGGACACATGGACACAGTGATGGACACAGTGATGGACACAGTGAGGGACACAGTGAGGGACACAGTGAGGGACACAGTGAGGGACACAGTGATGGACACAGTGAGGGACACAGTGAGGGACACAGTGAGGGACACAGTGATGGACACAGTGAGGGACACAGTGAGGGACACAGTGATGGACACAGTGAGGGACACAGTGATGGACACAGTGAGGGACACAGTGAGGGACACAGTGATGGACACAGTGATGGACACAGTGATGGACACAGTGAGGGACACAGTGATGGACACAGTGAGGGACACAGTGAGGGACACAGTGAGGGACACAGTGATGGACACAGTGATGGACACAGTGATGGACACAGTGAGGGACACAGTGATGGACACAGTGAGGGACACAGTGATGGACACAGTGAGGGACACAGTGAGGGACACAGTGATGGACACAGTGAGGGACACAGTGATGGACACAGTGAGGGACACAGTGATGGACACAGTGATGGACACAGTGAGGGACACAGTGAGGGACACAGTGATGGACACATGGTGCTGTAGGTGAAGTTCCTGTAGTTCTTCTCTGCTTCAGGCCTGAGCCTCTCGGTTGTTTCCTGTGTTACTTTGTTGTTGTCACATGATCCACATGGATGAGTAAAAACATCAGGATCAGTGTTTTCTCTGGAGCTGATGCTTCAGAACCTAATATAAAACTTCCATGTTCAGAACATGTTTCACTCACAGAACCTGGAGAAAGAACCAGTGAGAACCTGGAACTGAGGCTGAATATTAATGTTCAATTCAGAGAATACATGTCATGACTCTCAGAGTTCTCTACATGTTTAAGACACAAATATAGCATTATACTTTATGCTAATTCAAACACTTTAATGATTTTATTCCATTCACTCACAAGATGGCCGCCGCAGCTGCCACGGCAACAGAAATCGTGCTCCTTCACGACATCTCCTGGTGCTTCATCCAATCACGTCATGTTTGTGATCTGGACAGTTTCTCATGAAGGCAAAATGTTTAATCTGTCAAATCATTTGTAATAATCCGCTTCATCCACAGATTCTTCTGGAACATTCTAACTTCAAAAGACCTTTTGAAACTGTGAAATAATAATAATAATAATAATAACGTTTTGCAACAACTAAAATACATTTTAATCTTTTAAATTTCTCACAAAGCTGAACCTGGCTCACATTTCTCCTGATAGTCACATCTGCCCCGAGGCTGACGGACACGGGTGTGGCTGCCAGTCTGTGCCAACACTCACTCGTCTTGCCCAAGGACACAACCACAGAAAATCAGATTATAGTCCGGGGGTTTAGTCCTGGTTTATCCATCCGCTTGTTCCCTTTTGGTCGTGGGTGACTGGAGCCTATCCCAGTGACTTTGGGCCTTAGGCGGGATGCACCCTGGACAGTGGCCAACACAGAGACATAGACATTACAGACACTTCACTCTCACATGTATGTGTCTGGACGGTGGGAGGAGCCGGAGAACCCGGAGGGAACCCACAGTAACACAGGGAGAACATGCAGACTCCTCCCAGAGAGATCATGTGATGTCTGGTCCGGGAATTGAACCCATGATCTTCTCCTTGGGAGGCAAGAGCGCTAACCTTTGCCACCGTGCACCCCTTAGCCTTTGCCACCGTGCACCCCCTGGTCCTGGTTTAGTCTTGTTTTAGTCCTGGTTTAGTCCTGGTTTTGCCAAGGTTTAGTCCTGGTTTAGTCCTAGTTTAGTCCTGGTTTAGTCCTGGTTTAGTCCTGGTTTAGTCCTGGTTTAGTCCTGGTTTAGTCCTGGTTTAGTCCTGGTTTGACCAGAACCAGAAAATGGCCTGACATGTGTTTTATTCCACAGTTTTAGGTGGAGCTTTGTGCATGAACTCTTCTCACCAGCAGAGGGCGGTGTTTCCTGTGATTTCAGGAAGTGGAGGTAGTTTTCTGTCAGAAGAAGATTCAGTGAGTTTTATTATTTAATGTGATTTCATTGTTTATTAAGTTTTGACGTGGACAGAAAACAACAGAAGAAAGTTCATCTTAGTTTAATATCATTTCATGTTCAGAACTGTGCAATTAATAACATTTTAATTGAGATTAATTCATTTATTTTTGTTTGGAGCAAAGTTCAGACTTTGGAGGAAGAACATTTCTGTTTAATTGTTTTGTTATAGTCTCCAGAAAGCATTTATATTTGATTGAATCAAAAATATGAATAATATTTTAAAAGCTTCATATGAGGACATTTTTTTTTAATTTTGTCATACCCATCCATCCTCCCAAAAACAGAACTATCGGGTTTTAAATTGTTGTTCGTAATAAATCGTAATAATCGCGATTGTTCAGGTCACAATATAATGCTGAAGGTTAAATAAAAAAAAACAAATCTTCCTGTTATTGTCAAATTTAACTTGATTTTGTTTTGCAGAAAATTCACTCTGGTCAGACCACGAGAATGAAAGAGAATTAAAGATTTCCCTGTCGCGTGATGTTTTTTCACAATAATTGCTAAACTAAAATGTTAAATCGTGACATCCACATCTTCAAATCACCTTAAACTCTTATTTGAAATGTTACAACATACATTTTATTTTAATCATCTTTAAAAGTGTAAATCTCGCGTTGTCCCGGCCGCAGCGCTGTGAATCCCGACGCCCCTGAACGCGTCCCCGCTCCGTCAGCAAGACGCGGCTAAAACGCGCAGCTCCGGGACGCACCGCACCGCGCGCGCTTCACCGGGGGATGCCCTGCTCGCCGTAACGACCGCCGCGGACCGTCGGGGAGACACTGCCGGCCTCTAATCACGGAGACACACCGGGGGGACACGTCGGACACAGCGGGGGACGGGGTCATCACCATGGCGACGCGATCGGAGCGGGAGAAAGCGCAGAAACTTAACGAACAGCATCAGGCCATTCTGTCCAAACTGCTGCGGGAGGAGGAGAACAAGTACTGCGCGGACTGCGAGGCGAAAGGTGAGGCTCCCGTGGCTCCCCGTGGCCCCCCGTGGCTCCCCGTGGCCCCCCGTGGCCCCCCGTGGCTCCCGTGATCGTGCATTTGTGCGTTAAAACGTGCGGGAGGCTGTAGGAGGCGCGCGCGATGGGGCGGCGCGTCGCGCAGCCTCCGCGTCGCGTTAGAAAAGAGATGAAATGTTTAAATGAAATGTTTAAATGAAATGTTTAAACGTGAGAAGAAGAAGAAGAAGAAGAAGAAGAAGAAGAGCAGGTGTGTAACGGAAACGGGCGGAATTAAGGCTGAATAAATAATGTCACAGAGGAAACGGTCAAGTTGAACGGAGGGACGAGCCGCTTCCGTCGTTGGCCTTCAAAATAAGAGTGGATAACGCCGTCAACGTGCTCTGAACTTGTGTAATCGCTTATATTACCTGAAAATCGACTTAATCCTCAATAATAAGACAGGATTTATGATTAAACGACAAACACAAGACGACATAAGACGATCTACAATAGACAAAAACAACAAAACAAAGCGGTAATGATTAGTTTGCACGATGAGAAGGCGTTTGATTCTGTTTGTTCGTCTTATTTATTCAAAGTGCTGAACATATTTCAAAAAGACGATTGAATTATACAAAATATTAGGGCTTTTTACAATGGTCCGACATCAAGAATTAAAATCGCTGGTCACCTGACAGGTCCACTGACTCTGGACAGAGGGGTCAGACAGGGCTGTGCCTGGTCTCACCTCCTGTTTGATTTGTATTTGAAACCATTGGCCCAATTATAAGACGATCAAAAACAATTATGGGACGGAACATAAAATTGCAAAAAATAAATAAAAAAAGGAAAATACAATCTGACAAACAAAAATAATCTGTGACTTTGGGAACTTCAAAATAATATAAGATAAGATAAGATAATCCTTTATTGTCCACACATGGGGAAATTTCATTGATACAACGCAGGTAGATACAGAGGAAAAAGACAGATAACAAATTATAGGAAGTTTTAAAAAAAACACTCCTATTAGAAGAACTCTTATAAACAAAAACTCCTATAGACAAAACCTGGGATGGAGGGGAAAAATTAGAATGTCCGCCGGGATAACGTGACGATCTCCGGGTAAGACGATGGTTTCCCCAGAGTTCCTCTTTTGGAACAGGAAGTATAGTTCCTGAACTAGGGTGACCGTCTCGCCACAACCGCATGTTCCTTTGTATAAACGCGCACCGGCGCCGTTCCGTACGGCGGCGGTGGCCGGGGGGGCTCGGAGCTAGCGCACATCACGACGACACGACGAAAAACACTCAATAATCCAGCCGAACAAAGTCGAAACAAGTTGAATTAAAGCAATTCCAGCGCGTGTCCCGATCGTACAACTAAAGTAGATTTTTTTTTACAAAATACTAAAGATAAAGCACAATAAGTGTGAAAAAGAGCGGAGCGTTGCACCGGGCTGCCAGCTGGACCGGCGCCTTTGTGACGATATGTGATGTTTTTTCCCTCAGATGTTTAAAACGTGTGTAAAATGATGTCAATGGGCGTAACATTGATTTAAATTATTAAATCAAGTTATGTGACGTCTTATTTTGAAGTCCCGAGCCCCGTGTTCCTGTTTGGCCCGGTTCTGCTGCGGTTTAGCTCCGTTTGTGGAGAGTATCATGTTGTGTCCTTGACTGATTACTTTATTTATGAGCGGAAAAGTCACGACCGCGAGCGACTCCAGGACGTCACCGATGTCACACGTGTTTTTATCGGCGCCGCGCGCTCTGGGAACGACCTTTTATCACCAGATTTGAGATTTGATTTGCGATTTGTGGTTCGATAATGGGATTCTGTTCAAAGGTCACGTTATAACGCAAAACACGGATGAACTGACAAAAGACGTGTGTTTTTCACGACATATTTGTACAAATATAAACTGTAGTCGGAGATATGTTTATGTTTGTGGAGGAAATGATGGCACTTCAAAAACTGCAGCCTTTGCCATGTGATATTTATGGCCAGTCAAATGGCCACAATATTTGATTATAATACATAAAATAAATGACATAAATAAATAAATAACAAAAAAATATATATATTTAAAAAAATATTCAAATATTTATTTTATTTATTTATTAAATATATATTTATTATATATATATATACAAAAAAATACATTAAATAAAAAAAAATGAATAAAAAAATAAAATGTAGAAATAAAAAATAATTTAGAAATACATAAAATAAATACATAAATAAATAAATAAAATAAATAAATCTTGCTGCTCTGATATTTACAGTACCATCCATTCAAACATATTACAGTATTTTTCATGGAAGTTACACATTTTCTTCATACACCACAGCTTTTTCCCTGAGTGTTTGCATTTTAGAGCAGTATAAGTGTGAATGAATGGATGAATTTAATATTTCTTACCAGTCTTATTGGTCGTCCATCACCAAGTCACTGAGGTTGTTCCGGGGGTGGATGAGATCCGCCCTGAGTTCCTAAAGTCTCTGGATGTTGTAGGACTGTCTTGGTTGACACGTCTCTGCAACATCGCGTGGCGGTCGGGGACCGTGCCTCTGGACTGGCAGACCGGGGTGGTGGTCCCTCTGTTCCAGAAGGGGGACCGGAAGGTGTGTTCCAACTACAGAGGGATCACACTCCTCAGCCTCCCGGGTAAGGTCTATTCCAAGGTACTGGAGAGGAGAATCCGACCGATAGTCGAACCTCGGATTCAGGAGGAGCAGAGTGGTTTTCGTCCCGGTCGTGGAACACTGGACCAGCTCTATACCCTCCATCGGGTGCTCGAGGGTTCATGGGAGTTTGCCCAACCAGTCCACATGTGCTTTGTGGATCTGGAGAAGGCTTTCGACCGTGTCCCTCGGGGTGTCCTTTGGGGGGTGCTCCGGGAGTACGGGGTCCGGGGCCCTTTGCTCAGGGCTGTCCGGTCCCTGTATGACCGGAGCAGGAGCTGTGTTCGCATTGCCGGCAGTAAGTCAGACCTGTTCCCAGTGCATGTTGGACTCCGCCAGGGCTGCCCTTTGTCACCGGTTCTGTTCATAATTTTTATGGACAGAATTTCTAGGCGCAGTCAGGGGTCGGAGGGTGTCCGGTTTGGGGACCACAGGATCTCATCTCTGCTGTTTGCAGACGATGTTGTCCTGATGGCTCCATCAAACCCAGACCTGCAACATGCACTGGGACGGTTTGCAGCCGAGTGTGAAGCGGCTGGGATGAGAATCAGCACCTCCAAATCCGAGGCCATGGTTCTCGACCGGAAAAGGGTGGCTTGCCCTCTCCAGGTGGGTGGGGAGTCCTTGCCCCAAGTGGAGGAGTTCAAGTATCTCTGGGTCTTGTTCACGAGTGAGGGAAGGATGGAGCGTGAGATCGACAGGCGGATCGGTGCAGCGGCTGCAGTGATGCAGTCGCTGCATCGACCGTTGTGGTAAAGAGGGAGCTGAGCCGAAAGACAAAGCTCTCGATTTACCGGTCGGTCTACGTTCTGCCCTCACCTATGGTCATGAACTTTGGGTAGTGACCGAAAGAACAAGATCGCGGATACAAGCGGTCTAAATGAGTTTCCTCCGCCCCGGGGAAGACCCAGGACAAGCTGGAGAGACTATGTCTCTCTCTGGCCTGGGAACGCCTCGAGATCCCCCCGGAGAAGCTGGAGGAAGTGTCTAGGGAGAAGGGAGTCTGGGAGTCCCTGCTTAGACTGCTGCCCCCGCAACCTGGCCCCGGATAAGAGGAAGAAGATGGATGGATGGAGTCTTATTGTTTTACCTCACTGTTGCTTTTAAAATGAGTTGAATGATGAGGTTTTGAAATGATATATTTCTTGACGTTATTTCCATAAATACGTGAGTTTTTACTTCTTCACGTTGTTTATGGGAAGCACATTTCTTGGTCAGTTTTATCTTTCACGGCTGTATTCGGACATTATTCTAGAAACAGTGACATTTCACGTCAAAGAATTACTGTAAAATTTAAGCTAAAACATTTATTATCTGTAAAAACGTAAAAGGAAACTATAACAAACATCACCAAAAACTTTAAATTTCACAATGTTCTCATTTTGTTGCTTTACTTGTCGATTTCTTTTTCATTTTGTGTGATATAGTTTCATTTAAATAGTATAAACTCTGTAAAAAATAAAATAATGAATGATTAAACATGCTGCAGTAAAAGTACAGTAGAATAAAAGTATTTGTCTTGTGTAATTAGTCACAATCTTAAAAAGAACACAAATGTCCCCAATAATGCAAAGAAAATGTAATCACAGTTTGTATTTGTTTTCATTTGACGGTGTATATTAATGAACATCAATCATTGTTGCAAAAATGCAACAAATACAACAAAACGGTGAAACTTTAAGTCCTTTTATGTGATTTCAAAGTAAACAGTGATTCTCTTCTTCCTCTTTTCTCGAGGTTCCGTACGACTTTTGTGCTCGTACAGAGGAGATTAGTGCTTTGTGGAGTAAAGCTGATTATACCTCCCGCTCCGTGTGCGTCGAGCTTTGTGTGAAGTCTTATTATTATTATTATTTACTACTGCCTCCTTTTCCCTGAGCGGCTCCTTCTCCGCGCTCACTTTACGTTTCTGTGGTTCATCTGGAACATTTCCACCACAAATAATGATTCTCTGGCACTTTGTGGAAAAAGAACTGGAAGGACACTTTCAGGCATAAGGCCGATCCCAGAGATTAGTAGTATATTTGATGTATATTTATATATGTTTGACGCTTGTCAAAGTGTTTTTTAAAAGTATTGTCTAGAATTGGGCTGCGACTCGTCCTCGTTTAATGTCAGAAAACACAGAGTGAGAAAGAGAGAAGTAAATGTCTGAAATGAAATGATTGATCTTCTACAAAAACTAAATGAAAATGACTTTCATGAACATCAAACGTCTTCAAAGTGTGAGTTCCAAACCACTTCCTGTCTCTGACCGAGGCTTTAGCTTCATTAGCTTCATTAGCTTCTTTAGCTTCATTAGCTTCATTAGCTTCATTAGCTTCATTAGCTTCTCTGATCAAATACAATTAACATTTACACTTTAACTACAGTTATACTTTTTTAGTTTGAAGTACATTTTATTTCAGCGATGGCCAAATTTACTCTTGCTTTTTGCAGGAAGCAGCGCTTTGATGACAATGTGAACATTTCATTTAGATTTGTAAAAGACTGACTTTAAAAACGTTGCTGTGAATGTTAATCCTGAAATGCATCAAACACAACGTCAGAAACGAGTTAAAACATTCACATTTTATTGTTATGAAGATTATCAAGATTATGAAGATTTTAATTATTTTATTTTGATTATTGGTTTCTTTATTATGATGGTTTTATTTCTATGATTTTGATTCTTATTTTTATTTTGATTATTTTATTTTGATTATCATGGTTATTTTTATTACTTTTATTATGGTTATTATTATTTTCTTTAGAATATTATGGTTATTTTTATTATTTTCTTTAGATTATTATGGTTATTTTTATTATTTTATTTAGATTATTATGGTTATTTTTATTATTTTATTATCATTTCATATCATCATCATATATCATTTTTATTATCGTGGTTATTGTTTTTATGATTATCTAGATTGTTTTTATGATTATGATTATGATATTATGATCATGATTATTACTAGAGTGTTCCATATGCAGCACTTTTGGGCCTTCAGTGCACTTAAAGCACTTAAACTGTGGCTCACGTTCCAGTTGCAGCAGAAAAGAACCACATGTGCCGAGCGTTCAAGCATAAACCCATTCAAAACACAAAAAACACATCAAAAACGCACAAAAAAAAGACGAAACATTCTGAATATATAATGTAGAAAAGGATAAACACAAATTTTAGTTCCTGTTGCGGTTTAAAGTGCAAAGTTGGCATTATAATTAGGCCTTTAACAAAAACAGACATTAAAATACAAGAAAACGCTAAGAATTAAACAATCGAAGAGACGTTTAATCTCATTTTCATCTTCTTTATTAATAATTGTCGTTAAAAAGACCAGTTTTGATTATTATTATTATTCTCTTATTTGAGCTGTAGTTTGTCTAAATACTTTTACTGGAGTCATTTCTCTGATAATAGTGAGTTTGTTGTTGTGTGTGCGCGTCAGCACCACCAGGGGGCAGCGTCACACCGTCATGTGTCTGTGGAGTTTACTCACATTTAAGATAAGATAAGATAAAATATTCCTTTATTGTCCCACATGGGGAAATTTCATTGGTGCAACGCAGGAAGATACAAAGGTAGATACAGAAGAACAGATTTAATCATCATTTATTACAAAAGAAAGGATGTTATTCATGTTATTAGTTCTAATCTCAACGGAGCTCGACGTGTTTCAGTTATTTAGTGTTTTTTAGTGTTTTTTAGTGTTTTTTAGTGTTTATCGCCCTCGGCCTTCCACAAAGTGCTGCTTCTAAAAATCAGAGGGAAAGTGAAGTTTGTTTAAACGCCGGAGACTCTCGGGGGCTTCAGGCGAAGGTCGTCCACGGCAACAACGTTTTCAAGGCGTTTTCACTTAAAATATGATTATTAAATAGAGTTTGTGATTATGAAATGACGAATTGTTCAACCAAAATGACTCGTAACTATAACTGCGAGATATTAAAGTGACGTATGACGTATTTAGACTTTATTTGGTGAGTTTATACCTGTTGTACTTTTACACCGATCGAGCAGCTATTTGTGGAGAAAACTTTGAAAGATCTGTAGAAAAATGACAGGAAGTGACATCACAGCAGGGAGAGGAAGTGACATCACAGCACGGACACTTCCAGTCAAAGTTTATGCAGAATTTACACAAAGAAACAACTTTTTTGACTCTAAACATAATTCTACAAAATAGATAAACCTGAGTCTTAACGAAACGATTATAAACATGA